>NC_041391.1:564801198-564856781 GCF_002162155.2 Triticum dicoccoides
CCGCGCGCCCCCTCTCCCTCTGGTCCGAATTGGACTAGGAGGGGGGGGGCGGCGCCCCCCCTCTGTCCTTCCCCCTCTCCCCCTTCCTTTCCCCTCCTAGTAGGAGTAGGAAAGGGGGAGTCCTACTCCTACTAGGAGGAGGACTCCTCCTCCTTTGCGCGCCCACAAGGGCCGGCCTGCCTCCCCCCTTGCTCCTTTATATACGGGGGCAGGGGGGCACCCCAGAACACAAGTTGATCTACGGATCGTTCCTTATCCGTGTGCGGTGCCCCCCTCCACCATATTCCACCTCGGTCATATCGTCGCGGAGTTTAGGCGAAGCCCTGCGCCGGTAGAACATCATCATCGTCACCACGCCGTCGTGCTGACCGAACTCATCCCCGAAGCTTTGCTGGATCGGAGCCCGGGGATCTTCATCAAGCTGAACGTGTGCTGAACTTGGAGGTGTCGTACGTTCGGTGCTTGGATCGGTCGGATCGTGAAGACGTGCGACTACATCAACCGTGTTGTCATAATGCTTCCGCTTACGGTCTACGAGGGTACGTGGACAACACTCTTCCCTCTCGTTGCTATGTCATCACCATGATCTTGTGTGTACGTAGGAATTTTTTTGAAATTACTACGTTCCCCAACAGTAACCACACCTGTCAAAATCCGATTATACGAAGAGTGGGACTGCACGTATCTCGCCGATGGATCAGCCAGTATTGCAGAAAGGAGAACCGAACGCTGTCAAAGCCAATGCCAGGACAAAAAACCGATCGCTGCCACACGCAGCACCGGGACAGAAATCCTTGAACAAGTCGAACAGAATCTTCAGATCCAATCAACAGACAAGTACTCGATGCTTAGACTCCAGGAGCCATACACAACGAGGTAGTGCATGAAAAACTTCATGCCATAGAATCAACCCATGCAGGAAGGATTAAACCACAACGTGTGAACCGTGGTCCGACTTGTTGCCGCACACGCCGCCACCGGTGGCGGCGGCGGACGAAACCCTAGTTCACACACAAAAAAACTAACAGGGGTAGCATGATGCCGAACGAGCGAGAGCGGGCGAAGCAAGCGAGAAATAGAGCGAAGTTGGGCCGGGTACCTCTGCTCGCTGTGCCGCAATACAGACGACCCTACGTCAGCGCCGACATCTGCTGGCACTGTTGGGAGACGGTGACTCCACTCCCATGGAGTGATCCCCACCTCTCCAACATTTGGCATTTCTCCACGGATCGAATGCAGATCCCACCAGTGCCAGTGAGTGGCCGCGCCCGCTGTAAGGAGATTGACCAGCGCCGAGTCTGCCTACCACGAGATCTGCTCTACGACCACGGGTACGCCATAGATTCACCGTTGTGGGATACGTGGCTCCGCGATGAGCATGACCCGCACTACTGTAGGATGCTACTAACGTGACACTACGATCAGAGACCCTTTGACGAAACTGTGTGTGATGTATTAATCGCAAATGATGGTAAAGCCGTCAAAAAAGATGCAAAAAGTTAGTGATGATGGATGCAAACACGGTTTAGATTTTAGTTCCGTGTGTGATGCAGGGCATATGGTTCAGTACAATTAACTATTTGCGATGAGGAGCAACAAAAGAAACGGGTAGCCAGATGAAGGTGTGTGTGATATACAGCATACGGTTCACTAGGATGAACTATTTGTGATTAGGCAACACAAAAAAAAACAGTCAGACATATCAAGGTGTGTGCGATATACGTCATGCGGTTCACTCGGATGAACTGTTTGCGTTGAGACAAGAGAACATAAATATTTCAATATAACAAGACGAAAATCAAGTAGATCACACACAGTTTATTATCACCAATTGTGTGAGATACAATACAAAATATCCTGGAGCACTGTCGGTGTATAGTACGCATACGGCTTACGCAAGAAGGTGCGTCGGCTACAGTGTGGTGTGTTGTAGTCTCCTTTGTGTATCCAAATTATGCAATGACGTGGATGAGCACTGTAACCAGGAAAATTGGAACAAAAAATTTTGACGTTCAAACTCATCACACACGGGTTAAGCTATCTGAATCGTTTGTGATGTTCACATGTCGTACATAGTTTTGAATAAGGGACCGTGTCTGATGACACTTTGCGCGCCAATTTTTTCGCTGAAATGATTCAAAATTTTCGGCTTCCGCGAAAATATCTGAAGAAATATGCCCTAGAGGCAATAATAAAGTTGTTATTTATATTTCCTTATATCATGATAAATGTTTATTATTCATGCTACAATTGTATTAACCAGAAACTTAGTACATTTGTGAATACATAGACAAAACATAGTGTCCCTAGTATGCCTCTACTTGACTAGCTCGCTAATTAAGGATGGTTATGTTTCCTAACCATAGACATGTGTTGTCATTTGTTGAACGGGATCACATCATTAGGAGAATGATGTGATGGACAAGACCCATCTGTTAGCTTAGCATTATGATCGTTACAGTTTCATTGCTACCGCTTTCTTCATGACTTATACATGTTCCTCAAACTATGAGATTATGCAACTCCCGAATACCGGAGGAACACCTTGTGTGCTATCAAACGTCACAACGCAACTGGGTGATTATAAAGATGCTCTACAGGTGTCTCCTAAGGTGTTTGTTGGGTTGGCATAGATCGAGATTAGGATTTGTCACTTTGTGTATCGGAGAGGTATCTCTGGGCCCTCTCGGTAATGCACATCACTTTAAGCCTTGCATGTTGGGGAACGTAGTGATTTCAAAAAAATTCCTATGCACACGCAAAGTCATGGTGATGTATATCAACAAGAGGGGAGAGTGTTGTCCATGTACCCTCGTAGACCAAAAGTGGAAGCGTTAGCTCAACGTGGTTGATGTAGTCATACGCCTTCACGATCCGACCGATCCAAGTACCGAACGTACGACACCTCCGAGTTTAGCACATGTTTAGCTCGATAACGTCCCGCGAACTCCGATCCAGCAGAGCGTCATGGGAGAGTTCCGTCAGCACGACGGCGTAATGATGGTGATGATGTTGCTACCGACGCAGGGCTTCACCTAAGCACCGCTACGATATGACCGAGGTGGAATATGGTGAAGGGGGCACCACACACGCCTGGGAGAGATCAACAGATCAACTTGTGTGTCTAGAGGTGCCCCCTTGCCCCCGTATATAAAGGAGGAGAGGAGGGAAGGGGCCGACTCTGTCTATGGCGTGCCCTGGGGAGTCCTACTCCCACCGGGAGTAGGATCCCCCCCTTCCATGTAGTAGGAGTAGGAGTCAAGGAAAGGGAAGAGAGAAGAGAAGGAAGGAGGGGGCACCGCCCCTCCCCCTAGTCCAATTCGGACTAGGCCTTGGGGGGTGTGCAGCCTGCCTCTCTCTCTCTCTCTCTCTCCCTTAAAGCCCAATAGGGCCCATATACTCCCCAGCGAATTCCCGTAACACTCCGGTACTTCGATAAATACCTGAATCACTCAGAACCTTTCCGGTGTCTGAATATAGTCGTCCAATATATCGATCTTTACGTCTCGACCATTTCGAGACTCCTCATCATGTCCCCGATCTCATCCGGGACTTCGAACTACCTTCGGTATATCAAAACATATAAACTCATATTACCAATCGTCACTGAACGTTAAGCATGCGGACCCTACGGGTTCGAGAACTATGTAGACATGACCGAGACACGTCTCCGGTCAATAACCAATAGCGGAACCTGGATGCTCATATTGGCTCCTACATATTCTACAAAGATCTTTATCGGTCAAACCGAATAACAACATATGTTGTTCCCTTTGTCATCGGTATGTTACTTGCCCGAGATTCAATCGTCGGTATCTCAATACCTAGTTCAATCTTGTTACTGGCAAGTCTCTTTACTCATGCCGTAATGCATCATCCCGCAACTAACTCATTAGTCACAATGCTTGCAAGGCTTATAGTGATGTGCATTACCGAGAGGGCCCAGAGATACCTCTCCGACAATCGGAGTGACAAATCCTAATCTTGAAATACGCCAACTCAACAAGTACCTTCGGAGACACCTGTAGAGCACCTTTATAATCACCCAGTTACATTGTGACGTTTGGTAGCACACAAAGTGTTCCTCCGGTAAACGGGAGTTGCATAATCTCATAGTCATAGGAACATGTATAAGTCATGAAGAAAGCAACAACAACATACTAAACGATCAAGTGCTAAGCTAATGGAATGGGTCAAGTCAATCACATCATTCTCTAATGATGTGATCTCGTTAATCAAATGACAACTCATGTCTATGGCTAAGAAACTTAACCATCTTTGATTCAACGAGCTAGTCAAGTAGAGGCATATTAGTGACACTATGTTTGTCTATGTATTCACACATGTATTATGTTTCTGGTTAATATAATTCTAGCATGAATAATAAACATTTATCATGCAATAAGGAAATAAATAATAACTTTATTATTACCTCTAGGACATATTTCCTTCATTGCAAGCAATGTGACTAATGAGTTAGTTGCGGGATGAAGCATTATGGAATGAGTAAAGCGACTTGCCGGTAACGAGATTGAACTAGGTATGATGATACCGACGATCGAATCTCGGGCAAGTAGCATACCGATGACAAAGGGAGCAACGTTTATTGTTGTGCGGTTTGAACGATAAAGATCTTCGTAGAATATGTAGGAGCCAATATGAGCATCCAGGTTTCTCTATTGGTTATTGATTGGAGATGTTCTCGGTCATGTCTACATAGTTCTCGAACCCATAGGGTCTGCACGCTTAACGTTCAATGACAATTTGTATTATGAGTTATGTGTTTTGATGACCGAAGTTTGTTCGGAGTACCGGATGAGATCACGGACGTGACGAGGAGTCTTGAAATGGTTGAGACATAAAGATTGATATATTGGAAGGCTATATTCGGACATCGGAATGGTTTTGGAGAAGTTTGGGTATATTTCGGAGTATCGGGAGGTTACCGGAACCCCCCGGGGAGTTGATGGGCCTTAGTGGGAAGGAAAGGCAGCAGCCAGGAGGTGGCGCCCCCCAAGCCCAGTCCGAATTGGACAAGGGGTTGGGGGCGCGGCTGAGGGAGTCTTGGATTAGGGGGTCCTCCGACAGCCGGACTGTGTACTCGTGCCAGACTGTTGGACTATGAAGATACAAGATTGAAGACTTCATTCCATGTCCGGGTGGGACTCTCCTTTGCGTGGAAGGCAAGCTTGGCAATTCGGATATGTAGATTCCCTTCTGTGTAACCGACTCTATATAACCCTAGCCCCCTCCGGTGTCTATATAACCGGAGGGTTTAGTCCGTAGGACAACAATGATCATAATCATAGACTAGCTTCTAGGGTTTAGCCTCTACGATCTTGTGGTAAATCAACTCTTGTAATACTCATATCATCAAGATCAATCAAGCAGGAAGTAGGGTATTACCTCCATCGAGAGGGCCCGAACCTGGGTAAACATTGTGTCCCCCGCCTCCTGTTACCATTAGCCTTAGACGCACAGTTCGGGAACCCCTACCCGAGGTCCGCCGGTTTTGACACCGACATTGGTGCTTTCATTGAGAGTTCCACTGTGCTGTCACTATAAGGCTTGATGACTCGCCTTCTTGTCAAATACAACATCACCTCTGGGGAGCCCTGGCTGTAGGCCAAACTCTCCGACTAGGCGGCTTCGTCATGACCGCCCATTCAGCCGCCGCGCCGACGATGACTTCTCATATCATCAAAAACAGCCTCCACGTCAGCTCGAAATTCACCGAGTAGATGGATCCAATGGAGCTCTCCTCCCTGAACGAGATGTTGGATCGCATCGCCACTCTGGGGCTACGGACTATGATCGGATCGGGCTTAAACCCGACCAAAGGGAGATTAACTCTCCGCCGGTCACCCTTCAGATAGCGGTGTGGAGGAGCAATGCAGCGATTCTTCCTCTATTTTGAGGATGAACTATGTCCGGATTCCCGAGCTCTCCGAGCTGGATACCCGTCTACGGGAGGACATGGCCTAAGCTCTGAACCTAGAATCAGACAGCAGGCCAGAAAAATTGGGCAACACCCTGGAGCCCGAATTGCCAAGCTCGGAAGCTCCTCTGCCCCTGGGTCTCAGATCGAATCAGGGTTTGGACTTAAATCTACCCACCCACCCAGATACAAGTGATCTTTCCCACATTAGACAAGAGCCCCAAGAGACAGTACATCACTTATGGGCCAGATTCCTCCTTGTAATGAGCAAGGTCAAGGACTGTCGCGAGGAAGACGCAATTTCATTCTTTTGCAAAAATTGCACGGACAGGGGAATCCTCAACGCCATAAGTCATCGTGACATAGCACACTTTGCTGACTTGGCAGCCATAGTACAGAAGTACTGTGCGATGGAAAGCGCCTGGAAAACCCAAACAAAATTCTGGGATCCTACGGCTCTCACTAAACCCCTCGTCCGAACTAAAAGGGTGCACTCTCGCAAGTCACCCGATCCAATTACAAAGAAACCAAAGCCCACTATAGGGCATGGAACCGTATTGTAAGGATGGCTCAATGGGCCATGCAAAATTCACAGTACACCGGATACCATACCAACACCTAGCCTTAGAGCATGTTGGATACTCCGGCAGGTGGCCAAGAGCGGCGAGGATCTCCTCATCAACAATACCACAGAGCATCATCCCGCGGAAAATAACAATACAGTATTGACAGTCTTGGAGACTTTCGCCTCAAATAATAGGCGCAAGCGAGCACTCCGCAGCCTCGCTGAAGTCTGCCATGTTGCAACAATAAATCCATGGAATGACAGGGACATAACCTTCAATGCCAGTGACGAACCTCCATTCCGAACAGTCCGAGCACCAGCCGCTTTGGTCCTTAGTCCAATTGTGGATGGCTTCCGGCTTACTAAAGTACTCATGGACGGCGGCAGCGGATTAAACCTCATCTATAGACAAGAGCCGCATTGAGCAAAGCAGCACGACCTTCAGAGGAATCATCCCTAGTCGGGAGGCACAATGTGCAGGAAAAATCACACTAGATGTGGTATTCGGCACGCCGGAGAATTATAGGTCCGAAGAAATCACATTCCAAGTGGCCCCGTTCAGTAGCGGATACCACGCCCTTTTAGGGCGGGACGCATTCACGAGCTTCCAAGCTATACCCCATTACGGGTACATGAAGCTCAAGATGTCCGGGCCCAATGGAATCATCACTCTAGCTAGTGACCCGAATGTAGCACTCCGCGCCGAAATAAAACCGTTGCACTGGCCCTTGAGGCATTATCCGAAGCCCTCACGACCGCAGAACTAACTGCGCTGCGCTCCACAGTGGACAGGGACGACGTGATACTCGACAAATGACCCAAGTCCACCTCTTTCAAACCAGCGGACAAAATAGTCAAATTCCAGGTCCACCCAACGGACCCTACAAAAACAGCATCCATCGGGGCACAGCTGAACCGCACAATAGATGCCGCACTGCGAGAGTTCTTGCGTGAGAATTGGGACATCTTCGCCTGGCATCCTTCAGACATGCCAGGTGTCCCACGCAGGCTGGATGAGCATAGCCTAAACGTACTAAAGGGATACAAACCGGTCAAGCAGACTCTTCGGCGTTTTTCAGAACCTAAGCGACAAGCCATGGGAGAGGAGTTAGCCAAGTTACTCGAGGCAGGGTTCATCAGAGAAATAAAACATTCGGACTGGCTAGCAAACCTGGTGATGGTACCAAAGAAGGACAAATCCTGGCGCCTATGTGTCAATTTTAAGGACCTCAATAAGGCTTGCCCCAAGGATCCCTTCCCCCTCCCCCGCATCGATCAAATTATCGACGCTACCGTAGGACACGACCAATTGTGCTTCCTTGACGCATACTCTGGATACCATCAAATCAAGATGGCGGAGTCCGATCAAGCCACAACGGCATTCATCACACCATACGGCCCCTTCTGTCTTAACACCATGCCCTTCGGGCTCAAAAATGCCGGTGCAACCTATCAACGCATGATTCAGACATGCTTGGAAAAACAAATCAGCAAAACAGTGGAGGCATACGTAGACGATGTGGTCATCAAAACCAGACACGTCGAATCTTTAATAGATGACTTGAGGCTTACGTTCGACAATCTCCGAACATATGACATCAAGCTCAATCCGGAAAAATGTGCTTTTGGTGTGCCTGCCGGAAAGCTCTTGGGCTTCATCGTTTCCAATAGAGGAATTGAAGCAAATCCGGCTAAAATCCGAGCTCTGTCACAGTTGGCTACTGTCGGTGTCAAAACCGGCTGATCTTGGCTAGGGGTCCCGATCTGTGCGTCTAAGGCTAATGGTAACAGGAGGCAAGGGACACAATGTTTTACCCAGGTTCGGGCCCTCTTGATGGAGGTAAAACCCTACTTCCTGCTTGATTGATCTTGATGATATGAGTATTACAAGAGTAGATCTACCACGAGATCGTAGAGGCTAAACCCTAGAAGCTAGCCTATGATGATTATGAATGTTGTGATCCTCCCTATATGGACCAAACCCTCCGGTTTATATAGACACCGGAGGGGGCTTGGGTTTACACATAGTCGGTTACAAAGAAGGAAATCTAATATCCAGATCACCAAGCTTGTCTTCCACGCAAAGGAGAGTCCCATCCATACACGGGACGAAGTCTTGAGTCTTGCACCTTCACAGTCCAACAGTCCGGCCAAAGTATATAGTCCGGCTGTCCGGATACCCCCCCTAATCCAGGACACCCTTAGTAGCCCCTGAACCAGGCTTCAATGACGATGAGTCCTGCACGCAATTTGTCTTCGGCATTGCAAGGCAGGTTCCATATCTGAATACTCCAAAGTAGCTATCGAACACTTAAATTGTGTCCGGATCCGCAAGATGATTTTCATATACCACCGTAGAGAGAACGATATTCCACAAATGTAATTGACAGACAACATGACATGACACTATAGTTGAGTCTTTATTCGAACCGTTTTCCCACAACCAGTCACAGCACATATTGTGAGGCGGTTTCCTCAGCATGCTTTGTTGAAGCAGAGAGCATGTCCCTTTATCATGGGATTCTCATTAACACGGGTACGGGTAGCCCAACCGCACCGCTAATTGCGGTGAATGGGGAACGAGCGGGTTCCATCAGGCCAATGGGGAGGCACAAAAAGCTTCTACCGCCTCTATAAAGAGATAAGGTCTCTTCCTCTTTACCCATGCCTTTCCCTTCCGCTAGTCCATTCCCTTTGCTCGAGTCCTAGCACCCAAGCACTCTTCTTCTCCACCGAAGAGAGGTTCTCCGAAGATGTCCAGATCCAGAGCAGGAGTCAAATGGATGGCTTCCACCATCCGGGAGAGGGATATCAAAAAGCTCCGAGAGGCCGGGTACCTAGCTAAGAAAATCGGCCACCGTCTTCCACCGGCGGGACAGATCGTCCCTGCTCCGGAGCCCCACGAGAGGGTCATGTTCCTTGCTCATTTTGTCCGTGGGCTCGGGTTTCCCCTTCATCCCTTTGTTCGCGGCATCGTGTATTATTACGGGATTGATTTTCATGATCTGTCCCCCAATTCTTTCCTTAACATCTCGACGTTCATCATCGTGTGTGAAGCCTTTCTCCGTATTTTGCCCCACTTCAGTCTATGGCTGAAGACTTTCAACGTGAAGCCCAAGGTGGTGAATGGCGAGCACGCCGAGTGCGGCGGCGCCATGGTGAGCAAGATGCCTAAGGTCACATGGCCAACGGGCGCCTTCAATGATTCCGTCAAGGAGTGGCAACAACAGTGGTTCTATATCACCGAACTGCATGACAAAAAGTGGGCCGCCGCTCCTGAATTTAGATCTGGGGCCCCACTGCGGCTCACTTCCTGGCCCGAGAAGGGCCTGAACTGGTCCTCATCCGATGAGTTGTCTGTGCTCCAAACGTGCGTCCAGAGTGTGGTCAATAAGAATGTCAAACTTGTCAACATAGTCCAGGTGATGTTAGTTCGCCTGATTCTCCCTTGCCAGCGTCGAGCCTGAACTTTGTGGGAATACGACCCAACCAAGCGCCAGACCCTACGGGAGCTCTACGGCTCCTCCCACAAGGACATCTGGAAGGTGCTCTTCAAGTCCGGCAAACCGTGGCCGGACTCTGCCGAGGACCGCGGGTATCAGCTATCCCACTCCGCCAGTTCGGTAAGTCATTACTGTGCTCTGTCCACCCATTTTTTAGCTAGTATGTCCTGAGAGAGACGCTTTTATCATGCTTCCTTCAATAATCCCAGGAATGGACGAAAAAGGCGGGGCAGATACATTCTCCGGCTCCGCTGCCGGAGGAACCGGCAGGACCTCTTCTAACGAAGATGCTGGTCCCAGCGCCTTACGAGGCGCCGAAGAAGGAGGACTCCAAGAAGGTCAAGAAGACCCGGAGCGGCCTCCGTCGCCGCGACACTTCGGACGCAAAATCCGAAGACTCCAGCGACCATCCCTCCTCCGAAGACGAAGAGAAGGAGGAAGAAGACGAGCCCTCCACCGAGGAAGGCGAGAAAAGGATGGCTTCCTCATCTCTGGAGGCCGAATCACCAAAGAGGGTGAAAGGTTCCCTCCCGGAGGCATCCACGACGGCTGCCCATAGCAGCCCAGAGTTGGATCCCAGGGCCCAGCCCCTGGTGAAGTCGTGAGTATACGAAATCCGAACATGCCTTTGTGCCCGAGGTCATTAGGATGTAGTAGCCTAACTGTCGCCATACTTCATGTAGCCCAACAAGGACCCATGGCGGGCAGTCCTCATCAGAGGATTCGCTGAGTTCAGATGCCCTGGAGAGCGAGACGCCTCCAGAGGCACCTTCCCCGAAGCCTAGGCACGACGCCGAGGTGTTGTCTCAGCGGGACCCGGACCAGGGAGGGCATATCTCTGGGGCCGGATATATGGCAGCAGCGATTCCCGTGCTTGTCGACGGCGAGGGCGATCTTAGATTTGGCCCACAGCCGGGTACAGTCTTGGAGACCTTTAAAGCTCCAGGATCTGGCGAGCAGCCACCTTTGACGGGGGGAGGCCCGCCGGCTCCGCCAGCAACCTCCGTCCAAGCAGAGTTGCCGGGCGGCCTATCGACAGCGCTACAGAGTGCGTCCATTGTTGATGAACATCGCGCCCTTATGGGCGCGGTGATTGAAAAGATTCAGTCCGCTGAAAGCCGACTGAATGAATCTTGCCTTAGCCTCATAAAAGGCTTTGAGGTATGTTTTTAGAAACCTTTGAAGATTCTCATAGTATGAGCAGTAGCCCCTGATGCACTGTCCGATGAAAGAGAGAGAGCCGGACAGGGGATCAAAATTCCACTTCGTAGGAAAGTCAGTGAATGACATATATCCCTTTGTTTGAAAACAGGCATCCGTGGCGCTGACCGCTTTTCGTAATGCAGAGGTGTCCGGACTTAAGTAGAGTCTGGAACGAGCCGAAGAAGAACTTGGCCGCGTGAAGAAGCAGTTGGAGGACAAGCAAGGTATGTCGAAACCTTGTCCTAAATTCGGCACGAATGAGTAGGTGTGCCTGATGGAAATATTTGTATTGTATGTTTTTAGGAGCTAGTGCCGAAATGGAGGCATTGAAGAAGGTTGTGGGCGAAGCCAACAAGAAGGCCGCCGCAGAGCAGGCTCTTCATGAGAAGCATGAGGCCAGAGTCATTGAAGCTGAGCGAGAGCTCCAGGAGGCTGTGAAGAAAGGCGAGACCTTGGAGCAGAATCTAACAGGGAAAGAATCCGAACTCGCCCAGGCTCTCCAGGCCGCAGATGATGCTCGGGAAGAAGCCCGAGGTGCTCTAAAGGACATTCAAGAGGCACGAAGGGTTGCGGCTGGTAAGGCTTTTTGTACTCGAAGAAATTTTTATGTAGTAATGGGAGGAACTCTAAGCGATGAACTGAACTCTTGTTTCTCCATGGGCATTTGCGGACCTACCGTGCAGCATATCTGATACTGCCCGGTTCTACTGATCTGAGGAGAAGAATTCTGCAGAGAAGCATTTCTAGTCGCAGTATTTGGTGCCGAACTATCCGGTACCCTTCATCGACCAGCTGAAACAGCTGGTCGAACTGCACTAGGCGGCCGAACTAGCCATGAAGGACTTAGTTGTCCGGCTGTGGCCTGCGGAGCCAATTCCAAGCAATTACTTCGGACTCGTGAAGCGGATTGTTGGTGCTTGTCCTCGGCTCGAAGTCATTAAGCGATCGGTTTGTATAGAGCGTGCCCGCATGGCGTTTGCCCGTGCGAAGGTGCACTGGGGGAAGCTTGATGCTGAGAAGCTGATGAATAAGGGACCACCAGAGGGTAAGGAGCATCGCAAGCCCGAATTATACTATGAAGGTGTCCTGAAAGGAGCCCGCCTTGTGGCGGAACAGTGCACCAAAAACACTATATTTCCCTGAAGGCAGTCATGTTGTCCTTTGTAATGCGGGATAATGGCACTGTTATGATTTATTGCCTGTTATATGAACGTTTGGTCTTTCTTGTGCGGCCGTTTAGTGTATATAAATCCTGAGAGTTGGCCAGTCATCGGCTTCTGCCCCCACGTAAAAAGTACGAGGGTGTTCGGGACATACCAGAACACTCTTTATCCCATTGTTGGGTCCTTTAAGGAGGTGTTCATCACCACAAACCAGGCAATCAGACTATAGGGCTTTATCACTCTCACTTGCCATGGGAGTTCGAGTATGGTAGGCGTAGCCCCTGGTATTCGGAAGACCGTACAAGGGGCTCTAACGGCGCCTGATCAGAAGACCGATCCGTCACACTCTGCATTTATTATGGCATTGTGCGGAATAAATCTTTAAAGATTTTACAACCTCTCGAACAGCTGACCAGCTCTCGCCGTATCATGATAGTCAGTTTTCGGCTTTCTCTACTGAGGTGCTCGTCCGGAAGAACCGGGACACAATCGCAGTAGTTCTCCCAGCGCTACCTTAGCCGATAGAGCGGAACGTAAGGTACCAAAACATGGGAGCCGGGCAAACCCAACTAATGACCCAAGACATAATTCGGAGCTGATGCATATAGTGCTATAAGTTCGGGGTGCCGAGCGACCGAAAAGGTGGCCGGACTTTGCTGCCATATGATGGGTACTATGAAGCCCCTGGCATAATGGGTCATAACACGATGTACGGGTGCCGTTTATGACAAAAACGGCGTCAATGAGGGACGACGGCCGGTGAGTGTTATTTAAGTCTACATATTTTAGTAGAGTGACATGTCTATGCATATGAGTACGGTTTATGCTTATGAAAAGAGGTGTGCTGGCGGAACCTGTCGTGGCCGGACTGGAGGAGGCTGTGTGCGGGTCCGAAATGTGTTCGGATTGTCTCCTTGGGGGGGGCTACTTATGTGTTCCCGCTTGCTCGTCCAAGATGATTCCATGTCACCAGTCCTTTTCTGCATAAAAGTCAGTCTTGTAAAGACAAATGTTCGGAGGCAGTTATATGTCACATGGGTGCCCGATCGGAGCCTGCTCGAGCCAGGGTATCATATCGTAAAGTAGCTCGGACTCCTTAGTTGGTGTCCGGGTAGTTGGCTGCCGAATCAATATTCGATAAACGAGCACGACTTGTTGTCCCAACGGCGGTATGATTTCCACTCTAAAGGTGGAGTGCGGCCTTGCCCATAATTGTGATCATGCCATGTGGATCTGGCCTAATGTTGTACCGCATTAGCCAACGCGGTTCGTCCCGATATGTTAGTTATTATATAAGGGGACGATGCCGAAGACTTACTCTTCGGTGTGGTATTTGTTTGGTGATCCGAAGACAAACTCCAGGGTGATGGGCTTGTAGAACTTAGCCTTCGCACCTAGGATGGCATCTTTGTAGAGGATGTTATTGATGGGTTTGATCCTCAAGCGGTCAATACCTATCTGGTTATAGTAAGTGCAATTAAATTGCTATGGCTGGTATTGTCCAGGTGGTCGATGTGATGGAAGATTGTCGGCCGTATTTTTGTACTGCGGGGGACCTTCCTTTGACCTCGCCATGTGTGGTGGCCTGGGCTTTCTCGTTGTTTGAGATTTTCTTTCATTGTGTCCGGTGCCTGACCGGCCGTTTTGTCTTGAGGATCCGGCATTCTCAATTGGTATGCTTGGCCGCTGCTCTAGGGGTGCCGTGAATTTGACATGGTTGGTCGAGTATGCTGCTCGGGCTTAATGGACCTGAGCTGTTCTGTTTCCGCTGACCGGACTGGGGATCGCGGAACTCGGCACCAACTCCCTTGTCTTGACCGTCGTCATTATTTTTGTGACGCTTATGTCTGCTTCGTCAAGGTTTATGGATGTTGCCTCGCGTTTCCTGCGTATTGCCCGGACCGTGGTATATTGGTGTCGGGGTGTGGGCTTTGGGACCTCCTTCTCAAGTTGAGGTAGCGAATTGTGCTTTATGTACCCCTTGGTGTGGCAGTCGAGTCCGTACTCCTTGGTTGCCAGGACCTTGGTCCATCTGTCCGTTGGCAAATCTTGGTCAGTTTTGAGCCGCTGTTGCTTCTTTATCAGGCTTTTCGCCGTGGCCATAAGCCGTCGCTTAAAGCGAACTTGCTCTGCGGGATCCTCAGGCACGCCGAATTTGTTGTTGCCGAGGCTCACCTCATCTTCGAAGGGGGGCACATAGTTGTCCTCCTCCCAGTATCCTTCCATCGCATGTACGGCCTGCTCAAAGGCAGGCTGGTCAGGATTGTATTCATATTCGGCACCATCCGGATTGTTCCTATGCCGTTATTGTTGTGGCGGGGCTTGGGGCGGCGTTCATACTTTGCCTTCTTCCTTGAGGGTTTATCCTCCATTGCCTCATCGCCATTGGTTTCTTTCGGAGTGTCCACCATATATATATCATATGGGGAGGTGGTTGTCCACCGCCCCGTGGGTGGTGGTTCCTGTTCTTCTCCTACATTGTCGTCCACAACATCGATGTCTTCAGAGTTGAAATCAAGCACGTCGGTCAAATCATCGACCGTGGCTATGAAGTGGGTGGTGGGTGGGCAACGAATTCCTTCATCGCCCGCTTCCCACTCGAGCCGGACATAGTTCGGCCAAGAGTCTTCTGATAAAGAGAGAGACCTTAACTAGTTTAGCATATCGCCAAAGGGCGAGTGCTGGAAGATATCTGCAGCGGTGAACCCCATAACCGGAGCCCAACCAGATTCTGCGGGCTCGGGGTGCGTGGACTGGAGCCTACAGTCGGACACGAGTCTAGGGGTCCAGTGTCATCGGCTTCCTTGGGGGTGAAGCCGGTGCTCGATTCTACTGCCGATGAGCATGTGGCCTCCGGGGAAGGGTCTATCCACCCGTCCTCGGACAATGCAATCTGCCCCGAATTAAGGTCCGGGGATCCTGCAGGTGCGATACCCCGAGTGCTGTCAGACGACAGGTCTAAGCCGTGCTCGTCGTGACTGTTCGGCGCTCCTGGCGTAGGGCCGAATCCGTTGAAGATCAAGTC
Organism: Triticum dicoccoides; assembly: GCF_002162155.2. Taxonomy (NCBI): domain Eukaryota; kingdom Viridiplantae; phylum Streptophyta; class Magnoliopsida; order Poales; family Poaceae; genus Triticum; species Triticum dicoccoides. Next base: position 564,816,596 of record NC_041391.1, read on the forward strand.
TCCATGGATATCGGCCGTGTACTTCAAGTTTCCAAACCTGACCCGATGGCCCGGGGTGTAGCCGTCAATCTGCTCCAGATGGCCAAGCAAACCGACCTGCAGTGCGAAGCCGCCGAATACGAAGATCTGTCCGGGGGGAAAAGTCTCACCCTGGACTGCGTTGTTGTTGATGATTGAAGGAGCCATCGAGCCTTGCAGCGACGATACAGAGGAACTCTCAATGAAAGCACCAATGTCGGTGTCAAAACCGGGTGGATCTCGGGTAGGGGGTCCCAATCTGTGCGTCTAAGGCTAATGGTAACAGGAGGCAACAGACACAATGTTTTACCCAGGTTCGGGCCCTCTCGATGGAGGTAAAACCCTACTTCCTGCTTGATTGATCTTGATTATATGAGTATTACAAGAGTTGATCTACCACGAGATCATAGAGGCTAAACCCTAGAAGCTAGCCTACGATGATTATGAATGTTGTGATCCTCCCTATACGGACCAAACCCTCCGGTTTATATAGACACCGGAGGGGGCTAGGGTTTACATAGAGTCGGTTACAAAGAAGGAAATCTAATATCCGGATCGCCAAGCTTGTCTTCCACGCAAAGGAGAGTCCCATCCGGACATGGGACGAAGTCTTGAGTCTTGCACCTTCACAGTCCAACAGTCCAGCCAAAGTATATAGTCCGGCTGTCCGTATACCCCCCTAATCCAGGACTCCCTTAGCTACCCCAACAGACCTCAAGAAAATCCAGAAATTAACTGGATGCGTGGCTTCCCTAAGCCGCTTTATCTCCCGATTGGGAGAAAATGCACTACCTCTTTATCGCCTTCTTCGACGTAGCGAACACTTTGAGTGGATGGATGTGACTACGACCGGACTGGAAGAAATAAGGGCCCTCTTGGCCAACAATCCAATCCTCGCCGCGCCAAATATTGGCGAACCCATGCTGTTATATATAGCTGCAACACACCAGGTTGTAAGCGTAGTGCTCGTCGTCAAACGAGAGACGGACATGCATAAGTTCCCGCTTCAAAAGCCGGTATACTATGTATCCAATGTACTCACTCCATGCAAGTCACGATACCCACATTATAAAAAGATAGCATATGCGGTCTTCATGGCATCCCGGAAACTACGACACTACTTTCAAGAGTGTTCAATCACGGTGGCCTCTGAAGTACCACTTAACGATATAATAAATAACTACGATGCCACGGGCCGGATTGCTAAGTGGGCTATCGAGCTCCTCCCGTTCGACATGATATACAAACCACGGCGAGCCATTAAGTCGTAAGTACTGGTTGACTTCATCGCCGAATGGACAGAAGTCGAACTCCCTAAAGAGTACGGCGCGTACTCCAATTGGATCATGCACTTTGACGGCTCTAAGATGCTAGCTGGTCTGGGAGCAGGCGTTGTCCTGACATCCCCCACCGGAGACCAGTCCAATACGTACTCCAAATATTATACACAAACTCCAACAATGCAACCGAATACGAGGCTCTGTTGCATGGTCTTCGGATGGCAGTCTCCATGGGCATTCAACGCCTAGAAGTGCGTGGGGATTCGAACCTCGCAATATCTCAAATAAATGGAGACTTTGACGCCAAGGACCCAAAAATTGTGGCTTACCGCAATGCCGTTCTCAAAATGTCAGCTCGGTTCGAGGGGCTCGAATTCCACCATGTGGTCCGAGAAAACAATCAAGCGGCGGATATCCTCGCCCGCATCGGCGCTAAGCGCGACCCCATCCCACCTAATATCTTCTTGGAAAGGCTATTCAAGCCATTCGTCGTGTGGGAAGGGGAGACCGACAGTAACAGTCTGGATCCGACCACAACCCCAAATCCCGAACACTCTGACATAATCGGAGGCTCCGCCACCGAAATAACACCTTCGGCCCACGTGATTATGGCTGTCATCACCCCATGGACAGAACCCTTCTTAGCCTACCTAAATAGGCAAGAACTCCCTGAGGACCAAAATGAGGCACGTTGCATTGTGCAGTGCTCTAAAGCCTACAAGGTTCACGAGGGAGAGCTTTATAAGAAAAGCATTACTGGAGTACTCCAAAGGTGCATCTCCGAAGAGGAAGGACGACAACTTTTGACCGAAATTCATGCTAGACTCGGCGGCCACCACGCCGCAGCTCGGGCCCTTGTAAGCAAGGCCTTCCATACAGGTTTCTACTGGCCGACAACCCGAGGAGACGCACATGACCTCGTCCAACATTGCGTCGGTATCTAGCTTTTCGCAAATCAGAGCCATATGCCACCTACCGCTCTCCAAACAATCGCCATAACTTGGCCCTTTGCGGTCTGGGGGATCGATATGGTTGGACCCCTTAAAGGAGGAAGCCATAAGAAGAAATACTTGTTGGTCATGGTGGATAAATTCACCAAATGGATAGAAGCCAAACCAGTTAAACGGCTGAATTCGGACCAGTGATAGACTTCATATCAGGGGTCGTACACCGTTACAGTTTCCCCCACAACATCATCACCGATAATGGTTCCAACTTCACAGCCGACGACGTGAAAACTTGGTGCGGCAACATGGGCATTAAGCTTGATTACGCCTCCGTCTATCACCCCCAAACAAACGGTCAAGTCGAACGAGCAAATGGTCTTATTATGAGCGGCATCATACCCAGAATAGTGCGGTCCTTGAAGGAATCAGATACGCACTGGGTGGAGGAGCTCGACTCTGTACTATGGGGGTTGCAGACCACGCCGAATCGCACTACCAGATACACACCATTTTTTATGGTGTACGACGCAGAGGCGGTATTGCCCTGCGACATCATTCATGACTCACCTCGAGTGCGCATGTACGAAAAGAAAGAAGCCGAGCTTGATCGGCAGGACAGTTTAGATGCCCTGGAGGAGGAGCATGACGTCGCAAAAGCCCGCTCCGCATTCTATCAGCAACAGGCTCGAGGGTATCAAAGCAGAGAAGTACGGGCCAAAACTTATAACGTTGGCGAACTCGTTCTACGCCTACCGGAGAAGAAAAAGGACAAGCTCAAGCCCAAGTGGGAGGGTCCCTTCATCATTGATAAAGTTCTCACTGGAGGAGCGTACCATCTACGTGATGCATCTGACAATCGACTCGAGCCAAACCCATGGAACGCGGCCAGACTCCGGAGATTCTACGCCTAGTACCGGACTCTGTGTTCGTCTCCTTACCTCCGCTTTTTTTAAGATTATATCCGCTTTCTTTCTTTCTTTCTTTCTTCCTTTTTCTTTATGGCCTTAAAAGCTTAAAGTGTGTCTTGACTACACAATCTTGACACGCGATGCGCGCTCATTCTACCTGGGGAATTCTTATACAAAAGCTTAATATAATTATCTCCAGGGCTTTATGCCCACTGCATATGTGTTGCTTCTCCATATGTACCTTTTTTTGCCATTATATGCTTAAGTTTTGGCCAAGCTGGGTTGCCTGGCTCCTGTGTTTATGCCCTACGTTCCTGTTAGTTCGGCTAGGGGATAAGGGGAGCACCTCTGCGATTGTTACTGCCGTGTCAGCCGGATGTGTACCTCAGATTGGCTGAAGCCGAAAGCTAGCATTCTTAAGGGAATATTCGGTCGGTGAAAAAAAGATGTTTCTTACCTATTACAATACATGCCCCAAGATGTTTATATCATGTGTCTCTTTTAGCAGTTCGGACATGCACATTAATGCATGCGTGCCCAGGGAAAGTAACCCTTAACGGAACTATTCTCCCTGGAAGATGTTTCTTACTATCCATGTAATATAACATAGCTAGTTGGGTACTTGTCTGTTCAAGCACTTATGACCCCTACGCCTGGTTTCCACGTGTACCCCGGTTTTTACATAACTGAGCGGGTATTCAGATACACTCCAGACTGTCAGGTACGGAGGTTGAAGCGAAAATGTCCGCCATGACAAATGATTTACAATCCGGCTAGGGACAAAATATGTCCTTTGAAGTACACAGTCACTTAGACTGACTAAATTCTTGTTCTATACCATCCAACAGGCTGTCTAGCCTACAATCCTGTTGGGAATACTTTGGGGCTAAACCTACCTGGTCATATACCAGACTAACAGGGATCTCTTTCCCATCTGACCCTACAGGTCCGACCTCGGCCATATGATTCGGGTCAACCTTGGTGTACCGCGTTTTCACCATGGCCCAGGCTTCCTCGCACCTTGTCGGCAGGCCGATATCTTCCATAATTGGAAGCGCCGCCGCGCTCCCTTGAGCATCTCTACAAGCTCCCTCATGCCTCCTGGCAGGGAGGCGGATGGCACAGGGCCTGGGCAATACCCTGCATCACCTGCCGAGCTCGTTCGTGCAGTTGTGAAAGCTCTTGCAGAAGATCACCTGCGGATCCGGGCATCTCCTCTTCGGGGCGACCTGTCAACATACCTACAAACATAACTCTGTTAGCCTGCTTCTTCACCGAACTGTATAAAGGTTCATTCGAGCACTTACTAAAAATGCCGCGTCGACCTCTTATTCTCCTTCACGGAGTCAGCAAGTAGGGCTCGAACATCTTTTAGTTCAACGCCCAGAAGGGTATGGGCATCCTGGAGATCATTTCTCTCTCGAATAACCCGTGTAAGCACGCGCTCGCTAGCCTCTAACTGTCGTTGAGCATGTTGTTCATCCCCCGGTATGATCTCCGGATTACCTCCGGGATTGTCTGTAGAATCTATTGTTAGATTTGCACGCATGCCGAATACTAACTGGTACATGTCATTACATTCTTTTCGATCAAGACAAGTATTACCAGATGAGGCCTTCTTGGACTCCTCCATTCCGGCAACTGCGGCCCGTAGCTGGGCTTTGCACTCCTCTAGCTCTTGAGACAACTGGGTATTCTTCTCCGTGAGAACCTATGCATACAATGATCCTTAAATTAGTTGTGCTAACTGTTTCAAGTCTCAGGGGCTACTGATATACATAATTATCAGATTTTCTTACCCGTATATCCTTTACGTACTGGTCCGTGGCTCTAGCGAGGCCATCTTGAGCAGCTCGGATGTACGCGTCACCCAAATTGAAGGCATTGAACGCCTCTTCAGAGAAATTAGGGTCACGGAGTACGGCCCGTCGACGCCTGTGATTCATTGCGCTCTCCACTTCGGAATTCGTAGCGGACATTCTATCTGCATCCTATGTAGGAGGACCGTCCAGCGTTGTCCCCGCGTTAGCCTCCGCCCCTGAGTCCGGCTCTGGAGTCCGGCTGGTGGAGGCATGGCCGACAGGCTCTCCAGACACAGTCTGGCAAGCGTTTTTTCTGCCAGGGACCACGGACATTATTATATTTTAAAGACGATAATCACGGAGCAGGTTTTTAATCATACCTCTGCGATGGCGTCTTGGTCCTGACCGCCTTCCTTTTAAGCCTACCCGACTTCGGTGCCCCCTGTTGACGAGTCACCGCGGGTTCAACACGATGCCCTGACGGCCTTCCCTGTAAAACACAATACATGTGTGGTGGGTAAGGCGCAAAGAAGGGATCCATCTTGGAGGTTAGGGCTCCAGTTTTACTTACACGTGATGCAGGGAGTAGGCCGGGATAATCAGCTATGATGGAAACTAAGGCACCGTCACAGCTTAACTGGTAAAACATCCTATCAACGAGCTCCACAAATATGTCCGGATCTTCTTCGAGTCTGGGGTCGAGGGCCTGGCCAGGGTCCTCTGGCTGTGGAGACAGGATGTGCACCTCCCTCACAGCTTTTCGTAGTTCCTGCTATGAATTAGCAAGGTAAATATTTGTGATGAAGAATGCAGGAATGAATGGAGTTGAGAAAAAGATAGCAACTCACCCAGCTTGGGGGGTTGTACATGGAAAATCCATCCCACGGCTTAATGTGGAGAAACTCCTCTTCTTCTCCTTTATACAAATCGAAAAGCATTTTCGCCAGAGCGGTGGCGGAGTCCGGACCTTTACGACCGCAGTGGGTGGCATCGTATTCTATGTTGAAGTGCCACATGTGTTTCCCCCGATATTGAAGTGGCTGCACCCCCCACATTATGCATATTGACATAACCTTGATTATTGTCAATCCTGATTTGGCCAGCGTTTTTATCCAGCCCATCAGATAAAGGACCTCTCTGTTATCTTCCTCCTGGGGGCTCCGGGGACGCCAGCTACGACGTTTCTTCAGTGGGGCATTGGCAAACTCAGGAAGGCCTACCCGGATAGGGTCCGGAAGGGGGACGTCCTCTATGTAAAACCACTCCGAAGGCCAGTCTTCGGATGCCTTCTTCGGAGTGCCGGATAGGTATCCGGTTCCGGCGATGCGCCATACTTCGGCTCCGCCAACTTGGTATATTGATCCCTCCTGATTGCGAGGGACGAGTCAGAATAGCCTCTTACATAGCTCGAAATGAGCTTCGCAGTCAAGAAATAGCTCGCAATGGGCGACATAACCTGCGATGTGCAGTATGGAAGCAGGAGTGAAGTTATGCAGCCATGGTTGTCAGAATCGTGATCTTGAATCGGATCGGAGCTTCGATGGTAGGATCGCAAATCATAGAATCTTCACTATCATAATCGTGGAAACGTAGATTGTAAGAACTAAAATCGTAGAATCATAGGGGTTAGTTTGGATCGTAAAGTCGTAGAATCGTATGACAGAATCGCGATTCTGACAACCTTGTATGCAACTGGAGGCCGTAGTGCTCCAGGAGCCCGCGGAGGAACGGATGGATTGGAAATCCGAGGCCCCTCAGCAAGAAAGGGACGAGGCATACTCGCTCCCCCTGGATGGGTAGGGGAAACTCTCTACTTGCTCCCCGCCATCGTAAGTGGCTAGTCCGGCTCGGACGGGGACCATATATGCAGGCGGGAGGAACCCCTGGGTCTGCCACTCTACCAATCGGCCATGAGATACAGAACACTTCTCCCAATCGCTTGGCTTAGTGCTACAGGAGCGAGAGGAGGAGCTGCGGCGACCGGCCATGATGGGATGACCTTTTTCGGGCGTGCTATGATGAATCCTTGCTTGGGGAAGATGGTGTGATTTGGATCTGAGGATCCCCGTCTTTTTAATAGACGATCTACTAACATGGTCAGGGTGGCAAATGTAAAAATGCCCTGACTTCTCGCATTCGCTCGACACGTGGAGATTGCCATTATTAAAGTACAGAAGCCGAGGAGTGCAACATTAATGGGAAGCCGGACACTACTCGTTACAACAGGTACTCTGGATTTAGAGAAGAACCCGCATTGCAATGCCGAAGACAATCTGCGCGCCGGACTCATCGTCATTGAAGCCTGGTTCAGGGGCTACTGAGGGAGTCTTGGATAAGGGGGTCCTTGGACAGCCGGACTGTGTACTCGTGCCGGACTGTTGGACTATGAAGATACAAGATTGAAGACTTCGTCCCGTGTCCGGGTGGGACTCTCCTTTGCATGGAAGGCAAGCTTGGCAATTCGCATATGTAGATTTCGTTCTCTCTAATCGACTCTGTGTAACCCTAGCCCCTCCGGTGTCTATATAAACCGGAGGGTTTAGTCCGTAGGACAACAATAATCATAATCATAGGCTAGCTTCTAGGGTTTAGCCTCTACGATCTCGTGGTAAATCAACTCTTGTAATACTCATATCATCAAGATCAATCAAGCAGGAAGTAGGGTATTACCTCCATCGAGAGGGCCCGAACCTGGGTAAACATTGTGTCCCCCGCCTCCTGTTACCATTAGCATTAGACGCACAGTTCGGGACCCCCTACCCGAGGTCCGCCGGTTTTGACACCGACAACAGCCCCGCTCTCCCTTCCTCCCTCCTTCTCCCTTAGGTGGAAACCTACTAGGACTTGGAGTCCTAGTAGGATTCCCCTTCTCCTGACATGCCTATCTTGGTCGGCCGGCCTCCCCCTCCCTCATTTATATACGGGGGCAGGGGGCACCCTAGGAAACACCAAGTTTTGCCTTAGCCCTGTGCGGTGCCCTCTCCACAGTTACACGCCTCGATCACATCGCCATAGTGCTTAGGCGAAGCCCTGCGCCGGTAACATCGTCATCACCGCCGCCATGCCGTCATGCTGACGGAACTCAACCTCGTCCTCAACTGGATCAAGAGCATGAGGGACATCATCGAGATGAACGTGTGCTGAACGCGGAGGTGCCGTATGTTCCGTACTTGGATCAGTTGGATCGTGAAGACGTTCGACTACATCAACTGCGTTACTAAAAGCTTCTGCTTTCGGTCTATGAGGGTACGTGGACACACTCCCCCCTCTCATTTCTATGCATCTCCTAGATAGATCTTGCGTGATCGTAGGAAATTTTTGAAATTACTACGTTCCCCAACAATATCTACCTCCCCGCCCCCTCCCCCTCACCAAAAGCCACATTTCCCCTGTTTCCGCCTTCCTTTCCAAGTTGAAACCTTCACTCCTTGCTTGCAACGCGCCCCCTTGCCAGTGACCCTCCTTCACGCTGGTCGGTCTCGTCTATCCAGGCAGGTAATCCACACCAGACCCCCATCCTCCTCCTCCTTCCACTTCCCACATGCCCCGATCGCCGGCGAGTGCCTTCCACCCAAATCACCAGTGCCTCCACCAAACAATCGCCATCCTAAGCCATGGTGCACGCATTAGCCAGGAGCTCAAGGAGCATTTGGCAGTGGAAAAGCAAATCGCGGCCTGAAGGAAATATGCCCTAGAGGCAATAATAAAGTTGTTATTTATATTTCCTTATATCATGATAAATGTTTATTATTCATGCTAGAATTGTATTAACCGGAAACTTAGTACATGTGTGAATACATAGACAAACAGAGTGTCCCTAGTATGCCTCTACTTGACTAGCTCGTTAATCAAGGATGGTTATGTTTCCTAACCATAGACATGTGTTATCATTTGATGAACGGGGTCACATCATTAGGAGAATGATGTGATGGACAAGACCCATCCGTTAGCTTAGCATCGTTATAGTTTCATTGCTACTGCTTTCTTCATGACTTATACATGTTCCTCAGACTATGAGATTATGCAACTCCCGAATACCGAAGGAATACCTTGTGTGCTATCAAACGTCACAACGTAACTGGGTGATTATAAAGGTGCTCTACAGGTGTCTCCGATGGTGCTTGTTGAGTTGGCATAGATCGAGATTAGGATTTGTCACTCCGATTGTCGGAGAGGTATCTCTGGGCCCTCTCGGCAATGCACATCACTATAAGCCTTGCAAGCAATGTGACTAATGAGCTAGTTACGAGATGATGCATTACAGAACAAGTAAAGAGACTTGCCGGTAACGAGATTGAACTAGGTATGGTGATACCGACGATCGAATTTCGGGCAAGTAACATACCGATGACAAAGGGAACAACGTATGGTGTTATGCGGTTTGACCGATAAAGATCTTCGTAGAATATGTAGGAGCCAATATGAGCATCCAGGTTCTGCTATTGGTTATTGACCAGAGATGTGTCTCGGTCATGTCTACATAGTTCTCGAACCCGTAGGGTCTGCACGCTTAACATTCAGTGACGATTTATATTATGAGTTATGTGATTTGATGAGATCGGGGACATGACGAGGAGTCTCGAAATGAGCGAGTCATAAAGATCGATATATTGTAAGGCTATATTCGGACATCGAAATAGTTCTGGGTGAAATTGGGATTTTACCGGAGTACCGGGAGGTTACCGGAACCCCCCGTTAAGTGTATGGGCCTTATTGGGCCATAGTGGAGAGAGAGAGGAGACCAGGGCAGGCCGCCCCCCTCTCCCTCTGGTTTGAATTGGACTAGGAGGGGGGCGGCGGCGCCCCCCTTTCCTGCCTCCCTCTCTCCCCCTTCCTTCTCTCCTAGTCCAACTAGGAAAGGGGGGAATCCTACTCTCGGTGGGTGTATGACTCCTCCAGGGCGCGCCATAGGAGGGCCAGCCCACGCCCCCTCCACTCCTTTATATACGGGGGAGGGGGCACCCCATAGACACACAAGTTGATCATTGTTCTTTTAGCCATGTGCGGTGCCCCCCCCCACCATAATCCACCTCGGTCATATCGTAGCGGTGCTTAGGCGAAGCCCTGCATCGATAGCTTCATCAACACTGTCATCACGCCGTCGTGCTGACGGAACTCTCCCTCTAAGCTCTACTGGACCGTGAGTTCGTGGGACATCACCGAGCTGAACATGTGCAGATCGCGGAGGTGTCGTACGTTCGGTACTAGGATTTGTGGATCATGAAGACGTATGACTACATCAACCGTGTTGTCATAACGCTTCCACTATCGGTCTACGAGGGTACCTGGACAACACTCTCCCCTCTCGTTGCTATGCATCACCATGATCTTGCGTGTGTGTAGGAATTTTTTGGAAATTACTACGTTCCCAACAGTGGCATCCGAGCCAGGTTTGTGCCTAGATGTCATATGCACGAGTAGAACACAAGTGAGTTGTGGGCGATAATAGTCATACTGCTTACTAGCATGTCATACTTTGATTCGACGGTATTGTTGGATGAAGCGGCCCGGACCGACATTACGCGTACGCTTACGCGAGACTGGTTCTACTGACGTGCTTCGCACACATGTGGCTGGCGGGTGTCAGTTTCTCCAACTTTAGTTGAATCGAGTCTGGCGACGCCCGGTCCTTGGGAAGGTTAAAACAACACATACTTGACGAAATATCATTGTGGTTTAATGCGTAGGTAAGAACGGTTCTTGCTCAGCCCGTAGCAGCCACGTAAAACTTGCAACAACAAAGTAGAGGACGTCTAACTTGTTTTTGCAGGGCATGTTGTGATGTGATATGGTCAAGACATGATGCTAAATTTTATTGTATGAGATGATCATGTTTTGTAACAAAGTTATCGGCAATTGGCAGGAGCCATATGGTTGTCGCTTTATTGTATGAAATGCAATCACCCTGTAATTGTTTTTACTTAATCACTAAGCGGTAGCGATAGTCGTAGAAACAATAGTGGGCAAGAAGACAACGATGCTACGATGGAGATCAAGGTGTCGCGCCAGTGACATTGGTGATCATGACAGTGCTTTGGAGATGGAGATCAACGGCACAAGATGATGATGGCCATATCATATCACTTATATTGATTGCATGTGATGTTTATCTTTTATGCATCTTATTTTGCTTAGATCAACAGTAGCATTATAAGATAATCTCTCACTAAATTTCAAGGTATAAGTGTTCTCCCTGAGTATGCACCATTGCGAAAGTTCGTCGTGCTCAGACACCACGTGATGATCGGGTGTGATAAGCTCTACGTTCACATACAACGGGTGCAAGCCAGTTTTGCATGCGCAGAATACTCGGGTTAAACTTGACGAGCCTAGCATATGCAGATATGGCCTCGAAACACTAAGGCCGAAAGGTCGAGCGTGAATCATATAGTAGATATGATCAACATAGTGATGTTCACCATTGAAAACTACTCCATCTCGCGTGATGATCGGACATGGTTTAGTTGATTTGGATCACCTGATCACTTAGATGATTAGAGGGATGTCTATCTAAGTGGGAATTCTTAAGTAATTTGATTAATTGAACTTTAATTTATCATGAACTTAGTACCTGATAGTATTTTGCATGTCTATGTTGTTGTAGATAGATGGCCCGTGCTGTTGTTCCGTTGAATTTTAATGTGTTCCTTGAGAAAAGCTAAGTTGAAAGATGATGGTAGCAATTACATGGACTGGGTCTGTAACTTGAGGATTATCCTTATTGCTGCACAGAAGAATTACGTCCTGGAAGCACCGCTAGGTGTACCACCCGCACCGGCAACTGTAGACATTGTGAATGCATAGCAGTCGCGTGTTGATGACTACTTGATAGTTCAGTGTACCATGCTTTACAGCTTAGAACCGGGACTTCAACGATGTTTTGAACGTCATGGAGCATATGAGATGTTCCAGGAGTTGAAGTTAATATTTCAAGCAAATGCCCGGATTGAGAGATATAAAGTCTCCAATAAGTTCTGCAGCTACAAAATGGAGGAGAATAGTTCTGTTAGTGAACATATACTCAGAATGTCTGGGTGGTACAATCACTTGATTCAACTGGGAGTTGATAGTGTCATTGACATAATTCTTCAATCACTGCCACCAAGCTACAAGAGCTTCGTGATGAACTATAATATGCAAGGGATGAACAAGACAATTCCCGAGCTCTTCGTAATGCTAAAGGCTGCGGAGGTAGAAATCAAGAAGGAGCATCAAGTGTTGATGGTCAACAAGACCACCAGCTTCAAGAAAAAGGGTAAAGGGAAGAAGGGGAACTTCAAGAAGAACGGAAAGCAAGTTGCTACTCAAGTGAAGAAGCCCAAGTCTGGACCTAAGCCTGAGACTGAGTGCTTCTACTGCAAAGGGACTGGTCACTGGAAGCGGAATTGCCCCAAGTATTTGGCGGATAAGAAGGATGGCAAGGTGGACAAAGGTATATGTGATATACATATTATTGATGTTTACCTTACTAATGCTCGCAGTAGTGCCTGGGTATTTGATACTAGTTCTATTGCTAATATTTGCAACTCGAAATAGGGACTACGGATTAAGCGAAGATTAGCTAAGGATGAGGTGACGATGCGCGTGGGAAATGGTTCCAAAGTCGATGTGATCGCGGTCGGCATGCTACCTCTACATCTACCTTCGGGGTTAGTTTTAGACCTGAATAATTGTTATTTGGTGCCAGCGTTGAGCATGAACATTATATCTGGATCTTGTTTGATGCGAGACGGTTATTCATTTAAATCTGAGAATAATGGCTGTTCTATTTATATGGGTAATATCTTTTATGGTCATGCACCCTTGAAGAGTGCTCTATTTTTATTGAATCTTGATAGTAGTGATACACATATTCATAATATTGAAGCCAAAAGATGCAAAGTTGATAACGATAGTGTAACTTATTTGTGGCACTGCCGTTTGGGTCATATTGGTGTAAAGTGCATGAAGAAACTCCATTCTGAAGGACTTTTGGAATCAGTTGATTATGAATCACTTGGTACTTGTGAACCATGCCTCATGGGCAACATGACTAAAACTCCGCTCTCTGGAACAATGGAGCGAGCAACAGATTTATTGGAAATCATACATACTGATGTATGTGGTCCGATGAATATTGAGGCTCGCGGCGGGTATCGTTATTTTCTCACCTTCAAAGATAATTTAAGCAGATATGGGTATATCTACTTAATGAAACATAAGTCTCAAACATTTGAAAAGTTCAAAGAATTTCAGAGTGAAGTGGAAAATCATTGTAACAAGAAAACAAAGTTTCTACGATCTGATCATGGAGGAGAATATTTGAGTTACAAGTTTCATTTTCATTTGAAACAATGCAAAATAGTTTCACAACTCATGCCACCCGGAACACCACAGCGTAATGGTGTGCCCGAACGTCGTAACCGCACTTTATTAGATATGGTGTGATCTATGATGTCTCTTACTGATTTATCGCTATCATTTTGGGGTTATGCTTTAGAGACGACTGCATTCATGTTAAATAGGGCACCGTCTAAATCCGTTGAGGCGACGCCTTATGAAATGTGGTTTGGCAAGAAACCAAAGTTGTCATTTCTTAAAGTTTGGGGCTGCGATACTTATGTGAAAAAGCTTCAACCTGATAAGCTCGAACCAAAATTGGAGAAATGTGTCTTCATAGGATACCCCAAAGGAGACTGTTGGGTACACCTTTTATCACAGATACGAAGGCAAGACATTCGTTGCTAAGAATGGATCCTTTCTAGAGAAGGAGTTTCTCTCGAAAGAAGTGAGTGGGAGGAAAGTAGAACTTGATGAGGTAACTGTACCTGCTCCCTTATTGGAAAGTAGTTCATCACAGAAATCAGTTCCTGTGATCCCTACACCAATTAGTGAGGAAGCTGATGATAATGATCATGACACTTCAGATCATGTTACTACCGAACCTTGTAGGTCAACCGGAATAAGATCCGCACTAGAGTTGTATGGTAATCCTGTTTTGGAGGTCATGTTACTTGACCATGGTGAACCTACGAACTATGAGGAAGCGATGATGAGCCCAGATTCCGCGAAATGGCTTGAGGCCATGAATTCTGAGATGGGATCCATGTATGAGAAGAAAGTGTGGACTTTGGTTGACTTGCCCGATGATTGGCAAGCAATAGAGAATAAAATGGATCTTTAAGAGGAAGACAGATGCTGATAGTAGTGTTACTATCTACTAAGCTAGACTTGTCAAAAAAGGTTTTTGACAAAGTTCAATGCGTTGACTACGATGAGATTTTCTCACTCATAGCGATGCTTAATTCTGTCCGAATCATGTTAGCAAATTGCCACATTTTATGAAATTTGGAAAATGGATGTCAAAACTACATTCCTTAATGGATTTCTTAAAAAAGAGTTGTATATGTTGGGTTCTATGGTAGGGTGCGTCGACTGCAAAATAAAATTTTCCTACGCGCAGAACAACCAGGAACATGCTACGGGAGATGGATCACAGTTCGTTACCACTAGACGCGCAGTGCCGTGCAGCGGAAGTAGAGTTGAGGCAGCGCGTCCGCATGGATCGTCTCCTCGTCCGATCTCCCTCGAACAGCCGGTCGTCCGATCCCACGTACAAGTTCACCGGAGCGGCACAAGTGCACCGCCTCTAACGGTATCCGTGTGTGCAGGAGGAACACCGTGCGGCAGACTGCTAGGTCCGATCACACAATCGGCGGCGAGTGGAGTGGCTATTCGCAACACATGCAAACCCTAGTCACAGCGCCGAAGCCATCAACCGCATGAGTGTGCCGCACCTCCACTTTATATAGGCGTCCGTCGTAGGCTCAACACTTGGGCCTCGCACGGACCCTAAATCCCAAAGTCTACTCGGTTACGTTCCTTGTCCAGTTCGGATCACATCCGACCAGTGTCCTACGAACAGACCTCGTAGGTTCCTTCCCTTAAGCGTGCGGCCCCTTAGGTTCAAGTCGGCTTGGTCACAGTTCGGATCACCTCCGACATGCACGGTTGGTAGCGGCCTCTAGCAAGGTGTGCTGACCACCAAGCAGACTATGAAGCTGGTTAGGCGAACCTGTACAACGTGTCACACTTCTGTTCCCTTTGCCGCACGATATATGTTGTCGGGCTCAAGGCGAGACTGTCATCCTTGTGCTAGCCCGACCTCTTTCTCGTTCCAGTGATACCGACCACAAACCGTATTATCTCATAATTCCTGTCGCATGGCCATGCTTATCCTGGTCGGATCACATGAGGGGCCCAGAGTATCTCTCTCTTGATCGGAGGGGCAAATCCCATCTTGCTCGACCATGTCTCACAACATGGGTCTGGACAAGCATGAAACCTACCTTTGTAACTACCTAGTTACAGAGTAGTGTTTGGTCGGCCCAAAGCAGGTCTGTCACCATCCCGAGTACATGCGTCAGCTCAGGTCTTAGGACATAGAACGTATGTTGTACTAGAGACTCATAGATGACATATCACTACGTCTCATAGTTGGGTCTGTCCGACTCGGACCTTATCTCGACTCGGATCCGACTATGTCGAATCCGACCAGACCTTTCCAAGTCCATATTATCCGGTTAGCATCCAATGCTCCATGGCTAGTGAGACCAAGCCATCAACTGTGTCATATGCTAGTCTAGTCGGCTGCGCGTCCACACAGCCCTTTCGACTAGGGACCTTTTAGGACAGTCATCATACAATGCATAGTCCCACAAACAAGTCACGTACTTGCTGATACACATCATTGATAATGTCCAAGGACTATCTTTATTCATAAACACATAGGAAATATCATCAAACATGATTGCCTCTAGGGCATATCTCCAACAGTATATGATGCAACCAGAAGGTTTTGTCGATCCTAAAGGTGCTAACAAAATACGAAAGCTCCAGCAATCCATCCATGGACTGGTGCAAAGCATCTCAGAGTTGGAATATACGCTTTGATGAGTTGATCAAAGCACATAGTTTTATACAGACTTGCGATGAAGCCTGTATTTACAAGAAAGTGAGTGGGAGCACTACAACCTTTCTGATAAGTATATGTGAATGACATATTGTTTATCGGAAATGATGTAGAATTTTCTGGAAAGCATAAAAGGAGTGTTCGAAAGGAGTTTTTTCAAAGAAAGACCTCGATGAAGTTGCTTACATATTGAGCATCAAGATCTATAGAGATAGATCAAGACGCCTGATAAGTTTTTTCAATGAGTATATACCTTGACAAATTTTTGAAGTAGTTCAAAATAAGGAGTTCTTGCCGGTATTACAAGGTGTGAAATTGAGCAAGACTCAAAGCCCGACCACGACAGAAAATAGAAAGAGAATGAAAGTCATTCCCTATGCCACAGTCATAGGTTCTATAAAGTATGTTGTGCTGTGTACCAGACCTATTGTGTACCCTGCCCTGAGTTTGGCAAGGGAGTACAATTTTGATCTAGGAATAGATCACTGGACAGTGGTCAAGATTATCCTTAGTGAGGACTAAGGAAATATTTCTCAATTATGGAGGTGATAAAAGAGCTCGTTGTAAAGAGTTACATCGATGCAAGCTTTTACACTGATCCAGATGACTCTAAGTTTCAATCTGGATACATATTGAAAGTGGGAGCCATTAGCTAGAGTAGCTCAGTGCAGAGCATTGTAGACATAGAAAATTGCAAAATACAGACGACTCTGAATGTGGCAGACCCGTTGACTAAACTTCTTTCACAAGCAAAACATGGTCACTCTTTTGGGTGTTAATCACATAGCGATGTGAACTAGATTATTGACTCTAGTAAACCCTTTGGGTGTTAGTCACATGGAGATGTGAACTAATCGCATAAAGATGTGAACTATTGATGTTAAATCACATGACGATGTGAACTAGATTATTGACTCTAGTGCAAGTGGGAGACTAAAGGAAATATGTCCTAGAGGCAATAATAAAGTTGTTATTTATATTTCCTTATATCATGATAAATGTTTATTATTCATGCTAGAATTGTATTAACCGGAAACTTAGTACATGTGTGAATACATAGACAAACAGAGTGCCACTAGTATGCCTCTACTTGACTAGCTCGTTGAATCAAAGATGGTTAAATTTCCTAGCCATGGACATGAGTTGTCATTTGATTAATGAGATCACATCATTAGAGAATGATGTGATTGACTTGACCCATTCCTTAGCTTAGCATTTGATTGTTTAGTATGTTGCTATTGCTTTCTTCATGACTTATACACGTTCTTATGACTATGAGATTATGCAACTCCCGAATACCGGAGAAACACTTTGTGTGCTACCAAACGTCACAACGTAACTAGGTGATTATAAAGGTGCTCTACAGGTGTCTCCGATGGTGTTTGTTGAGTTGGCATAGATCGAGATTAGGATTTGTCACTCCGATTGTCGGAGAGGTATCTCTGGGCCCTCTCGGTAATCCACATCACTTGCAAGCAATGTGACTAATGAGTTAGTTACGAGATGATACATTACGGAACGAGTAAAGAGACTTGTCGGTAACGAGATTGAACTAGGTATGGTGATACCGACGATCGAACCTCAGGCAAGTAACATACCAATGACAAAGGGAACAACGTATGTTGTTATGCGGTTTGACCGATAAAGATCTTCGTAGAATATGTAGTAGCCAATATGAGCATCGAGGTTCCGCTATTGGTTATTGACCAGAGATTTGTCTCGGTCATGTCTACATAGTTCTCGAACCAGTAGGGTCCGCAAGCTTAACGTTCGGTGATGATTTATATTATTTGTTATGTGATTTGATGATCGAAGTTTGTTCGGATTACCGGATGAGATCGGGGACATGACGAGGAGTCTCGAAATGATCGAGCCATAAATATTGATATATTGGAAGGCTATATTCGGACATTAGAATAGTTCCGGGTGAAATTGGGATTTTACGGGAGTACCGGGAGGTTACCGGAACCCCCCGGTAAGTGTATGGGCCTTATTGGGCCATAGTGGAGAGAGAGAGAGAGGAGACCAGGGTAGGCCCCCCCCTCTCTGGTCCGAATTGGACTAGGAGGGGGGGCGCCCCCCTTTCCTTCCTCCCTCTCCCCCTTCCTTCTCTCCTAGTCCAACTAGGGAAGGGGGGGAATCCTACTCCCGGTGGGAGTAGGACTCCTCCAGGGCGCGCCATAGGAGGGTCGGCCGTCCACCCTCCTCCACTCCTTTATATACGGGAGAGGGGGGCACCCCATAGACACACCAATACGTCCATTTTGCATCATGCTTTTATATCAATATTTATTGCATTGTGGGCTGTTATTACATATTATATCTCAATACTTATGGCCATTCTCTCTTATTTTACAAGGTTTACCATGAAGAGGGGGAATGCTGGCAGTTGGAATTCTGGCTGGAAAAGGAGCAAACGTTGGAAACTTATTCTGCACAACTCCAAAAGTCCTGATACTCCACGAAATAACTTTTTGGATTTAATACGAATTTATGAGCAAAAGAAATAGGCCAGGGGGCCCACATCCTGTCCAGGAGACAAGGGGCGTCCCCCATAGGGCGCGGCCCCCTATCTCCTGGGCCCCCTGGTGGGCCTCTGGCGTCCATCTTCGGCTATATCATCACTCTTACCCTGGAAAAAATCGTGGGCAAGCTTACGGGACGAAACTCTGCCGCCACAAGACGGAACCTTGGCGGAATCAATCTAGGGCTCTGGCGGAGCTGTTTTGCCGGGGACACTTCCCTCCGGGAGGGGGAAATCATCACCAACATCATCACCAATGATCCTCTCATCGGGAGGGGGTCAATCTCCATCAACATCTTCACCAGCACCATCTCCTCTCAAAACCCTAGTTCATCTCTTGTATCCAATCTTGTATCAAAACCACAAATTGGTACCTATGGGTTGCTAGTAGTGTTGATTACTCCTTGTAGTTGATACTAATTGGTTTACTTGGTGGAAGATCATATGTTATTACTCCTATGATTATGAACATGAATATGCTTAGTGAGTAGTTACGTTTGTTCCTGAGGACATGGGTGAAATCTTGTTATTAGTAGTCATGTGAATTTGGTATTCGTTCGATATTTTGATGAGATGTATGTTGTTTTTCCTCTAGTGGTGTTATGTGAACGTCGACTACATGACACTTCACCATTATTTGGGCCTAGAGGAGGGCATAGGGAAGTAATAAGTAGATGATGGGTTGCTAGAGTGATAGAAGCTTAAACCCTAGTTTATGCGTTGCTTCATTAGGGGTTGATATGGACCCATATGTTTAATGATGTGGTTAGGTTTACCTTAATACTCCTTTTTGTAGTTGCGGCTGCTTGCAATAGGGGTTAATCATAAGTGGGATGCTTGTCCAAGTTAGGACAGTACCCAAGTACCGGTCCACCCACATATCAAATTATCAAAGTACCGAACGCGAATCTTATGAACGTGATGAAAACTAGCTTGACGATAATTCTTAATGTGTCCTCGGGAGCTCCTTCCTCTTTATTAGAATTTGTCCAGGCTTATCCTTTGCTACATAAAGGATTGGGCCACCTTGCTGCACTATATTTACTTTATTTACTTTTTGCTCGTTACTATTTATCTTATCACAAAACTATCTATCACCTACTATTTCAGTGCTTGCAGAGAAAACCTTACTGAAAACCGCTTATCATTTCCTTCTGCTCCTCGTTGGGTTCGACACTCTTACTTATCGAAAGGACTACGATAGATCCCCTATACTTGTGGGTCATCAAGACTCTTTTCTGGCACCGCTGCCGGGGAGTGTAGCGCTTTTGGTGAGTGGAACTTGGTAAGGAAACATTTATATAGTGTGCTGAAATTTTCGGTTACTTGTCACTATGGAAACTAATCCTTTGAGGGGCTTGTTTGGGGTATCTTCACCCCAACCAGAAGAGCAAATAGATGCTCCTCAACGTACTGAACCTTATGAAAATATTCACTTTGAGATTCCTTCGGGTATGATAGAAAAACTGCTAGCTAATCCTTTTGCAGGAGACGGAACATTGCATCCTGACTTACACCTTATCTTTGTGGATGAAGTTTGTGGATTATTGAAGCTTGCAGGTATTCCCGATGATGTTGTCAAAAGGAAGGTCTTCCCTTTATCTTTGAAGGGAGATGCAATGACATGGTATAGGCTATGTGATGATACGAGAACTTAGAATTATAAGCGGTTGAAGTTGGAATTTCACCAGAAGTTCTATCCTATGCATATTGTTCATCATGATCATAATTACATATATAATTTTTGGCCTCGCGAAGGAGAAAGCATCGCTCAATCTTGGGGGAGGCTTAAGTCAATGTTATATTCATGCCCCAATCATGAGCTCTCTCGGGAAATGATTATTCGGAATTTTTATGCTCGGCTTTCTCTTGATAATCGCAACTTGCTCGATACTTCCTGTGCTGGTTCCTATATGCTGAAGACTATTGATTTCAAATGGGACTTATTGGAAAGAATTAAACGCAACTCTGAAGATTGGGGTTCCGACGATGGTAAGGAGTCAGGTATGACACCTAAGTTCGATTGTGTTTAATCTTTTATGGATACTGATGCTTTCCGTGGATTTAGCTCTAAGTATGGACTCTGAGATAGTAGCTACTTTTTGTGAAACTTTTGCTACTCATGTTGATCTCCCTAAAGAGAAGTGGTTCAAATATAATCCTCCTGTTGAAGTGAAAGTAGTTGCACCTATTACAGTCGAAGAAAAGATTATTACATATAGTGATCCCATTGTTCCTACTGCTTATGTTGAAAAACCTCCTTTTCCTGTTAGAATAAAAGATCATGTTAAAGCTTCGACTGTTGTTCATAAGAGTAATACTAGGACCTATACACCTCCTGGGCAAATTAATGTTGAACCTGGTATTGTTATGATTAAAGATCTCCTGGATGAGGATTTAGATGGGCATGTTATCTCTTTCTTGGGTGAAACTGCTAATATTGCTAGACCCGATACTAAGACACGTAGATCTGTTGTAGGCACGCCTGTTATTTCTGTTAAAATACGAGATCATTGTTATTATGGCTTATGTGATATGGGTGCTAGTGCTAATGCGATACCTTATGATCTTTATAAAGAAATTATGCACGATATTGCACCTGTTGAATTAGATGACATTGATGTTACTATTAAGCTTGCTAATAGGGACACCATTAAACCTATTGGGATTGTTAGAGATGTTGAAGTCTTGTGTGGGAAAATTAAATACCCTGCTGATTTTCTTGTTCTTGGTTCCCCACAAGATGATTTTTGTCCCATTATTTTTGGGAGACCCTTCTTGAATACTGCTAGTGCTAAGATTAATTGTGAAAAGAATATGCTCACTATTGGCATAGATGGTATGTCTCATGAGTTTAATTTCGCTAAGTTTAGTAGACAACCTCGTGAAAGGGAACTGCCTAGTAAGGATGAAATTATTGGTCTCGCTTCCATTGATGTTCCTCCAACTGATCCGTTAGAACAATATTTGTTAGATCATGAAAACGATATGTTTATGAAGGAAGGGAAGAAATATATGAAGTGTTCCTTAAACAGGAACCTATGCTGAAACATAACCTTCCCGTTGAAATTCTTGGGGATCCCCCTCCACCCAAGGGTGATCCCGTTTTTGAACTCAAACCCTTACCTGATAATCTCAAGTATGCTTATCTTGATGAAAAAGAAATATATCCTGTTATTATTAGTGCTAACCTTTCAGAGAAAGAAGAAGAAAGATTATTGAAAACTCTGAAGAAGCACCGAGCCGCTATTGAATATACTCTGGATGATCTTAAGGGCATTAGTCCCACATTATGTCAACACAAAATTTCAGTGGAGAAAGATGCCAAACCAGTTAGAGATCCTCAAAGACGATTAAATCCCCAAATGAAGGAAGTGGTAAGAAAGGAGATTCTAAAGCTCCTTGAGGCAGGTATTATTTATCCCGTTGCTGATAGTGAATGGGTAAGCCCTGTCCATTGTGTCCCTAAAAAGGGAGGTATTACCGTTGTTCCTAATGATAAAGATGAATTGATCCCACAAAGAATTATTACAGGCTATAGGATGGTAATTGATTTCCGTAAGTTAAATAAAGCTACTAAGAAAGATCATTACCCTTTACCTTTTATTGATCAAATGCTAGAAAGGCTATCCAAACACACACATTTTAGCTTTCTAGATGGTTATTCTGGCTTCTCTCAAATACCTGTGTCCGCGAAGGATCAATCTAAGACTACTTTTACTTGCCCTTTTGGTACTTTTGCTTATAGACGTATGCCTTTTGGTTTATGTAATGCACCTGCTACCTTTCAAAGATGCATGATGGCTATATTTTCTGATTTTTGTGAAAAGATTTGTGAGGTATTCATGGATGACTTCTCCGTCTATGGATCCTCTTTTGATGATTGTTTGAGCAACCTTGATCGAGTTTTGCGGAGATGCGAAGACACTAGTCTCGTCCTGAATTGGGAAAAGTGTCACTTTATGGTTAATGAAGGCATTGTCTTGGGGCACAAGATCTCCGAGAGAGGTATTGAAGTTGATAAAGCCAAAGTTGATGCTATTGAAAAGATGCCATGTCCCAAGGACATAAAAAGTATAAGAAGTTTCCTTGGCCACGCCGGTTTTTATAGGAGGTTCATTAAGGACTTTTCTAAAATATCTAGGCCTCTGACTAATTTATTGCAAAAAGATATCCCTTTTGTCTTTGATGATGATTGCGTGGAAGCATTTGAAACACTTAAGAAAGCCTTGATCACTGCACCTATTGTTTAGCCACCTGATTGGAATTTACCTTTTGAAATTATGTGCGATGCTAGTGATTATGATGTAGGGGTTGTTTTAGGGCAAAGAGTCGATAAGAAATTGGATGTTATCCAGTATGCTAGTAAGACTCTTGATACTGCCCAGAGAAATTATGCTACTACTGAAAAAGAGTTCTTAGCAGTTGTGTTTGCATGTGATAAGTTTAGAACTTATATCGTTGATTCCAAAGTTACTATTCACACTGATCATGCTGCTATTAAATATCTTATGGAAAAGAAAGATGATAAGCCTAGACTCATTCGATGTGTTCTCTTGCTCCAAGAATTTGACTTGCATATTATTGATAGAAAGGGAGTTGAGAACCCCGTTGCTGACAACTTTTCTAGGTTAGAGAATGTTCTTGATGACCCACTGCCTATTAATGATAGCTTTCCTGATGAACAATTAGCGGTTGTCAATGCTTCTCGTACTGCTCCTTGATATGCTGATTATGCTAATTACATTGTTGCTAAATATATACCGCCTAGTTTCACATACCAGCAAAAGAAAAAGTTCTTTTATGATTTAAGACATTACTTCTGGGATGACCCACACCTTTATAAAGAAGGAGTAGATGGTATTATTAGACGTTGTGTGCCTGAGCATAAACAGAAACAAATCCTACGTAAGTGTCACTCTGAATCCTATGGAGGACACCACGCTGGAGATAGAACTGCACACAAGGTACTACAATCTGGTTTTTATTGCCCTACTCTCTTCAAAGATGCTCATAAGTTTGTCTTATCTTGTGATGAATGTCAAAGAATAGGTAACATTAGTAGACGTCAAGAAATGCCTATGAATTATTCTCTCGTTATTGAACCATTTGATGTCTGGGGCTTTGATTATATGGGACCTTTTCCTGCTTCCAATGGTTATACACATATTCTAGTTGTTGTTGATTACGTTACTAAGTGGGTAGAAGCTATTCCAACTAGTAGTGCTGATCATAACACTTCTATTAAAATGCTTAAAGAAGTTATTTTTCCGAGGTTTGGAGTCCCTAGATATCTTATGACTGATGGTGGTTCACACTTTATTCATGGTGCTTTTCGTAAGATGCTTGCCAAGTATGATGTCAATCATAGAATTGCATCTCCTTATCACCCGCAGTCTAGTGGTCAAGTAGAGTTGAGCAATAGAGAACTCAAATTAATTTTGCAAAAGACTGTGAATAGATCTAGAAAGAATTGGTCCAAAAAACTTGATGATGCATTATGGGCCTATAGAACTGCATACAAAAATCCTATGGGTATGTCTCCATATAAGATGGTTTATGGAAAAGCATGTCATTTACCTCTTTAACTTGAACATAAAGCATATTGGGCTATTAAAGAGCTCAATTATGACTTCAAACTTGCCGGTGAGAAGAGGTTGTTTGATATTAGCTCACTTGATGAATGGAGAACCCAAGCATATGAGAATGCCAAGCTTTTTAAAGAAAAAGTCAAACGCTGGCATGATAAGAGGATACAAAAGCGTGAGTTTAACGTAGGAGATTATGTGTTATTATTCAACTCTCGTTTAAGATTTTTTGCAGGAAAACTTCTCTCAAAATGGGAAGGTCCCTACGTTATCGAGGAGGTCTATCGTTCTGGTGCTATAAAAATCAACAACTTCGAAGGCACAAACCCGAGGGTGGTAAACGGTCAAAGAATTAAACACTATATTTCAGATAATCCTATCAATGTTGAAACTAATATTATTGAAACCATAACCCCTGAGGAATACATAAGAGACACTTTCCAGAATGTTCCAGACTCCGAAAAGGCATAGGTACGTGGTACGGTAAGTAAACCGACTCCAAAACAACTCTAATGGCAATTTTTATCAGTTTTGGATTATTTAAGAATTTTAGGAAGAAAGAAGTAGTCCGAAAGGGACACGAGGCTCTCACGAGAGAGGAGGCCGCGCCCCCCCTGTAGGGCGCGCCCGCTGTCTCGTGGGCACCTCGTGTGCCTCCCGGACTCCGTTTTCTTGTATGTTATGTATTTTGGTCGGTAAAAATTCATTATATATATTCCCGAAGGTTTTGACCACCGTATCATGCAAATATCCTTTGTTTTCGTTTCGAGTTGTTCCTGTTGCAGAATAAAGCGAGATGTCTTATCAGGAATTAGTTGGGGAGAGTCGGGTGTCTCACCCAACGCCAGGTCCAAGAGCAAATAGTGATGCCTATCACTTTGGACTATCAACGGAGGATGAGATGGAGGCCGATTTGAAAAGGATAGATGCCATGGAGGAAGATCAAGAAGTTACCTCTCATCTCCAAGCAGAATTCACTATGGGGGAACTACCTAGCCTGGCTGTCCCTGCTTCGGTCATCCCTTCCAACTCTAGATTTCTTTCTTATGAAAATATGAAAAAGAGTTTCACGTGTTCTCTAGAAGCTATGCAGCATCCTTGGGTAAAAGGAGCTTTGGACGTTACGGGTAAGCTCCGTAAAGAAATTATGGACCTCAAACAACAAGTCAATAAGCTTGAGGAGGAGAACCGTATCCTGAATGGCATCATCGCCAAGAAGATCATAACACCAACCGCGAAGAAGGAGAAATAATCACATGGGTATGGGCACTCCCCTTGGCAACTGCCAAGCTTGGGGGAGGTGCCCCGGTATCGTATCACCATCACACTCTTATTTTTACCGCTTTATTTAGTTCAATCCTTTTAGTAGTATCTTGATTTAGTAGATTGAAGTTTTGATATCAAGTAGTTTTGAGTTTTGCATTGTGATCCCTTTTTGTAATCGAGTCCGTGTCCTATCTATAATAAAGATTAGTGTTGAGTCAAGGGCTTTGCTATGTTGCCATGATCTTGTGAAAGTAGAAAGAACAAAAGAGTTCATATTGATCTTATGGATAGTGATAACTTCACACATAGAAAGTATGAGGCATAAAAATTGTTGAGAGTTGATGAACGTAGCCTTGGTCATCGCTGCAATTGATAGGAAGTGATAAGGAAAGAGGGGTTCACATATAAATATATTATCTTGGACATCTTTTATGATTGTGAAGCACTCATTAAGTATGACATGCTAAAAGAGTTGATGTTGGACAAGGAAGACAACATAATGGTTTATGTTTTCCGACATCTCAGTTAAAGTATATTGTCATTGACCTTCCAAACATGTTGAGCTTTCCTTTCCCCATCATGCTAGCCAAATTCCTTGCACCAAGTAGAAATACTACTTGTGCTTCCAAATATCCTTAAACCTAGTTTTGCCATGAGAGTCCACCATACCTACCTATGGATTGAGTAAGATCCTTCAAGTAAGTTGTCATCAGTGCAAGCAATAAAAATTGCTCCCTAAATATGCATGACTTATTAGTGCATAGAAAATAAGCTTTGTACGAATTTGTTGTGGAAGTAATAAAAGCGACGGATTGCATAATAAAGGTCCACATACAAGGGGCAATATAAACTGACGTTCTTTTGCATTAAGATTTTGTGCATCCAACCCTAAAAGCGCATGACAACCTCTGCTTCCCTCTGCGAAGGGACTATCTTTTACTTTATGCTTTTACTTTATGCTTGAGTCAAGGTGATCCTCACCTTTCCCTTTTTCATTTTATCCTTTGGCAAGCTCTTCGTGTTTGAAAGATCATGATACATATATCCAATTGGATGTAAGTTGGCATAGGCTATTATTGTTGACATCACCTAAAGGTAAGTACGTTGGGAGGCAACACAAGAAGCCCCTATCTTTCTCAGTGTCCGGCTGAAACTCTATAACCACAAGTATTGCGTGAGTGTTAACAATTATGGGAGACTACGAGGTAGTTGAGTATGTGAGCTTGTTTAAAAACTCTATTATTGACTCTTTCTGATGTTACGATAAATTGCAATTGCTTAAATGACTGAGATTATAGTTTGTTAGTTCCCCATGAAGTTTTTGAACCATACTTGACATTGTGAATTGCTTATTACTTGAGCATAGGAAATAATATGATAAAATCCATATATGTTGTTGTTATTAGAATGATCATGATGCTCTCATAGCCGTATTTTATTTTTATCAACACCTCTATCTCTAAACATGTGGACATATTTTTCGATTTCGGCTTCCGCTTGAGGACAAGCGAGGTCTAAGCTTGGGGGAGTTGATTCGTCCATTTTGCATCATGCTTTTATATCAATATTTATTGCATTATGGGATGTTATTACATATTATATCTCAATACTTATGGCTATTCTCTCTTATTTTACAAGGTTTACCATGAAAAGGGGGAATCCCGGCAGCTGGAATTCTGGCTGGAAAAGGAGCAAACGTTGGAAACTTATTCTGCACAACTCCAAAAGTCCTGATACTCCACGAAATAACTTTTTGGATTTAATAAGAATTTATGAGCAAAAGAAATAGGCCAGGGGGCCCACACCCTGTCCAGGAGATAGGGGGGGCGCCCCCCCCCCCCTAGGGCGCGGCCCTTATCTCCTGGGCCCCCTGGTGGGCCTCCGGCGTCCATCTTCGGCTATATCATCACTCTTATCCTAGAAAAAATCGTGGGCAAGCTTACGGGACGAAACTCCGCTGCCACGAGGCGGAACCTTGGCGGAATCAATTTAGGGCTCTGGCGGAGCTGTTCTGCCGGGGACACTTCCCTCCGGGAGGGGGAAATCATCACCAACGTCATCACCAATGATCCTCTCATCGGGAGGGAGTCAATCTCCATCAACATCTTCACCAGCACCATCTCCTCTCAAAACCCTAGTTCATCTCTTGTATCCAATCTTGTATCAAAACCACAAATTGGTACCTGTGGGTTGCTAGTAGTGTTGATTACTCCTCGTAGTTGATACTAATCGGTTTACTTGGTGGAAGATCATATGTTCAGATCCTTTATGCATATTATTACTCCTCTGATTATGAACATGAATATGCTTTGTGAGTAGTTATGTTTGTTCCTGAGGACATGGGTGAAGTCTTGCTATTAGTAGTCATGTGAATTTGGTATTCGTTCGATATTTTGATGAGATGTATGTTGCTTTTCCTCTAGTGGTGTTATGTAACGTCGACTACATGACACTTCACCATTATTTGGGCCTAGAGGAAGGTATAGGGAAGTAATAAGTAGATGATGGGTTGCTAGAGTGACAGAAGCTTAAACCCTAGTTTATGCGTTGCTTCGTTAGGGGTTGATATGGACCCATATGTTTAATGATGTGGTTAGGTTTACCTTAATACTCCTTTTTGTAGTTGTGGATGCTTGCAATAGGCGTTAATCATAAGTGGGATGCTTGTCCAAGTTAGGACAGTACCCAAGTACCGGTCCACCCACATATCAAATTATCAAAGTACCGAACGTGAATCTTATGAACGTGATGAAAACTAGCTTGACGATAATTCCCAATGTGTCCTCGGGAGCTCCTTCCTCTTTATTAGAATTTGTCCAGGCTTATCCTTTGCTACATAAAGGATTGGTCCACCTTGCTGCACTATATTTACTTTATTTACTTTTTGCTCGTTACTACTTATCTTATCACAAAACTATCTATCACCTACTATTTCAGTGCTTGCAGAGAAAACCTTACTGAAAACCGCTTATCATTTCCTTCTGCTCCTCGTTGGGTTCGACACTCTTACTTATCGAAAGGACTACGATAGATCCCCTATACTTGTGGGTCATCACACACAAGTTGATCATTGATCTTTTAGCCGTGTGCGGTGCCCCCCTCCACCATAATCCACCTCGGTCATATCGTAGCGGTGCTTAGGCGAAGCCCTGCACCGGTAGCTTCATCAACACTGTCATTACGCCATTGTGCTCACGGAACTCTCCCACGAAGCTCTACTGGATCGTGAGTTCGTGGGACGTCACCGAGCTGAACGTGTGCAGATCGCGGAGGTGCCGTATGTTCGGTACTAGGATCGGTCGATCGTGAAGACGTACGACTACATCAACCGCGTTATCATAACGCTTCAGCTATCGGTCTATGAGGGTACATGGACAACACTCTCCCCTCTCATTGTTATGCATCACCATGATCTTGCGTGTGCGTAGGATTTTTTTTGAAATTACTACGTTCCCCAACACGGCCGCACGCGTGGATGAGGTCGCGATGGCTGCCATTCGTGTCGACCCCCAGATCTTGTAGGAGCACCTCGCCGTCAAGGCCACCGTCGACGTATCGTGCGCCGATGCCGCGACGCAGTTAGCTGCTTTAAACGACAGTTCATGGCGTTTTATCGAGGCCACCCTCAGTGCCTTCAACGAAGACTATGAGGTGTTTTCTCAGAGTGCATATGCTTACCTCAACTCGAGAGCTAGGAGGTTGGTGCCGGGAGCGGCTCAGACAACTCACCACTATGACGAGGGCACCCATGATGCGGAGGCCTCGCCCTCTTCCATGTCCAAGGAGCCAATCGTCATCGATATCTCCGACAATGAGGAGTAGCTTGTCTTATTAGCTCACTATAAGGACTCAAATGCCATCGCGGAAAGGGGTTAAAACCGTTTGTATAGCACCTCGCTGTACTAGTGCAGCTGCGATAATCTTTTTTTGTCCATCGTCTTTCGAGCCCAGGGCGGCCGTGTCCTGCC
The DNA here is from genome assembly GCF_002162155.2 of Triticum dicoccoides. NCBI lineage: Eukaryota > Viridiplantae > Streptophyta > Magnoliopsida > Poales > Poaceae > Triticum > Triticum dicoccoides. The sequence goes on from NC_041391.1 coordinate 564,845,848, forward strand.
CGCCAAGCGCGTGCTCTGAGTCCGCCTCAAACGTGCGGGCGTACGCGGATGCGCGACCTCATGCCGACACCATCTCCATCCCCGTCCCCGCCACCACCACCTCCCATGACCACAGAGGAGGCGGAGCTCATGAGGCGGGTCATGGAGGACTCCATGAACATCCATGAGAACGCCAATGGAAGGGCCTTGAAACCCAGTTGGCCCTCTCTATGGCCGTGACATCGCCATCCTGAAGGTGGACATGGTCGTGAAGGAGGAGGTGGAGGAGCGCCCCATCATCCCGTGAAACCCGCGCTTGGTAGTCCAGAGGTGGAGGAGGTCGTCCACGACGGCGGAGACGGCCGACGCGATGGGTGTTAGGCCATGGTCACCCACGCCGCCACAGTCGTCAGAGCAGGAGTCGTCCCCACGGGAGGAGGTGGTGCAGGCACCTCCGGCCTGGCAGCCATCGCAGGGGCCACCGGCCACCTCTAACAGCCACCGTCGTACGTCGGACTCACCATGGACAACGACATGAATGGTGGCGCGTGAAGACGACGGCGGCATCCAAGGCCATCACGGCGTCGGCGTCGTCTAATCTATCTTTTTTATGTACTTTCTAGTTTTAGTTCGGTTTAAATGTGCGCTCGGGACTAGTTTGAACAGTTTTAAATTTATGTTATTGTTTAATTATGTTTTGTGTGTTCTTTTAAATGTGCGGCTGATTTCTTTTTCAAAGTATTCAGATATGATGCGGCCGTGCGTTCGATGCACTGACCGGTAGATGGGCAAAACCAAACACAGAAGTCCGTTTTACCGCCACAAACAGATAAAATTCGAATAAAACGGATGTCCGTTTGGGATCGACGGTTGGAGTTGGCCTAATTAGCAGCAACCAAGTCCTGATTTTGTGTATGATCATTTCCGTTTCACCCTTCAATCGGAACATCCAGAATTCTGCATGCATATCATCGACCCGAAGCAATACGGGCCCAAAAAGATTCTGGAGCCACGACGGCGCGTAACAAGCCCCGGTGTCCCCCACTGCCGGGCATGAGGCCAACTTCACCACACGGCCCCAAACGAATGTCCGTTTTACCCGGATTTTGTCCGTTTGGGTAGGGCAATGGGGTCGTGTCTGGGCCATTTCTCGGATGCGGTGGTCGTGCGTCCAACGCGCAGACGCATCCTGGTCGCATCATGTCCGCGTACATTTTCTTTGCAAGCTCATAAACTTTTTCATTATTGATTTTTGATACATGAGAATACATCACCAAATTTTGACTAGAAAATCAAGGCCAAAGAAAACAAAAACCACAAGGATACATTTTAGAAGATATCCAAATTCCATGACTGCTCATGTAAGTTGAATTAGTGCCTTCTCGATGCACTCATTGTTGATCTGCGAAGGCTCGATCTTGCGTGCTTCTTTCTTCGAGTGTAAAGAAGTCGATGTTGCTTCCTCACACCTAATCTCGTGTCTAGCCTCTATTCTAGCAACAAATGCACTAGTCTTATTTCTATCTTCTATGCTAGCTAAAAATACACGAACATCTACTAAATTGCGCGCTGTCAATATATCGATGTACTCTTCTTCTTAATAGCAAAACTTGCATCCACTCTACATAATAAAATGCTAGGTTAGCACAAGTAGTTAAATCCGAGAGCACAACCGAAGTTAAATAGCACATACCCGTCGTTTAAGCACTTATGAACACCTATCCGGAATGTTCCAGCGCTATAGACACGCGGCGCACGACCTTCTTTAGGCAGTCGTCGCACTTAATGAGTGGCAACGGTGCGCCGACGAGATTTTGGGCTAGCACCGAGCCCGGCCGGCCATCGTTCGTGTATCTAGCAGCGGACCACCGACGGTGTAGATTCTAACGGCTAGAGGAGCCACTGCCTGCATGCGACCTTGCGGCCTTGTCGGGGCCTTCAGGCCCGGTGCCCGGCTAGTCCATGGCGTGGCACGGCCTCCCACAGCCGGGCGAGCTCAAAACCGACCGGATCCACTCCAAAGCCAGCCGCGGGGAGCGCTAAACAGGTGGCCGTGGTTGGGTAGCTCAGGGGCGTCTAGGGAAGTGGGTTGGGCGAGCGCGCGTCCAAGCTGCACAACTGCAATGGCAGCGGCGGCGGCGGAGGGCGAAGTGGAGAAGAGCGGACGGGGTGCGGCTGGAGGGGAAGGGGCGGATAGAAAAATGCATCCCTGTGTCACCAACAGGCGGGCCAGGGGAGGACATGCGCCCGTCCGCGCGATGTCCGTTTCATCCCAAAAGTGACGTAAATTTGGACCGGGATGGGTCGAAAGCGAACAGAAAACGGACAAAAGTCCATTTACATTCACGCATTGGGCCCTCTAGTTTGTTCATTTTACCCCAAACGAACGAGACCGGACGGGATGGGGTCGCGCGCTAGTGTTGGCCTGATGCGCTTGGATCAGCCACAAGTACGGTCCGCCCATCAACCTCGGCGTGCAGGTGCAGCCGTACGTGCGGTCCGAGCAGCTAGCGCACTGCCCACGGACGTGCTCGCGCCACGCTGCGGTGCACTGTTCCGTTAGACTTCCACCCATGCTCGGAACAGGACGTGTGGTGTGGCCGTACACCACCATATGCCGTCCGACGGGTCGCCCGTCTTCCCACCGGCGTTGGCCCACCGGACGGGGTACGTGCGCCTTGACATGTCCAGACGCGCTGTTCCGGCACGGTCTCCGCGTACGAGATATTCATGCGTCTTCATCGGATGGCCCTGCCTGCCTGCCGTCAGCGCCCCTTGTCCTTTTGCTGTCACTTGTCAGTGCAGGTGCACGTACGTTCGTGCGTCCGTGCTGGACAGGAGTGGCAACCAGACTGACGTGCTGCCAATTCACTCACGATACGATCTGACATCTTGTCCCCGACTGTGTTCCATATTCAACGAGGCCGATTGTTCGAGTCTTCTGACGTAAAATAACGCAAGCTGTGTTAGGCCCACGGTGATTCGAGTGCACCAATCACGCAAGGGATCTGAGTTGGATCGGTGCATTTTGTGGTTAACATGTACTCCTTCCGTTCCTAAATATATTTGTCTTTCTAAAAAATTCAACAAATGACTACATACAAAGCAAAATGTATGAGTTTACATGCTAAAATATGGATATATACATTCGTATGTGATAGTTCATTTAAATATCTAAAAAGACAAATATTTAGGAACGGAGGGAGTACATACTTACGTAGAACCTTTGGTAGTAGTCGTCCAGTGCGAGGAGCATGAATCAGGGCGTGCGTGTTTGGCGGCAACTAGGATCCAACTCTGACGTCTCAGACAATTGGCTCCCATCGATCTGGCTGAACGTCAACAAGCGGAAGTAGATTATCTAGGGTTAATTTTACGCCGACGGAGCAATCGACCGGTACAATGATTCTTATCTAAGAAGAAAGATGAGCGGAGTCGATCCAAACAGGAGCCTGTCGCTGTACTGCTGGTTAATTTGTTAGGTCAAACGGCCACATACACTCGGTGCTTGTCGACGCGTATCCATCCATCATCGCCAGTGTTAGATCGATCCCGATCGAGTTGTACTGCTCAAGCAACCAGCAGTAGATCATGTAGCAGTAGCACTAGGCTTAATGACTGTTTGGTGAATCTGTGACCAGTGAATAGCAGGAGCAAAGGTCGCACCTAACGAGCTACAGCTGAGGCACAAATCAATCAAGTAGCAGGGACCGAATCGTTTCCCTTCTGATGATGCATGCCGACTCGGTTGAAACTTGTGAAACTAACTAGGGTTAGGGTCCGTCCGTGCATACATGCCTCGTCGTGATGGGTACTGACGGCGCCCGCTCACCCACCTAGAGGCAGTGAATTTAGCAGCCACGGTAGTATAGGTTTTGGTTGTGGGGGAGTACGTCAGAGCAGCAATAGGGGGGCGGCAAACAGCAGGAGTCGACAGCGTGACAGGAAACTGAACGGACAGCGCGGTAGGGCGCGGCGGGGGGCGATCGACGTCCTCACCCGTCGCTCTCGTACGTAGATCCCCGGAGACACGCGTGAATCGCCGTGCCAGTGACGCCACGGCCGGCCGGCCGGCAAGCGGGTACCGGCCTCGCCGTTACCTCCGGTCGCGGAGATCTTCTTACTCCGTAGATGGATCTTTCAGGGTTTCTTACAACGAACCAACTGTAGACAGAAAGCTCAGCCTGTTACGGAAAGGAGGTTGCCGTTGCCGTTGCCGTTGCCGGTGTGTGTATTCATGCCGGCCGCAACGCTCAACGGCGAAGCCCGCCCACGTGCCGCCCTTACTGTCGTGCCTAACAAACTTCTATTGCCGGCCCGTCTTAATGCTCGGCTCCCCGGGGCACCACGCACCGGATGCCCCGCGGGATTCGATCCCTCGTGCCATGCAGTTCAGTGTGCTCGGATCGGATACACATATCGATCGTCCAGTTGCAGCTGCGTGCGTAGATATCCGGACGAGTGGGACGGGACGCTGTCCCAAGATTGAGACTGAGATATATACGGTCGTGGCCCTCGTGGGGACTCGGGGAGATAAGAGGGGCGGCCGAGCCAAGCTAGGCCTTTTGCCTTTTGGAGTTCAATGGCGATTCGTCGTGGCCTAATTAGTTGCCTCTCGTGGCGCATCCTGAAAGTGAGAGGTGCCCTTGTGGTTATGCCGGTATGGTCCTCACTAAGCCGCAGCTAGCTGATCAGGCTAGCGTATGTACGTACGGTCCATGCCATGCCGTACGTGCAGCGGTGCAGATTCTCAACTGCTTATCTTTTGCTACCACGTCGGCCGGCCTCCACCCGGTTGACGCTACATCCAAACCTCTGGTTTTCCCTGGCATAAAAACGGATGACTTTGGCTATAAATATTCATATGAATCAGCCGAAAGCAGCGGGGATTACGGGCCAAATTGTGCGAGTTTTTGTCCCCCTCGCGTCAAACTCCAAAACACAACTGATGCGCGTACGTTGCCGTCGTCAGGGCTCACTTATCAGTACGTAGTTATTATTGTACGCCCTTGGCCACAGGGAAGTGACCACTAGCTAGCTAGTGACCCGGAGATTTCATTGCCAAGAGAAGAACCTTACAGGTGCAAGCCACCAAATTGGCATATCCCTGGTGGCGCGGGATTTGCTCGTCACGGCTCGGCTCACTCTGCCGAGTGACTCGTCCATCCATGTCTGTCCACCATATAGGCCATAGCGTCAAAGGGATAGAAAGAATATTAAGGCAGCAGGGAGGTGCCAAAATGGCGGGCGGTGCCGGTGCTTGAGGGCTACCCACGACCTTCTGGTAAGCCTAGAGAAGAGAATCGTTAGGACCCTGTCCCGTCCACGGTGTCATCTCTCCAACCAAACAGCGTGTGCGTGAATGGACGCATGGGTCGCGCATGGCCTGTGCGTGAGTGGACGTGGGGGAGTCGATACGCCAGAGACAAGTTGCGATCGCCAAGAAGAATCCTGAGATGGAACGCACGAACGACCAGGCGCGCGCGGAGCCGAACGGGCGTGGATGGCATTTTGTTCTTGTTCTCCTTGCACTGTTGTTTGATTCCCGCGGCTGCGTGCTTGCGTCTGGGCCGGGATTCGTGGGAGGAAGAGGAATGGAGGCTTCTGTGGGCGTGGAGACAAGATCAGCAGGGGCGACCCTTATCTTCCAGCCAGGGACCTCTCCGCTTGATGCTCGATGAGGGGACGAATCGAGCATCTGCGTTCAAATGGGAAGGTGCTGAGTGATGTTTTTTAGTGCAAATCCACTGAGAGAAGCTTCTGGATAAATTATACGTGTACACACCTTCACTGGCCACTGTACATTGTACAATGAACAACGTTTCTTCTTTTAAAACCAAAGTTTACTTTCACGAGTGACCTTTTTGTGGCTCCAACGAACTGAAACAACTGTGAAATTTCCAAGGGATTTCTGCACTGTGGTTATCACATATAATACAACGAAATATGTATCTGACAACCGTGTGACAGATTGCAAAACTGCCACACGATCTCATTAAGGCCAACTCCACCGCGCAACCCTATCCTGTCCGTCCCCGTTCGTTTGGGGTAAAAAGGACAAACGAGACGGCCCAGCGCGCGGGCGCAAACGAACTTTTGTCCGCTTTCTGTTTGCTTTCGACCCAACCGCGGTCCAAGTTTGCGCCGCTTTTGGGGTGAAACGGACACCATGCGGACACGCGGGTCGTCTGCGCGTGTCCTCCCCTGGCCCGCCTGTCGGTGGCACAGGACGGGCCTTTTTCTATCCGCCCCCCTCCCTCCCTCCGGCCGCATCCACTCTACTCTTCCCCACTCTTCCCCTCGCCGCCGCCGGCCGCCCGCCCGCTGCCATTGCAGCCGTGCAACTCGGACGCGCGCTTGCCCAGCCCTTTCCTCTCGTCGCCGCCGACCTACCCAAGCACGGCCATCTTGTTTGCGCACCCGCCGGCCGGATTTGGGGCGGATCCGGTCGGTCTTGAGCTCGCCCGGCTGTGGGAGGCCGGGCCGCGCCATGGACTGGCCGGGCACCTTGCCGGAAGGCCCTGGCAGGGCCGCAAGGCCACATGCAGGCAGTGACTCGTCCTCTAGCCGCTCGGATCTGCATCGTCGGTGGTCCGCCGGCAGATACGCGAATGGCGGCCGGCCGGGCTCGGTGCTTGCCCAAAAGCTCGTCGGCGCACCGTTGCCCCTCATCAAGTGCGACCACTGCCCAAAGGTGGTCGTGCGCCGCGTGTCTACGACACCGGAGCATCCCGGATGGGTGTTCATCAAGTGCTTAAACGATGAGGTATGTGCTCTTTTTAGCTTCGGTTTGTGCTCTTGTATTAGACTAGTGGTGCTAACTTTAAGTTTTACTGTGTAGAACGGATGCAAGTTTTGGTATTGGGAAGAAGAGTACATCGATATGTTGATAGAGCGAAATGTAGTGCATGTTCGTGCACTTTTAGCTAGCCTAGAGGCTTTAGATGAGACAAGTGCACTTGTTGCTAGATTAGAGGCTAGGCACGATACTACGTGCGAAGAAGCAACAACGCACGATACTACGTGTGAGGAAGCAACGTCGACTTCTGGCTTGAAGAAGAAAGGAGGGTGCAACGTCGTGCCTCCTCCACAGATCAACAATGAGTGCATCGAGAAGGCCCTAACCCAACTCAAGGGAGCAGTTATGGAAGTTGGGTATCTTCTCAAATGTATTCTTGTGGTTCTTGTTTTCTTTGGTCTTGCTTTACTAGTCAAAATATGATGATGAATTTTTTATGTACCACAAATGAATGATGAAATAAAGTTGGACTTGCAAAGAAATATACGCGAACAGGATGGGGCAAATGGATGCGGCCGCACGCTGGGCGCACGACCACCGCATCCTAGGACAGGCCCGGACACGACCCAAATCCCTACCCAAACGGACAGGATCCGGAAAAAACAGACGTCCGTTTGGGGTCGCGCGGTGGAGTTGGCCTAATGCCTGTTTTGAATCTAGTGGACACGATCCCGCATAGTAGCCCCCTGTTATCTCTCTTCCTCACCCGCTCCAGCCGCGCCACCAGGAAGGCTTCGTGCGCCCGCGCGACGCGCTCGGCACCAGCCGTCGGTCGCCGGCGTCCCTGCCCGCGTCAGTCCCTTCTCCTTCCCTTCCTCCTCACCATCTCTCTGCGCCTGAGCTCACACAGATGCAGCTCCGCCTCCCGGCCTCTCTCTAGTACTCCTTCCAACGCCCAACCCCCCTAGCGCGCTGCCCCCCTCCCAGTGTGCCTCCTACCGTCGACGACCCACTTCATGCCAGCCGCGGACGACGCGGCCTAACCACCACGCGCCATTGGAGCACTTTACGCCGACCGCCGCCCAACCCGCAGCAGCGACCTCCTGCTTGCTGGCCAATTGTGTGAGGAATCCAACGCTCGAAGTCACCTCGCGCGCGACCACACAACACACTGGCGGTGGCCACCGCACTGTTTCCCCGTCGTCGTCGGGTTCTATGCCGATGTGCCGGCACCGCTGCACGCCCTTCCTCACCACCTTGCTTTCCCGTAGGGGCGTCACGAGAAAGTTTGTACTAGAGAGACGCCGCGTCGCCAACCCAAATCCTCTTCCTGCCATGGAGTTTGTTGCTGCCATTCATGTTCTCTGTTGCTTGTGAGCTTCCTCTTGGCAGCGTCACGATGGCCAACGGTGGAAATCATGGATGTGACAAGCCGAGTTTTCCCGTTGAGAGTAGGCTGTGAAAGCCGCCTCCCTCGTTCTTTCATAGGAGGGGCCGTAGGCACGAGAAGAACATACACCAATCATCCCCTCTTCATCTTGACTTCACGGGAAGAGTAAGGGAGGAGAGAAGATCATTTGTGGCTCACAGGATGCACTAGGCTTCCCTCAAGAGATGTGTGCGTGTACATGTCTTGTCTTCTTCGCCTCATTCAGTCCTTCTCCAAAGTAGGAGCACGCTTGAGTAGGTCGTTATTGCTACTTAACTCTCTCTCTCTCTCTCTCTATGTATGTATATCTTGTGGCTGCTCCACTTCGCTGGCCGACAACGCTACTATTTTGTTCTCATGTGTGGAGGTGGAGGGAAAAAAATTACCACAGTGTTTTTCGTAGCGGTAGTTTTGATCCGGGAAAAAAGCTATTGAAAACATACCACGGTAACTTATATAAAGACATCATGGTAATACACACATCACATACGTGATAAGTTACATAAGAAACACCTTGGTAATTTTGACCGAAGAAAATTTACTGAATAACATACCCTGATAACTTCAGTATAAGTACCATGATAATATATGAAGCGCGGACCTGATAACTTCGTACAAACACCACGATATCATTGACCGGGGAAAACGTTGTTCAAAAACATACCCTCGATAACTCTGTGTAAATACATGGTAATATATGCACGCACCGAAGATCTGATAACTCAGGTAGAAATATAGTGGTAATTGTGACCTCTGGAAAAAAGTTGTTGAAAACACCTACCACCTGGTACTTTAGTGTAAATAGCATGATAATATATGAACCATAGACCTGATAATTTAAGTACAAATACTGCCATAACATTTTGACCAAAGGGGGAAGTTGAAAAACAACAGGATGGTGATATACGAACCCCATACTTGATAACTTAAGTACAAACACCGCCGTAACATTTGACCAAAGAAGGAAAACATACCCCCGATAACTTATGTGAAAATAGCATGATAATATATGAACCGCATACTTGATAACTCATGTACAAACACCGAGGTAACTTAGGGGGGAGGTGGATTTGTTGAAAAATACCCCCCGATAACTCATGTGAAAATAACACGATAATGTAGAAATTGCATAACCGGTAACTTATGTACAAACACCACGGTAACTTTGACCAAGGGAAAAAAAGGTAGTCCTTGAAAGAATACCTCCGGTAACTTATGTGAAAGTAGCACGATAAGTTGCATACCCCATGGGTGGTAACTTTTGACCCAATAGCTTACTACAAACACCACGGTAACTTTTACCAAGGAGAAATACTTGTTGAAAAACATAACCCTGGTAACTTTTGTGAAAATAGCACGGTAACTTGCATAGAACAGGCGTGGTAACTTATGAAGACTAAGCGTGGTAACTTTTGACCCCAAAAAAATTGCCGGAACATACTAACATGGGATCTAGTTTCGATGATCTCGTCGCGAGAAATCTTTTATATGAAAACAGTTTTTGCATCGGACAGACGGTTTGAGTTACAAAACATTTTGAATTTTTTGGAATATGGGAAAATCTAGGATGACATCATGTTTTTCGTCATCTAGTGCATGTATGAAATTAGAGGAAGGAATGAACGTGAATGAAGAGTGAGTCACTCTAATACATGCATGCATGTAATTATATTGAAGGAATGAGGTGTGTGGTACTTTTGCTATCTGCCACACATGTGCCAAATATTACAGTCCATAATACAATGATGAGCATTTCATTCGGAGGGTGACTTTTCTCTCCCTCCCTTCGAGAAAAAGTGTAGAGCTTTGTGGCTTTTGTTTTAGAGATAAGTTTTTTTTTACATCAGTTTTTTTTTTGTTTGTGTAAGAAGGTTTTCAAGTTCACAAACTTCGGCCCAACTTCCCAACAAAATAAAGTGCGGCCTAGTGGTGGTGTTAGATTTTTTTAGGGGCTAGCGGTGGTATTTGGAAAAAAAATAGTTGATCGGTGGTATTTTATTTTTTTTAGTGATAAACCATGCTTTATTCAGCAAATTCCACATAGTGTGGGATACATCTCAAGTATTTGATGAGTTGGGCAGAACCACGGTACCCCACCTTGCATCCCACAGTTGCATGCACCTTGCCAAAAGCACTGGTCTGGCCTGGCTTGGTTTAGGAGAGTGGGCCTCCTATGTGACGCTCTCTGCGGCAGATATCTCATAGTACAGAGGTTCGGGAGGGTACCAGTTCAACTAGCCAACATTAATACCACAAGGCAGTGCTAAAACTTTAAGAACACACTCCAGCACAACCAGGAATATTTCTGAAATTTCCAACGCAAATATTTTTTCAAAAAAATGTTTTACTAGACGGGATCACTTTTCACATTTATTACCGAATTAAAAAAACCAAAAATCCCAACACGAACATTTTTTTCAAAAGAGGAACATTTTTTTAAATCCCAAAAAATGCAATACGAATATATTTTTAAATGGGCACACATTTTTTCCATCTCCAAAATAATGTTGAAAACATGAATATGTTTTGAAATTTCCAAAAAACCTTTAATATTTTCCCAAATTCCCAACAAAAATTGAAGACACGAACATATTTTCCCAATTTGCAAACAATTTTTAAAAGGGACACATTCCTTAAATCTTGAAAAATATTGAACATTTTAAAGAGAAAATTAACATGAACAATTTTTGAAATTCCTGGACAATATTGGATAAATGTGTTTTTTTTAATTTAGGAACAAAATTTGAAAAATATCAAGGTTTAATAAAATTGAGAACATTTTTTCAA
>NC_041391.1:564857067-564868409 GCF_002162155.2 Triticum dicoccoides
ATTTTTTCAATTTGCAAACAAGTTTTACAACGGAAACATTTTCCAAAATCTTGAAATAAAAGTTGTGGAATGTTAAAGGAAGAATAATCAACAATTTTTGAAAAACACAATTTTTTTTTGAAATTACTGAACAATATTTGAAAAATGCGTATACTTTTTTGAATTTATGAACAATCTTTGAAAATGCGAACATTTTTCGAAATGTGGAGCTTTAAAACTTTAACATTTTTATACAAAAAATAAAATGAAAAGAATTTGATAAACAATAAACAAAAAAACAGTAAAAGAAAATGATAAAGGGAATCAGAAACATAAACATGGAAAGGAAAAATGAAAGATAAAAATGAGAAAGGGAAAAAACAGAATAAACTATAAAGAAAAAACTGGTGCAGGGCCTTCTAGAATGTTCCCAAAACCGGTTGAAACAGGTGGTATTGTATGTTAAAATAGGCTGGCCCATCCCAGACCACTCGCCTCTCTGGAGTGTGCGTTTGGTCGACAGTTTGCCACAGCGAGCGGCAGATAAGATTTTCCTAAGGGGAGCTCCTATTTGGCATTTCAGGCGCCAGGGAAGCTTCGTGGGGCATTTCCTATTTGGCGATGCAGGAAGGGCTGCAAACAAGTCGAGCTCGAGCGAGTTGGAGTTGGCTCAGCTCAACTCATATGAAAAATCGAGCGAGCTCAAACTGAGTGAAGCTAATGATCGAGCTGTAGAACATAGCTCGTGCTCAGCTTGTAACGATCTCAAGTTAGTTTCGAGCTAAATGAGATGGTAAAAATTTATAAATCTATGGATGTAAAACAAAAAAATTAAGATGAATATGCTGGAAACCTTTGCCAAAAGTATAGGATATTTAACACATAGTCGACCACGTGCCATAGTGAGGCCTAAATCTTCTCTGCACTTACTTAAGTTTCCATGTTCGTCGGTAAATAAAATGGAGCAAATTTACAGACAACATATATGATAATAAATTATCTTATTTTATTTAATATATGGAATGATCGTTTAACATAATGATATTCTGTCGAGCTATCGAGCTAAAATTAAGCAAGTCAATATTGGCTCAAGATTGGCTCGTTTCTCGGCCGAACTACATAAAGTGTTCAAACTCAGCTCGTTTCTTTTCGAGTCGAGTCAAAAAACGAGTCGATCTCGAGCGGCTCATGAACCTCGAGCTTTTCGTGCAGCCGTGCAGGCGCCAGTGCAATTTTGCAAACGGACGCCTGCAGCAGTCTAAACTGGGCGTTCCATTTTAACATTTTCCTTCCAGTTCTTCTTATTTGTTGAAAGGTAAAAAAAAAAAGAGTGCTTGGACGGTGGTTCAAACTCGCAACCAGCGCTCGCCTTTAGCCACCAAGCTATGCACCCACGACTGTATACTAGTATGTATGCACGTGCAATGCACGTCTTAACTTTATTGTTCTTATGATTCTATGAAAAGAAAAATAAAATCATATATTACTTTGCAATGAATTCGGAGAAAAATAAATATTAACATGAATTATAAAGTGATGATTTTCTGCTAATAAAATCGGTATTGTGGTGATCATTTACATTTCACTGGGTAGTAGCCCAGGCGATCGGATCGATCAATTGTCCAAGGGCAAAACAATAGTTAACCACAGTTACATGTATGGGCTACTGGGCTTTGGTCTCCTCTATATTCGGTGTAGTTGGTTCTATAAATGTATTTTATATGGACTAAAGATGCAATTAGCTGCGGCCATTAGCTGATATACAGTATACAGGCCGCTAATAATGTTCACTTGTCTCTGCCCCTGTCTCGGATGTTTGGCTGACGCACGGCACATGCAACATGACGAGAAGAGAGGAGATGTGACGCGATTTGATTTTTCTAGAAACCAGCAGATGCAGCTGCGGACTACTGTTCACTGCGAATCCTTTGAATCTCAACCGTTAAATTTATAAGACCAACGGGCTAGGATTGATGCTGTTGTACAATTCAAAAATCATACACTATATAGTATTATAGATGTAGTTCATTTTCCTATGTTTATTTCTTTCTACAGCTCGGTTTATTATTTTTTTTCAGTTTTTCTCATCGTTTTTCTTTTCTTTATTGCGTGGGTTTTTTTAATTCATGAACATTTTCGTTAAATTTGTCAACTTTTTTTGAAAATCAATGAACTTTTTTATAAATTTTTGATCTTTTTTCAAATTCGTTGATCTTTTTTGAAATTTGATAAAAAATCAAATTCATTGAACTTTTTTGAAATTCAATGTATTTTTTTGAAATTCGATGAATTTTTTTGGAATTTGATAAACAATTTTTTTTTCAAATTCTATGCCTTTTCTCAAATGTGATGAACATTTTAAAATTCGATGAACTTTTTGCGAATTCATGAACTATTTCCATTTTTGTGAACTTTTCCTTTCAATTCATGGATTATATGAATGCCTTTCCAAATTTATGTTTTCTTTATTCAAAGAATTTAGAAGGGATATAAAGTACTAGTATATGTTTAATGTTTGTACTGTATTACAGATTAAAGAGCTATGGTTTCCCAAATTTATCGGTAGACAGAGGGTGGTCCAGTGGTTAACCCTTGTGGGCGTTTACATGCGCGTGACGAGTTTGACACCCGGTTCTCCCGAATAAACTTGGTATTTTTCCCTTCGTTTTTTTCCTTCTCAGCAGTTTGCTGAGCCGGCCCAGTTCGCGTCCGTGCGGGCGCTTACAGCGCTGTCTAGGAGCTCCGCGGAGACGGGATCTCCTATACGCCGCCCGTGTGCGTCCGATGGTTGCGACTTCGCTGAAGCCACGCGCACACAGGCCGGCCCAATCATCTCGCTGTGAGCGCAAAATCGGAAAAAAAAAGTAGAGCATGGGTCTCCCGAATAAACCTGGTATTTTGCCCTTCGTTTTTTCCCTTCTCAGCAGTTTGCTGAGCCGGCCCAGTTCGCGTCCGTGCGGGCACTTACAACGCTGTCTAGGAGGAGACCTCGTTAGCGCCTTCAGCGCCCGATCGCTGTTCTGGCGCTCACGCGCGACCCTAGTGGGCCGTGGCCCATTTGCTTGATCGCTGCTCGCTCGCTCGATCGCTACTCGCTCGCTCGTTGCCTTTTTTTTCTTGCAAGCACTGGTCGTTGATTAAAAAAAGAAAAAAATCCGAAAAAAAGAAAAAAAAATGTGAATTAAAAACTGTACAATAATTTTCATAAAATTTTCCAAAATTTCAAGAAAGGTTCATCGAATTTGAAAAAGTTCATCCAATTTGATAACAAGTTTATCGGTTTGGAAAAAGTTCATCAACTTTGAAAAAGTTCATTTACTTTGAAAAAAGTTCATCAAATTTGAAAAAAAGTTCATTGAACTTGGAAAAAGTTCATAGAATTTTAAAAAAAATTATTGAATTTTAAAATAAGTTCATCGTTTTTGAAAAATGTTCATCAAATTAGAAAGAGTTCATTGAATTTGAAAAAAAGTTCATCAAATGTGAAAAACAAGTTCGTCGGTATTGAAAAAAGGTCATCGAATTTGAAAAAAGTTCATCAGATCGAATTCGAAAGAAAACATCGAATTAGAATAAATTTCATGAATTTGAAACGTACATTCCTGTATTATAGAAACAGGATAGAAAAAGGTAAAATGGAAATGAAATAAAAATAGAAAAAAAGAAGGAGGAGGGAAAGAAGAAAAGGGGAAAAACCTACTACTAAACACGTCAAGTGCAGATGCTGGTTGGCTAATGCAGCGAAGGTTTGTTCAGGAGATCGCAAGTTTGATTCGCGGTACATACCTGCCTTCTTTTTTGCGTCTTTTAAGTCCGAAAGAAAGGACTGTGGGCCGGCCCAGCGTAGACAAGGGGGTGTGCGCCCTGTACCATTAACCCTATATCGGGCGCTTAAGGCGCCAAATAGGGTTTGGCCCCGGGGAGGTCCTATGTGCCGCATTTTGCGGCGAATAGCCAGCATGACGCACACAGGAACTGTCCGACTGGGCCGGCCCATTATAAGGACCCCGAGGTGTGTGTACAGCGGTAAAAAATCGCAAAACAGAAAATAACGCAACGAGGAATCGAACTTACGACGTCCCTATACTAAACAGTTTGCTGAGCCGGCCCAGTTCGCGTCCGTGCGGGCGCTTACAGCGCTATCTAGGAGCTCCCGGGGAGGTCCTATGTGCCGCATTTTGCGGCGAATAGCCAGCGTGACGAACACAGGAACTGTCTGACTGGGCCAGCCCACTATAAGGACCCCGAGGTGTGTGTACGGTGGTAAAGAATCGCAAAACAGAAAATAACGCAACGAGGAATCGAAGTTACGACGTCCCTATACTAAACAAGCGCTGCTAACCACTGGACCGAATGACTGCATCCGAACAATGACGCATCACGATTACATTTAAGAACTCTTTATTGCGGGATATTTCCTTTGCATCCTATTTCCTGTACGTGTACTGCAGCATATAGATTTGAATATGTGATTTATTTTTTTGAAAAGCTGGAACATGATTTGAAATACCTGAATATTTTCTAAAGTTGTGAACAAAATTTGAAAACGCAAAATATTTATCAAAATTACAAACAATTTTTTCAAAACACGAACATTTTTTTGGACTTACGAACAATTTGTTCAAAACGCATTTTTTTCATAATTTCAAAAAAGATGAACATTTTTTGAATATGTGAACAAAATTGGACAAGCTGGAACATTTTCTGAAATTAGAGACATTTTTTGAATTTATGACAAATTTTAGAAATGAGAAAAAAATTCATAAATAGTAGCGTCAAACCTTGTAAATATGAACATTTTTTAAAAATTTGCGAATTTTTTAGGAATGGGAACATTTTTTCAGTTTGTGAACAAAATTTAAAACATGAACATTTTATAAATTTGTAAACAAATTTGAAAAGCTGGAACACTTTCTGAAATTCCTAAACATTTTTTGAATGCAAACAAAATTTAAAAAATGGACAATTTTGAAATTGTGAACAAAAAAATGAATTTGCAAACAATTTGTGAAAACTTGAACAAATTTTGAATTTTTGAACAAAATTACAAAACAGGAACAATTTTAAGTGACGAACATATTTTAAAGGTTGAGAAAAATATTTGGAAACACCAACAATTTTTGAAACATGAAAAAAAAGAAAAAAAATTAAAAAAGGAAACAAAAAAACCAGAAACGGAAAAAAGAAAAGAACAAAAAAACAGAAAATTGAAAAACGAGCCTGGTGGGCCGGCCTTTGTAGATTTCACATTTTATTTTCCCCTGGTTTGCTCGAGTGCATTTGAAAAAAAATGAAAAAATCACACAAAAAAATCGTTAATTCAAAACAATTCACGGATTTTGAAAAAGTTCATGAATCTTGAAATAAAGTTCATCAAATGTTTTAAAAAAGTTCATCGATTTTGAAAAAAAATCATCGATTAAAAAGAAAGGTTAATCGAGTTTGAAATATAAAGAGTTAATTGATTTTGGAAAAACGATGTGAATTTTGGCATGCTCAAATGATATAGGTAGGTTTAGGGCATGGATTAATTCCAAGAATTATAAAAGCAATATAAAGTTGGGGGGTTGCTACGCGTCGGTCTACGGATCTTTTAAAAGATCTGCCGCCTTGCGAGCCATCGAATCTGACGCAATCTAACGGGTGGATGTATTTCTCTACTTCGCAACAGAGATCTTGTTGCAAAAATATTTTCGACATTGGTTGTGTTGCGGACTTTTTTGAAACACATGTCATGTTGTGAATTTTTTTGCAACAAAGTTTTGTTGTAGATTATTTTTTTGCAACATAAGTGATGTTGCAGAATATCTATTTGCAATATTCAACTTTTTGCAACACAGGTATTGTTGCGGAAAGTACTTTTGGAACACATGTGACGTTTCAGAAAAACTTACCGAGGACGCTGCAATCCAAATTCCTACCTGTATTGTTCAACATAGAAGACGTGATCAACGTCATCGCACGACACAGTGCATGGTGGACGCATACGTAAAATACAGTTCCTTCACAACCTCAAAATATGTCGAGAAACAAGAATTGGATGGTGTGTTCACTGCTACCTCTTGAGCTTGCGTTGTTTTTTCCCTTAAAGAGGAAATGGTGATGCAGCAAAGTAGCGTAAGAATTTTTTCCTCAGTTTTGAGAACCAAGGTATCAATTCAGTAGGAGACGATGCACAAGTCACCAAATACCGGCACAAATAATTAAGAACCTTGCAACCAACGCGATAAGGGGTTGTCATCCCTTCACGGTCACTCGCAAAAGTGAGATATGATAGAGATAGTAAAGTAATATTTTTGGTATTTTTATTGTATAGATTGAAAAGTAAAGATTATAAAATAGTAAAAGAGATTTAAAGAGATGCAATATAATGGAAAAGAGACCCGGGGGCCATAGGTTTCACTAGTGGCTTCTCTCAAGATAGCATGTATTACGGTGGGTGAATAAATTACTGTCGAGCAATTGATAGAAAAGCGCATAATTATGAAGATATCTAAGGCAATGATCATGAACATAGGCATCACATCCGTGTCAAGTAGACCGAAACGATTCTGCATTACTACTATTACTTCACACATCGACCGCTATCCAGCATACATCTAGAGTATTAAGTTCATAAGAACGGAGTAACGCATTAAGCAAGATGACATGATGTAGAGGGATAAACTCAAGCAATATGATATAAACCCCATCTTTTTATCCTTGATGGCAACAATACAATACGTGCCTTGTTGCCCCTACTGTCACTGGGAAAGGACACCGCAAGATTGAACCCAAAGCTAAGCACTTCTCCCATGGCAAGAAAAATCAATCTAGTAGGCCAAACTAAACCGATAATTCGAAGAGACTTGCAAAGATATCAAACCATGCACATAAGAATTCAGAGAATAACCAAATAATATTCATAGATAATCTTGTTCATAAATCCACAATTCATCGAATCTCGGGAAACACACCACAAAAGAGTATTACATCGAATAGATCTCCAAGAACTTCGAGGAGAACTTTGTATTGAGAATCAAAGAGAGAGAATAAGACATCTAGCTAATAACTATGGACCCAAAGGTCTGTGGTAAACTACTCACGCTTCATCGGAGAGGCAATGGTGTTGATGTAGAAGCCCTCCGTGATTGATTCCCCCTCTGGAAGATTGCCGAAAAAGGCCCCAAGATGGGATCTCACGGGTACAGAAGGTTGCGGCGGTGGAAAAGTGGTTTCATGGCTCCCTTGATGTTTCTAGGGTATAAGTGTATATATAGGCGAAAGAAGTACGTCGGTGGAGCTACGAGGGGCCCACGAGGGTGGGGGCGCGCCTACCCCCCTTGGCGCACCCTCCTGCCTCGTGGATGCCTCGTGGCGTTTCCGACTTCAACTCCAAGTCTTCTGGTTTGCTTTCGGTCCAAGAAAGATCATCGCGAAGGTTTCATTCCATTTGGACTCCAGTTGGTATTCCTTTTCTGCAAAACTCTAAAATGGGCAAAAAAACAGAAACTGGCACTAGGCCTACAGTTAATATGTTAGTCCCAAAAATAATATAAAAGAGCATATTAAATCCCATTAAACATCCAAAACAGATAATATAATAGCATGGAACAATAAAAAATTATAGATATGTTGGAGACGTATCAAGCATCCCCAAGCTTAATTCATGCTCGTCCTCGAGTAGGTAAATGATAAAAACAGAATTTTTGATGTGGAATGCTACCTAACATATTTATCAATGTACTTTTCTTTATTGTGGCATGAATTTTCAGATTCGAAAGATTCAAGACAAAAGTTTAATATTGACATAAAAACAATAATACTTCAAGCATACTAACAAAGCAATCATGCCTTCTCAAACTAACATGGCTAAAGAAATCTATCACTACAAAATCATATATTCTGTTTATGCTCTATCTTCATCACACAAATTATTTAATCATGCATAACCCCGATGAAAAGCCAAGCAATTGTTTCATACTTTTGATGTTCTCAAAAATTTTCAATCTTCACGCAATACATGAGCGTGAGCCATGGACATATCACTATAGGTGGAATAGAATGGTGGTTGTGGAGAAGACAAAAAGGAGAAGATAGTCTCACATCAACTAGGCATATCAATGGGCTATGGAGATGCCCATCAATAGATATCAATATGAGTGAGTAGGGATTGCCATGCAACGAATGCACTAGAGCTATAAGTGTATGAAAGCTCAACAAAAGAAACTAAGTGGATGTGCATCCAACTTGCTTGCTCACGAAGACCTAGGGCACTTTGAGGAAGTCCATAATTGGAATATACAAGCCAAGTTCTATAATGAAAAATTCCCACTGGTATATGAAAGTGACAACATAGGAGACTCTCTATCATAAAGATCATGGTGTTACTTTGAAGCACACCTGTGGTAAAAGAATGGTAGCATTGCCCCTTCTCTCTTTTTCTCTCATTTTATTTTATTTGGGCCTTTTCTCTTTTTATGGCCTCTTTTTTTAGTCCGGAGTCTCATCCCGACTTGTGGGGGAATCATAGTCTCCATCTGCTTTCCTCAGTGGGACAATGCTCTAATAGTGAAGATCATCACACTTTTATTTATTTATGACTCAAGAAATAGAACTCGATACTTAGAACAAAATATGACTCTATGTGAATGCCTCCGACGGTGTACCGGGATGTGCAATGAATCAAGAGTGACATGTATGAAAGAATTATGAACGGTGACTTTGCCACAAATGATGTAGGGCAGAAACCTAGGGGCCGATCTTTCACGTTTGGAGAGGATCCTACGAGGAACACGAAGAACGCGCGGAAGAACACGAGGGAAAACACGAGGGGAAAACAAGAGAAACACTCAACCAACAAGAATGTGATCACACATGTGCTAGATCCAAGAAACACACAGAGATACACGGTCCAAATCCAACAAAGGACGATACAAGTGGCGGTAGCTCATCTCCGAGAGGAGGTCTTGAATCCATGAGGGATCTTCCCGTAGAGGGGTCTTGAATCCATGGTGGATCTTCTCCGAAGAGGCCGCGGTCTCTCACGAGGAGGATATCCATATGGATGAGCAAAGCTCTATCTCAAATGAGCTAATCCTTTGCTAACCCTAACTAGGAGGAGGAGGAGGAGTATATATAGTCTAGAGCCATGAAGGGGTAAGTGAGGGCGAAGGGGTACATGGGCTCGGCCCAATACACTGTGCGCAGACAGGGTCCGGACGTCCGTGAGGCTCCGGTCGTCCGGAGGCTCGTGGGGGTCCGGACGTCCGTAATTCTTCGGATTTCCGTAAATTAGCTTCTGTTGCCGAGTGTTCGGTCGTCCGAGGCCTGGAGTGTGTTGGACGTCCGGTCTTGGTCGGACGTCCGGCCGCTGTAGCGTGCGTTCGCCTGGTTCCCTTGGGCTGGCATGACCTTCAGGGGCCGGACGTCTGGGCCTGGCGGGTCGTCCGGCGGCTGTAGCTTCGGGCAGCTCCTTCTCTTGGTCCTTGTACTTGGCGTCCTCGCTAGCTCTTCCGTTGGATGTGGTGGCTCCGTGGCTTTCCTCTAAGTACCTGATCATGCATAGCACATATGTTGGAGGTAGTAGCCATGTCTCACATGTAGAAAGTGAAGGTTTGGAGAGGAGCGAGTTCACCTTGTGTCCAATGGCGTATGTCCGAGGTCTCGTCATATGTCCTTTTGGGGTTTGGAGAATAGTCAGGGTGTACATGGGGATGAACGTGGGATGCTCCGCATCATCTCCCCCCCCTTGGGAAAGATCCGACCTCGGATCGTGATCCTCATCACCATGGAAACGGTTGTCGTGGACGGACTTGTAGTTGGACGAAGTTGAAGACATGGCGCAATCCAAGTAGTCCAAGGTGTCGCCGGAGTGATAGACATGCAAAAAGAGCAAACACAAGCGACCCTCGGAAATACAATGGTTAGCGCACACAAAATGTCCATTGTGTAAGAATGAGTCCGTTGGGAAAGATTGTACGTAACAAAGCGCATGAAGCTTATCAAGATGATCTAGAATGATATGCACATCATTCATCGGAGTAAATGCAATCATTGTGCACACAAATGTGTTGTGAATATGATCAATGCAACCACGGTGCAAAATGATGTCATAGTGAGACGGTTTATCAATAGCATGAATATGGCAATGGATGCTCAACATGTGTATGTAATCATGTAATTGATGGTAGGCAATATGATCATTATGTATGAATATGCCATCAAGGAAGATCACAACAAATTTGCTAAGGAAGTGAACACGCTCAAATATCATGGATGACATGGGAATACAAGATGCAACAAGGCAATCATAATGTGAGTCAATCCATGCATGGGGTGGAAACTTGTGGTGAGTATGAAATGTCCATCGAGCATGACATGAGGAAGCACAATCAACAAATATGGAGGTGGTGATACAAAAAGTCAAAGGAGTGTTGATGTACCAAAGCTCGATGTCGTCTCATGAGTGGAGTTCCGAAGGTGCATCCAATAAGTGTGAGCGCTCCTCAATGTGAAGGTCCATAGAGCCAATCTCCAATGTCGCTCCTCCGTTCGCGAGATGTATCATGTACACAACAAGAAGGAAACAACAATGAAAGAGTGACCCATCCAATATGCGCACTTGAGGATGGCTTAAAGAGAAGGAGTTCACCTCAAGAATCTTCCCGAAGATGTTGGAGTTGCACATCATGTATGCCTTCACATAACCAATATGTCTCATGACGGTAATGCCTTGTGTATCCCTCAAAATGAAAGAACATGACAAACACTCGGAAAAACAAATGAGGTTAGTGGAAGTGCAAAACCTACCATTCGTGTGGTAAGATACCAAAAAATTTTATGCATCATGCTCATCATAAGAAAGGACAAGCACTACAAAAAAAGACACATCCGTGACATTTTGGGCCGAACGAATTTTTTTTCTGTCATACATATGACACTTCTATGACGATAATTGTGACAAAACCCGGTATCATCATAGATGTGATGGGCTCCTACTTCTATGATAAAAAATCATGATAGAAAATGGGGCTTTTCGTCCTGGGCGGGCCAGAGACGCAGCTGCATGACATTCTTTGGGCCATCCATGACGGAAAAAACCGTGGTAGAAGTGAGGGGAGGAAAATTTCGGGGAGTTGCCGGTTACGGTGGGAGGTCGGGGGTCGAGCGATGCGCGTTTCTCTCGTACACGTACGCGTGTGTGTGCGGGGCGTTGGCTCTAACTGAACCCGAGCGAGGCATTGGGCTCTAACTGAACTCGAGTGATTGCACTGCAGGCTACGCGTTACTGAACCCGAGCGATCGATCGATGGCTGTTAACTGAACCCGATGGAGCGATTCCTTCAGTACTGCTGCTAACTAAAGCCGATCGAATGGATGAA
>NC_041391.1:564869056-564948367 GCF_002162155.2 Triticum dicoccoides
TCCTCCGTTTTGCGGTACGCCACACCCCTTCCGATGAACAGGACCCCCGTTTCGACCGTAGGAGGTCCGTTTCGTCCGTTTTGCGGTACGCCACACCCTCCCGATCAACAGGACCCCCGTTTCGACCGTAGGAGGTCCGTTTCCTCCGTTTTGCGGTACGCCACACCCCTCCCGATCAGCAGGACCCCGTTCCGAACGTAGGAGGTCCGTTTCCTCCGTTGTGCGGTACGCCAGGCCTCGTTTCCATCGCCTGTTCCGTCCAAGCCCTCCCGATGAACACGACCACACATTCCATTCCGACCCAGTCGGTTGGCTCCCCACGAACACGACGACGACGCTGTTTCTCCATTCCGACCCAGCCATGTACGTATGCGCGAGTAGGCGTTCGAGACCATGCCCGTATGTACGTACGTGGTCGTATTTTCTTTCTTGCACCCTGGCCGCTGTACGTACGTGTACATTCTATGTGCGCGCCTCTACAACGGCACGTGCGCGCCTCTACATCCACCAGTATATATGTACGTACACGTTCGCGACCATAATGACAACGCTACATACGCTTCGACCAGGTGGGTCCCGACTGTCAGGCACTTCCTTGCGTGCGAAGATGTAGCTGGTGGGTCCCAGCAGTAAGGGGGCAAATCGTTTTTTTTTGCCCGAACGCACTTCCTTGCGTGCGAAGATGTAGCTGGTGGGTCCCAGCAATCAGGGGGGCGAATGGTTTTTTTCTTTTGTCTGGATGCACTTCCTTGCGTGCGTAGATGTAGCTGGTGGGTCCCAGCAGTTAGGGGGGCGAATCGTTTTGTTTTGTTTTTTGCCCGGACGCACTTCCTTGCGTGCGAAGGTGTAGCTGGTGGGTCCCAGCAATCAGGGGGGAAACGTTTTTTTCGTGAAATATGGTGGCCCGTCCGGTGGGTCCCTACTATCAGGTGGAGGAATAATTATTTTGCGCGTAATAAGGAGGCACTTCCTTCCTGTGGCCGTGGACCCAGCTGTCAGCCTCTCCACGTACAGCCACGTCCGATGGAAGCCGTTCCTTGACCACATTGACCACGCCGCGCCGAGAGCACCAGGGCGGTGGACGACGGCGAGGCCTAGGAAGGGGACGACGCGGAGCCGGGGAAGGCGCGGCAGTGGATGCCCACGCGTAGAGGAGTATGAGGGTTCACTGGTTCGCTGTGGTGTGAGGCTGCCGTCACCGCAGAATAACAGGGGGTGTGGGTGAGTAGAGGGATGGCTTGGCCAGCGGTGGGAGTAGTAGGGGGCGGTGAGGCCTCTGCCGCATCGTAGCCGGCCACGGGAGGCAGGAGCACGAGGCACGACCGGCGCTGGTTTGGGTGGCTGGAGCAAGAAGACCAGAGGTTGAAGAAGCACTACGGCCGTTGGATGGACATCGTACGGTCACTGGAGCTAGAATCGTGCATATTGACTACGTTGACAAAGCCCTCCGTCCCCGTCAACTTAGTAGGCCCACAAGTCAGCCTGCCACTATACTGAGTCCCAGCTAACAGGGGGAGTATTCATTTTTTTGTGCGTAATAAGGAGGCACTTCCTTGCGTACGAAGATATAGCTGGTGGGTCCGAGCTGTCAGAGACGACCGTGGGGAGGAGGGAGCAGGCAGTCTCGCCGGCGCTTGTTTGAGCGGCTGGAGCAGGAAGAGTAGAGATTGAAGAAGCACGATGGCCGTTGGATGGCCATCCAACAGTCACTGCTTGTGCGTCAACCTTTTATTTAGGAAAGCCTCAAATCTGTGAAAAACAGCATACAACCCATCTGCCATTATTTTTAATAATTTACAGCCCATAATTCTTAAGGTTTTTTAGAGCCCATATTCTTTTTGTTAGCATTACAGCCCATATTGTGGCCACAGTTAAAAACTTATACGGAATTTTGCATACTTTGGTGCGGTCCGAACTGTTTTTAATCCCGAAATTTTGAGTCACATTCAAACTGATTTTAAAAATAAATGTATATCAATATAAAATCCAACAAATTCTCCACGCATAAAAATTAATGTAATTTAAAATCTCAAAATGAAAAAAGATATTTGAAACTAATTGCCGGTTTGATGTGTTTTAAAAATGTACAACCCCATTTCTCATTACTGATGGGCCATTTTCTCGGCCAGCCGAATGAAAGATCTCCTCGTCTTGAAAGATTTGCAGCCCAACAGGCCCCACAAAGCGACTTACTTGGCAAATCACAAAAAAACTGGGTTGTGGCCGTGGACCTAGCTGTCAGCCTCTCCATGTACAGTACTCTTCCGATGGAATGTCGTTGACCACATTGACCACGCCGCGCCGAGAGCACCAAGGCGGTGGACGACGATGAGGCCTAGGAAGGGGACGACACGGAGCCGGGGAAGACGCGACAATGGATGCCCACGCAGAGAGGAGTACGAGGGTTCACTGGTTCGGCTGCGGTGTGAGGCTGCCGTCGCCGCAGGGCCTGACTAGCGGTGGGAGTAGTAGGGGGCGATGAGGCCTCAACGGCAGCACAATCGGCCACTGGAGGCAGGAGCAGGCGGTCTCCCCGGAGCTAGTTTGGGCGGCTGGTGCAAGAAGAGCAACGATTGAAGAAGCAGCAGGACCGTTCGATTCAAATCCAACGGTTACTGCTGCTAGAATCGTTTGTTGACTAAGTTGACAAGCCCTGCGTATGTGTCAACGTAGTAGGCCCACAGGTCAGCCTCCCAACCGGTGCGTCCCAGATGTCAGTGGGAGGAATCATTTTTTTCGCGTAGGCCAGCGGAGTGAGTAGGGTGGGTCGGGGAAGCCTGCGCGGCATCACAGCGGGCCACAAGAGGAGGGAGCAGGCAGTCCCACCGGTGCTAGTTTAGGCGGCTGGAGCAGGAAGATCAGAGATTGAAGAAGCACGGCGGCTAGAATCATGTGTTCACTGACAAAGCCTTGCGTAAACAAGTCAGCCGCCCGTTTTCCATTTTTAGAATTGCCAGCCATTTTCTGGTCAGTACCAGGGTCAAAAAATTAACTAAATATGTGGAAAATTTTTGCTGGAGAACGAAATATTCTTAATCCAAAAATAAATAGCCATACTAAAACAAATTTAAAAATAAATTAGTACTATGTCATGTTAAATCCAATGAAATACGTATAAGATATCAGTGAAGAACAAAATTCAAAAAAAACTAATATCCCATTTGCTATAATTTTTTTGGAATTTTCAACCCCTTTTGATATTACTTTTAACAGACATTGACCATACTCTTTGGCCAGGACGGAATGCATCCCTCCTCGTCTTGAAAGATTTGCAGCCCAGTAATTCGTAGAAAACAAATAGGCCTAGCTTGGGTATTCTTCAAAATGAAATACTGGGCTACCTATTTTCCCAAAGAACTGGTGCATGAGCATTTAGCTTTATTTATTTATTTACTTATTTATGTTTAGGGGACCATGAGCATGTACCTGGGCCGGATTCATGTGAGAGCCTCCCTTCCAGTTAATTATGGGCTTCTCTATTGGGCCTTCATCACTGGGCTGCATGTTATCAACAAGTGGAAAATGTGTTCTGTACAAAAAATAGTATGAGCTACGTACGGTACGGGGCACTAAAGGATCGAACCGTGCAACGACTTCCAAAATATTGTGTTTGTCATTCTAACAACACATTTATTCAACCAACAAACGAAATATACTACTGATTGTACATTGAAAACAGCAGCAGCAGCAACCAGGGCTGGGGGTGCAACAGAAGCAGTAAGCAGGCCAGAAGAGTGAAGACGCAGCTCTCTCTTCCAAACCAAACATCAGCCATCATTACAAACGGGCTACCAAAAAAGAACAAGTGCACGCATCTAACTAACTGGCTCAGCTAGATGTTACTATTTATTAAGCTGTGGAGATTGGCTGACGGCTTGAACCAGATGGGTGCCTGACGGGGGAAACTCCAGCCCGCAGGTCGAAATCTGATACTTGCGACCCTCTCTCCTACTTTGGGCTGCAGAGCGTGGCGGCACATATCAGGGTATGGTGCATGCAGAGACGCATGGTACGCTGTGTACACACAGTTTTGCTTGATGAACGAAACCGCGCTGCCATCATGATCCTTGCCGTCGGTTATCTCCTGGTTAATCGGATAATTCAGTCCGACAAACAAAGAGTGTGTAGCAAGGCTACTTACCAGCCTCCAGTCAAAAATTCCTGAAGGCCCAGAGAAGCTGGGATCCTGCTCAAAGACCTTGCAGTGACTGTGATTGTATTCCGCGAAACAACACGTCTGGTACGTGTGAATGATCATCAATCTTTCGCCGTCGTCTGATCAAGCCAGGAACCACCTGCAACTGCCATGCCGCTTTTCTTTGAAAGGTTCTGGGATTAGGAAGGGTAGGGACACCAGGCGGTCTACAACATCATATCAAGTTGGAGTCAAATAAAAAAGGGCTCTTGATTTAGTCAATCTTAAGAATAGCATGTTATGAGCATGAATATTTTTTCAGTAAATGTTGACAGTAATATAAGCAAGCCATCATGATATCATAGGAAAGTACCATACTAGTGTAACAGCCGTTTGTAGCGATGACTGGAGTAGGCCAGCAATACATCCAGCCATAGAAGGAGTCGACAGCGTAAATGAAGCCCTTGTGTTCAATGGCATCAGAGAACCATGGAGGATGTATGATCCTGCGATGGACGTGCAGATTTATCCACTTACCGCATTGACCTATAAGATAGGCGAGACCGCAGTTGAAGAACGCAATTAGCCCGAAACCTTTGTAATTCGCAGATCTTGTGGGCACTTGGCAGATTACAACCTTAAGCAAATCAAACTTGGTATCATGTTGGCTACTGTAAGATTCCGAGTATTCTGGGCCGCGGTGCCAAAGCAGTGTAGTGTTAATCGAAGGAAGGGGGATCAATCGCCGGGTGTAGACCTCCACGAGCATCTAGTTGCCGCGACCGTCGATGAGCACCATCCAAGACATGTTCATGTCGACCCAGTACATACCGTTAATGTAGCTAATGCTCTCCACCCTACGATCGTTATGCTGCGTGACACACCATTTCTGAAGATCAGGCGGCATCAACAAGCAAGGAGCTGGCTTAAAAAGCTCCGGCCTGAGGGCTTTGAGTAAACGGTACAGCCCCGACGAGCACGCGGCGAGCGACATGGTACTGAGATTGTCCACACACGAAACAATGAGCTTGATTACCTCTGTGGGGAGCAAATTCCAGCCACTCTTTCGGCGGACGCTGCTCTGGGTGTGCCATTGTTAGTGCTTGGGTTTTGGACGAGGGGGGGGGGAGGCGCCTTAGCGGGGATGGAAGCTTGGACGAGATTATGTGTGGACAAAGATGGAGAAGCGAATATGTGCTGCAAGAAGTGGACAGGTGATGATGACTACAGCACGCCGCTTGACTTACGAGACACATACCAGCAGCGTAGGGTCATATCAATGCCAAACAACTTGCTTGAGTGATCAAAGTACTGGTACTCCCTACAGTACCTACTACGGTACTATGCCCTAGCTTGCTAGAGTAGAGTAGTAGAGTAGGACTCTGCTCTACTACTAGCACCGGAGGAGTAGTATATTCTAATCTAAAATAGTTACAAACTTCAATGCCCGATCATGGAACGACTACCAACTGTGCTCAAAGACCGTGTCTACGTGGTGTTTGGACTTATATGCAGAAAAATAGCAAGATGCCCGTGCATTGCACGGCACACCATCCTCACCAACTCGGTTTTTTCTCTACTCCTACTCCTATAAAAGACTCAGTTGGTGATGATGGAGGCGAGGAGGCGTGTTCAGTCGGGCGTGCAGCGGATGGCGCAACACTATTCGATTTGTTATAAAAAAAGTAGTAGAGATAGAGACATAGGGAGGATCACGAGGTAAGGCCTTATCTGTAAATGTGGAGAGAGGTGCGGGTATCTTTTGTACAATTGTCATAGTTGGCTTTCTATCCGTCAGATATAGATCGGACGGTCTATATTACAAGATGGCAGGCATGCCATCATCACCAACTCGGTTTTCTATAAGAGTAGATATATATAGATATAGATAGATAGAGACTAGGGAGTACTAGTAAGGACACCATCTACTGCTTCGTGTGCTACTCTTGCGCTCCATTCAGCGGCCGCAACGTCCCCTACAGCCACTCCCTCCTGCGCTCCATTCGGCGGGCACTGTTGAAATATGGGGAGCGCACTCTCGCGACTGCTGGCAGCCACGACTTCACCGACGATGACTTCTTCCCCGACCTCGGCAACCTCTTCCTCAACGACATGGGCGACAACCTCAACGCCAACTGTCGTGGAATTAACACGTCAGATGTCCTTAGTGTGAGGACTTAGTCGCGAGGCCAATGCATCTATGCGGTAGCTTGAGAGGGGTTGGGCGGAATCGAGAGACGCAACACAAGACAAGGATTTAGACAGCTTCGGGCCCCGGGAAACATCATCCGGTAATAACCCTACATGCTGTTTGTGGCTAGGTCTCATTATGATCATGAGCGAGTCGCCGTAAGCCGACTCTTTGTGTCTAGCCCTAGAGATTGTTTCTTGTTACCTGTCCCTCTTTGGGGAGCCCTGCCCCTCCTTATATAAGTTGAAGGGGCGACTTACATGTAGAGTCCTATCAGGATTAGAACTAACTTATTCTCTATTGCAAGTCGGATACAAGTACGGGTCTTGCTTCCTCGTAAAGGAAATATTCCTCACGCCTTCTGTCTTAAGCCGGCCCACCATAATATGAGCCGGCCTACTGGGCCTTGTGCCTATTCTTCTATGTGACCCGCTGTTGGGGTCATCCGTGAGTCGTTTGATCAGTGAGCCACCAGACCCGTGAATCGCCAGTCCTCCGGCGGGTCATCGGTGAAGCGCCAAGTCCGGCCAGGTCATACTTCCGTCCGGGTCATACCGCGGGGTATATCCCCGGCATTAGCCCCCAGTTTAATTTGGATTTATCCATGTTAAACTGATCTGTAAAACAAACACAAGAACAACTTTGACAAGATTGTATTCAGGGTTAAAAATTCTTGTACGCCGGCACCTGATCATCCTTAATTCCTTGTGCTCCGGGTTAAATATTCTCCTGAGATAGGACCTGATTATCCTTAAGTTCAATTGTCATTTCCTTCATCTAGAAAATCCGGGTCAAATAAGCTAGCTTCATACTCAATTTGCTGATGTTGGTTTCTCACAGAAAAATATTGTGAAGAATAATCCACTTGAGTCGGCTTCCAAGGCGTCGGGTTAAATAATTTTGGTCTTCAAATACTCATCTGATATTAAGCCGGTTTGAAGATGTAAAACTTGCCGGTTTTATCATTACCAAAAATTGCCGGATTACAAAACAGACAATGCCGGGTCATAATTGTTGTTGACACCGGTTTATGTAATTGATCCTCCTGATTTGCTCAAAGCTGATAATTTGAAGATTTTTCTCCCTTATATCCATATTACCTGTAGCCCCCAAGTCTTGAGCAGAACAAAGTGATGGTTTAAGACTTGCTCCAATAAATGTTGCAACCTTGAAGAAATCTGGTTTATTCATCTCAATCATATAAACTGAATATTGCACACATGTAGCCCCCAAGTGCCGGGTTGTCATGCTTGCAACAACCTGGGACTTGTAATTGCTTTATGCTCATGAAAACTTCAACCAATGTAGACCCCAAGGACCGGGTCATTATGCAATAATGAGCAGGGACTTTATAGATATAATCATGTAAATTTGAACAACAATGTGTAGCCCCCAAGGGCCGACTTAGTAAGATAATACTGAGCTGGGACTTTGTATATAATTTATAATAACATCATATAATATAGTCTCCACCATGGGGCCTGAACCCACGTCCACAAGGTTAAGATCTTTATACTCTACCAACTGAATAATGGATCTTTCAATATAATGGATTAAGACTTGTGTACCTTGAATTTCCGACAGGAGCAATTGGTAGCCCCCAAGGGCCGGCTCATTTAAAATATGATGAGTCGGGTCTTCAATAAGTTGAGCAAAAAATGACTTTGCATTAGCCCCCAAGTGCCATGGTGCATGCTGGCAGTGACATGGGACTTGTATATTCGATGTAATCTCGATTTGAACAATGTAGCCCCCTAGTGCCGGGTCGTAAGCCTGCAGCGACTCGGGACTATTTGCTCCATTGTAAAATAAATCATGCCCATTGATAAAAATAATAGCCGTTGTGCTAAAGCGACTTTGAAAATCTCAATCATAACACTGGTTATTGATAATCACAATAAAAATCCAGCCATGTTGGCTATTCAAGATTTGAATAATATAATCTGGTATGAAAACCTCAATCATTCAATATCATCACGAAAATCCAGCCATGTTGGCTATTAAAGATTTGAATAACCCGGTTTGAGAACCTCAATCATTCAATATCATAACGAAAATCCAGCCAAGTTTGGCTATTTAAAGATTTCAAATACCTTATCTGTTGACAAGTAAATCTAGAGTTTAAATACCCGGCAGCTCTTGGCTGATGGCGATTCAATACGCCTTCATTGTAAACCGGAATTTTTATGACCCAACGGCTTATAGCCTTTTGAGAAAAATCCAGAATGGATAATCATTTTGAAGCATCAACTTTGGTAATGAGCTTGAACTTAATCTTTTATATGTCATATTTCTACAAATCCTGCAGAGAGTTTAAACAACATATGCCCTGGCGACTTAGCGTCAAAACCAGGGCGGGTCATAATATCTCACATATAACCACTGTGATATTGAATTTGTACTGCCGGCTTACATGACCTGTGCAGTAAGGGTGATAACCCAATCCTTAGAAGCCAATGCTTCCACATAGATGATGATTGTAATAAACTGGCGACTTATAGTCAAAAGTCAAGTCGGGTTAAGCATAAAACACTTACATATATTTGAGATATAATCCCAAAAAGGTCTCAAGTTAAGTAACTGTGGCTGCAATAAACTTTACCAGAGACAGAATAAAACTTTTTGAGGCTTCTGATTCGGATACGGTCAGTAAACCGTTCCAAAGGGGTTAAGCTAAGATTCGAATACGATCATATAGCCCCCAGTGGCTTTGGCGATGCCGATCAAGAGGGTATCGACAGCTATGTTCTCTTTGGTTCGAATACGACCTATGTTTGAACAGGAAGCCCCCAAATGACCTTTAGAGTTGTTTAATGACGCTGATTCAAATACGATACATGTCAGACCCAAAGGGGTTGAGCTATGATTCGGATACGATCAAGAAGCCCCCTAATGGGTTTGGCAGTATGCCAATCAAAAGGGTATCGACAGCTATGTTCTCTTTGGTTCGAATACGACCTATGTTTGAACAGGAAGCCCCCAAGTGACCATAAATTTAGTATTATGCCAATCAAGAGGGTACCGACAGCTATGCTCGATGAGCAGGAAGCCCCCAAGTGACCATAATAAGATAAGCCGTAAGGCAGGATATTCATGTTTGAACCGCGCATCATGGCAGCAAGTTCTTTTTGGCAACCTTTAATTTTTCTTAGAACTCGAACTTGCGAGATATTAATTCTTGAACCGGAAATTCTTAAACCGGATATTGAGAGTTTCAAAGCTTT
This sequence comes from Triticum dicoccoides, assembly GCF_002162155.2. NCBI lineage: Eukaryota > Viridiplantae > Streptophyta > Magnoliopsida > Poales > Poaceae > Triticum > Triticum dicoccoides. The sequence goes on from NC_041391.1 coordinate 564,878,607, forward strand.
ATAAGAGACAAATTTACCTTGAACCGGATTTTAATCCAAAATTCTTCTTTTTAAGCCAGACGGTCTTTAAATTTTCATCGATAGAGCAATAACCTCCGGGGCCGGGTTATTTTTCCCTCCAATGACCCGGTGTTTTTGAATGCATTGAAACCGGCCAATTCTGCCAAGTCATACCATTGTAGCCCCCGAGTCTCAAGACGGCTCGAGGTGTTGGCTTGAGATTCTCCATATTTGACCATAGCAGAAGGTGTACATCATTGGCGTTGATAGCGCGATGTGAATCCACAGAAGGTTGAGGTGACTGCGGTGGGTTTATAAATGATCCTGTATGAGCCGTGTCAGCAACTCGGTCAATGGTTCCTTCCAACTGGCTGTTTGAAGTTTAACCCAACTGTAGTGGTGGCGACTTGTGCGCCTGCCCATTGAGCCATCCAGTGCAGACGGTGGCTGATAATGATAATTCGCCTCCAATTTGTTGGAAGAAAAACCGGGCTTCCCAAGCAGTGACCCGCTCATATTGAATAAACAACTCATGCAGACACGTGCGGGCTGGTGTGTTGATATAGACCAACCCGCGAGAGACGGATGGTAAAGACGACTGTTGCATCAGAGGCGGCACAGACAGATGAGCCAGCCGTGGCATTGTAAGCCGGTGCGGACGAGCGAGTCGATCGCAGGCGCGGTAAAACCGCGCGGATGGGTGGCTCGGCCTCGTCATGTTGATGTAAACTGGGCCGCAGAGGCCGCGGCTTTGCAGTGAACAATTGTCCTGCATCAAAAACATCAAAAGCCAGAGTAATTGTTCTTTGACAAAAATGATATGTGCTTAATAAGATAAATTTAAATGGACATCACCTGATTTGTTCGGATGACGGATAATCCGTTCAACATGACAAAGGCGATTCAAGCAGACCGGCGACTCAATATAGCCCGGCGGCTCAACAAAACTGACTGGTCGGTTTAAAACGGCGGCGGTGACTTATGGCCGCGCACGAAGTAGAGCACGGTGGCTCGGAACCCAACAGTAACAGTGCCATGACGACAGCGAAGACAACAGAGAGAAGCACGGCTGTGAACAGAAGGGCAGGCGTCCGTGACTCAGGCACGCCAGCTCAGAGGCAGTACCGCGGCTCAAGAGCTGCAGCGGCAATGCGTTGAGACGGCGGTGGCTCACCCCTGTTGCTGCTGACGCGGCGCTCGGGTGCGATTTATCTGACGGTGGCCTGCTAGACCTGTGGTGGCGTGCTAATTTGACTTTCCATTGACCAGAAAATACACTAACGTGCACATGAGCTGGAGCCAGAATGAACGTAGTATATGTGCATGAAACAAGGCTCACTTTTGAGAGCTCACGTGATCACCAAGTAGTACTTGTGGTTGATGAAATTATCTTCGGCCTTTACCCGAGGTGTCGTAGCACTAGCAGCTAATGAGTTGACGCCTCGGGGTTTTAAAATCAGCAAAACAGTGCACCGCTCGTCGCATATACGACATCCATCTTTCTTTTTTCCTATGAACAGGGTATTTGCTTGTCTCCCTTGACGTCCATAGTGTGTGCCTCTGTAGTTAATTCTCCACAAACTGTAATATCTTTTCTATCTCTCAAAAAAGGCAGAGGCATTACGCGGCGCAATGGTGCAGCCAGCAAAGGCGGCTTAACTGTGAAAACCAGGTTCGCCGGCGGCTCGCGGTCCACTCGCAGACGGCCCACGGCTGAAGCGACTAAAGTAAAGATGAGCAGCAGTGGGGTGGAAGCTGTAAGACAAATATTTTGGTGGACTGCTCGACACCTTAAGGGGGTGCGACTATCTCATTATATATAAGTACCAAAGGGTACAATATACAAGTCTACGTATACACAAGTCTACGTACATATACAGTCTAACACCCTCTCTCAATCTTAACTGTGACCTGAAGTACAAACTAAGTTAAGATTGCGCCTACAGCCTACAAACTGTGGTTGAGGAAGAGGCTTCGTGAAGATGTCAGCAAGTTGATCCTTTGATGAGATGAACTTGATGCTAAGTAGCTTATGTGCAACTCGTTCTCGAACAAAGTGATAGTCAACCTCAATATGTTTCGTCCGAGCATGGAACACAGGATTAGACGACAAATATGTAGCACCAATGTTGTCACACCAAAGTACTGGAGGATGAGCTGAAGAGATCCTCAACTCACGCAACAAGGACTGAATCCAAATGATCTCAGCCGTCGCATCAGCCACTGCTTTATACTCAGCTTCCGTGCTGCCGCGAGACACTGTAGCCTGCTTGCGAGCATTCCAAGAAACCAAGTTAGAACCAAGAAACACTGCATACCCCCCGTGGATCGCCGGTCATCAGGACTACCAGCCCAGTCTGTATCCGAGAAGGCCGAGAGCTCAGAAGATGGCGCAGGTTGGAGGAGCAAACCATGAGAAGCAGTGAGACAGACATAACGCAGGATACGCTTCACAGCTGACCAATGAGAAGTCCTGGGTGCATGGAGAAACTGACAAACACAGTTGACTGCATAAGAGACATCTGGTCTGGTGATAGTAAGATACTGCAGACCTCCAACAAGACTGCGGTACTCAGTGGCATCATCAGGTGAAAGAGGATCTCCATCAAGAGCAGACAACCGATCAGTGGCAGACATCAGAGTACTGGAAGGTTTACACTTCAACATACCAGCATGACGCAACAGGTCAAGAGCGTACTTCTTCTGAGAAAGAGTTAACCCAGCAGAAGACCGTGAAACCTCCAGGCCAAGGAAGAAGTGTAGAGCACCAAGGTCCTTGACAGCAAAATCACCACTCAAAGCAGCCACAAGACGATCAGCAGCAGCATCTGAGGAACTGATGAGGATGATATCATCAACATAGACCAGCAAGTACATCGTAACCTCAGGTCGCTGAAGAAGAAATAGTGATGTGTCAGCAGTGGAGGGAATAAAACCAAGCGCCCGCAGAACAGAGCCAAGACGTGCATGCCATGCACGAGGAGCCTATTTGAGCCCATATAGCGCCTTGACAAGACGACAGAGATGATGAGGACGATCAGGATCCACAAAACCTGGCGGTTGTCGCATATAAACCTCCTCCTCCAAAACTCCATGCAAGAAAGCATTCTGCACATCAAGTTGACGAAGGAACCATCCTCGAGTAACAGCAAGGGACAGCAGCAAACGAATAGTAGTGGGCTTGATAGCTGGACTGAATGTGTCTGCATAATCAAGACCATACCTCTGTTTGAACCCCTTAGCAACTAGCCTTGCTTTGTAGCGTTCAATGGAGCCATCAGCATGCCTCTTGACTTTAAACACCCATTTAGAATCAATAATGTTGATCCCAGATACTGGAGGAACAAGCTGCCATGTGTCATTCTGCAACAACGCCTGAAACTCCTGTTCCATCGCAGCACGCTAGTGAGGAATGCTCAGGGCAGCCTGAAAGTGACGAGGCTCAGCAGTAGGATCCTCCACAGCATGAGCCATACAAGCAGCGAGCCATGCGACAGTCCCATCAGTATGAATCTTTGGCTGGAACACTCCTGTCTGGCTGCGTGTGCGGGCTCGAGGAGCAGCAGCAGGTGGCGGCAACACCGGACTGGACTCGGGTGGCGACAGAGGCGAGGCCGAGCCACCCGAGCTCACACCAGAGCCTGGTGATGTTGGAGAGCCAGGTGGCGTAGAGCCCGCGCCCGAGCTCACGCCGGAGCCAGGCGACGTTGGGGCCGGCGAGACCAGCCCATCTGGAGCCAGACCCGACCCCCGTGAAGAAGCGCCTGACCCAGGCGAGTAGGCGGCCGGCTCGGGGGAGGCCCACACCGAGGCAGCAGCCGGCTCGGGAGAGGCCCGCGCCGAGGCAGCGACTGGCTCGGGGGAAGCCCGCGAGGGGGGCGGGGGCGATGCCCGGGTGGTGGCTGCGGGTGCAGCCCCGGTGGGTAGGCGGGCGCCGCCCGGTATGCATGCCCCATGCAGAGGACCGACGTCCAAGTCCAGGGCTGCTGGCGGTGCCTGTTCCTCAAGGAGCTCAAGACGAGCACCACGTCCAACACTTGCAGCATGATTAGGAAGCAACGCAGGAGCATATGCAACATCTACAAATTGATCAGGCGAAGGTGTGGTAGAAGAAACGTCCGGTAGAGGAGTGATAGAGTTGTTCGGAAGTGCACGAAAAGGGAACACATTCTCATCAAACACGACGTCACGAGAGATGTAAACGCGATTGGTGGGAACATGTAGGCATTTGTACCCTTTGTGAAGGGAACTATAGCCAAGAAAAACACACTTTTTCGACCGAAACTCTAGCTTATGTTTGTTATACGGACGCGAATGAGGCCAACAAGCACACCCAAAAACTTTGAGAAAAGTGTAGTCTGGAAGTTCATTGAGCAAGAGTTCAAGTGGAGTTTTCATATTCAGTAGTCGTGAGGGCAGCCTATTGATCAAAAAACAGGCAGTGGAAAAAGCATCACTCCAGAACCTAAAGGGAACGGAGGCATGAGCTAATAAAGTAATGCCAGTTTCTACAAGATGACGATGCTTACGTTCAGCAGTCCCATTCTGCTGATGTGTATGAGGACAAGACACACGATGTGTGATCCCAAGTTTGTTAAAAAACAAGTTGAGATTATGATATTCACCCCCCAGTCGGTTTGAACATGAATAATTTTCTGACTAAGGAGACGCTCAACGCGTGCTTGAAACTGTAGAAAAACATCAAACACATCAGACTTTTTCTTAATAAGATAAAGCCAAGTAAACCGACTGTAAGCATCAATGAAACTGACATAATAATTGTGTCCACTAATAGACGTTTGGGCATGACCCCACACATCGGATAAAACAAGCTCAAGAGGATGTTTCACAACACGACTAGACTTTGAAAACGGAAGTTGGTGACTCTTGCCCTGCTGACAGGCATCACAAATAGTTTCAGCAGTTTTATTTGACACAACTGGTAGCTCATGGCGATGTAACACATGACGAGCTATAGGAGCAGCAGGATGACCAAGGCGCGCATGCCAATGTGTAGGAGACACACGAACACCACTGAGCCCCTGGGGAGAAAGCTGCATAGGAGGTGCGGTGGGCGCGTCAAGTGCGTACAGGCCACCGCGAAGACGACCGCTAAGCAGAACGGCCCTCGTGTCCCGATCCTTGATAAAGAAACGAAAAGGATGAAACTCAGCAAGGAAATTATTATCACGAGTAAGTTGTGGAACAGATAACAAACTACGTGAAGCAGTGGGAATACGAAGAACATTAGAAAGATGCAGTTTTCGTGAATTGTGTGCAAGAAGTGATGCCTGACCAACATGAGAGATGCGCATACCTGCTCCATTAGCGGTGTGCACCTGATCATGGCCACGATATGGCTCCTGAGTGGAGAGCTTTCCCATGTCGTTGGTGAGGTGGTTCGTAGCGCCCGTGTCCATGTACCATGTAGGATCAATGGAGTAAGACGGAGTGCGGCCATGGTCAGGACCCGTCACTGCGGCCGCGGCCTGCTTTTCATTCCCTTTGCCATTGTTGCCGAGGCCCAGGAAGTCTTGCTTGTAACAACGATGACAGCGAGACGCAATGTGGCGCTCAATGCCACAGAGCTGACAGGCCTGCGGAGCTCCGCAGGAGGAGCAACATGCCACCGGCCGGTTACCACCCGTGATGTTCGGAGCATTGCCCCGTGAGGCCGGCTGTGAAGATGGCGCCGGTCTACCCCCCGAAGATGACGCCCGGGAGGTTTTGCCACGAGTGGCCGCATTGGCGGAGGCAAAGCCGGGGGAGGCGCGGCGCGCCTTGATGCGCTATTCACGACCAAGGAGGCGTGCATAGAGCTCCCGAGGTGGGAGCGGATCGTCACGACCATGGACGTTCTCAACGAGGTTGTCATAGTCATCATCAAGCCCGTTAAGCACGAAGGTGGTAAACTCCTCATCCTGCAGTGGTTGTCCAACGGAGGCCAACGTGTCGGCGAGACCCCGCATCTTGTTGAAGTAGTCCATGATGCTGAGGTCACCAAGCTTAGTCTCACCCAGCTCAGTGCGTATAGAGTGAGCACGCGCCTGAGACTGAGAGGCGAAGCTGGTGTGAAGGGCCGCCCACGCCTCTCGGGACGTAGCGGCGAAGATGACTAGCGACGAGACACTCGGGGTGAGTAAGGACTGGATGGCGGAGAGGATGGCCTGATCCTGGGCCACCCAGGTGTGATATGCCAGGTGATGAGGAGGCGGAAACGGGATGGATCTGTCAACGTAGCCTTCCAGGTAGCGGCTCCGCAGAGGAGGCATCACCTGAGCACGCCAGGACAAGTAGTTGTCCGGCGTGAGCTTCACCGGCAACAGGTGCGAGAATTAGAACGGCGCCGGCATCGCAGTCAGATCGGTAGGAGCGTGCGGCGGTGCATAAGGGCCCAGCGAGGGCGCCGCCCTGGGATGCGCTGAAGGCACCGAGTAGAGCGGGTAGTGCCCTGGGGATGCACCGGAGCCCCGTACAGCGAGGCAGCCGCAGCCCCATGCGGTGTCGCGCCGGGCTGAGGCAGCGCCGAGTAGGGCAGGGGCGACGCCGGGTAGTGATGCGTCGGGGGCGCGGCGTAGGGTGGCGGCGGGGCGCCGTATCCGGGCGGTGGCAGGCCGTAGTAGGACGGCGGCGCGCCGTGGCCTTGTGGCGGGGCGACATAGGGTTCCGGCGGCGGCGGCGCCCCGTAGCCTGGTGGCGGGGCGACGTAGGATCCCTGCGGCGGCGGAGCCCCGTAGGGCGGAGCCGGATGGGACGACGACGGCGGCAGCCCGCCATGGACAGGGGCAGGGGCGCTGCCTGTGGAGGGATCCACACAGATCGCTTGGGAGATCGGCTCGCCTGCAGAGGAAGAGGATGCAGAAGCACCGGAGGCCATCGCAAGGGGCCGCGAGGCAAGGAACGGTGAGGCAAGGGCCGGCGCCGGGGCGGCGGCGGGGGCGACGACGGTGGTCGGCGCGGCAGCGGCGGCGGAAGCGGAAGACATCGTAACCTAAACTGATACCATGTAAGACAAATATTTTGGTGGACTGCTCGACACCTCAAGGGGTGCAGCTATCTCATTATATATAAGTACCAAAGGGTACAATATACAAGTCTACGTATACACAAGTCTACGTACATATACAGTCTAACAGAAGCAGCAGAGGCGGGGCGCAGCGGCCCGGGGTGCAGTCATGGCCATAGCGCCGGCAGAGGGCGGCGGCTTGGCGGAGGTCAGTAGAAGCAGCGTCTCGGGGCCAGTAGTTCCAAGGCGGACGAATGCGGCAGCTCACGGGCGGCGGCTCTCATCATGGCAGGAACAGACGCGCCATGAAGGCGACAGGCGGCTCGCGCGAGGGCCGCAGCTCAGGCAACAGCAACTGCGGCAGGCAACGGCAGGCCTCGACGGCGGCTCAGCACAGAGGTGGCGCGACCACGGCTCGGACGCGGCCAAAGATGAATGAGTCCGAAGCAACGACGGTCGGGGCGGCTTGTAGTCCGGGTTGGAGTGCGTACGGCCGGGCGAATTCGAGGCAAAAAAAGCACATTGAGACGGAGACGGCGGCTGCAGCAATATCGAGGTCCGGGTCGTTGCCTCGAGGCACGGACGGCGGAGGAGTCCAGATCGCTACCTTATCCGTTTCCAGGTCGTGGCCTCCGGCTCCTCTTTTTTTTGAGTACATCCAAAGCATAGACTGGCCTTTTCCTCGCACACAGATATCCAAGTTTGAATCACCTCTGCCCCAGACTAGACCGGCCAGCTGCCTTTGTTCCTTACGTGAGGATATATACCACTTAATCAATCCATCTTCTATAGGGACTCGTGCCAAATCTAGCACCTTCCACTTAAACAAACTTGAGGCTTCCTATGGGATCTAGCACCAGTAGTACTAATATTTAGATTTGGTGCAAACAGCCATGTAACCTGCTAATATCTCCTCGAGTTTTGAAACAAGGAGTAACATCTACTCTGCAACTGTCTTGGTTGAAAAAACATGGCTGCAGCTTTATGATCTGCACACGTATGGATGAACTCCTGCCCATCTCAATGTACCGCGTCGGGCGCTATAGCAGAAAATTTTGATGTGTCTTCGGATTGAGAGATCGTCTGACACGCCTGCGGCAGCGCACAATCGCAACCATAATTTCCTCTGAATTTGAATTTTGTACTCGTTGTCCCCACTACTTGTCGATGGTATAGATCTTCGGTGCCGGCTCTTCCTCATCCAATGAAATCGCGAGCTTCTCGAACCCTAGGAAAGATATCCCTCCAAGAACTCAACACCACCATGCGCGAGCCCCACAGTGGACGCCAACTGTCGTGGAATTAACACGTCAGATGTCCTTAGTGTGGGGACTTAGTCGTGAGGCCAACGCATCTATGCGGTAGCTTGAGAGGGGTTAGGCGGAATCGAGAGACGCAACACAAGACAAGGATTTAGACAGCTTCGGGCCCCGGGAAACATCATCCAGTAATAACCCTACATGCTGTTTGTGGCTAGGTTTCATTATGATCATGAGTGAGTCGCCGTAAGCCGGCTCTTTGTGTCTAGCCCTAGAGATTGTTTCTTGTGTGTGTCCCTCTTTGGGGAGCCCTGCCCCTCCTTATATAAGTTGAAGGGGCGACTTACATGTAGAGTCCTATCAGGATTAGAACTAACTTATTCTCTATTACAAGTCGGATACAAGTACGGGTCTTGCTTCCTCGTAAAGGAAATATTCCTCACGCCTTCTGTCTTAAGCCGGCCCACCATAATATGAGCCGGCCTACTGGGCCTTGGGCCTAGTCTTCTATGTGACCCGCTGTCGGGGTCATCCATGAGTCGTCTGATTAGTGAGCCGCCAGACTCGTGAATCGCCAGTCCTCCGGCGGGTCATCGGTGAAGCGCCAAGTCCGGCCGGGTCATACTTCCGGTCGGGTCATACCGTGGGGTATATCCTCGACACCAACGGTGCTGCTCCCATTGCACCGTATTTGTTTTTGTCCTTCCTGTTCGAAATCGTGGTAGAATTCATGTTTCTACTCTGTATCCTACTACTATGCTAGTCCACATGATTAATTTCATCTCTGTTATAGTCGTCATAATTTATTTTGTGCTTATTCGGATTAAATCTCGTAGTAACTTGCTCATATATTCAACTGGCGCAACGTCCCCTACATCCACTCCCGTTTCATGGACGGCCTGGTCGATGCCTCCAAGGAGCCCTTCGTCCACTGCTATGAGTGTCCGGTGCCGTTTTTTGGCTCGCCGGCGGACATGGTGCATCACCTCACGGATGCGTGCAGCGGTCACTGTTGGCCCTTGGCGGAGAACATCAAGTACGACACGTGCTACCGGTTCACCATGCCGGAGTCACTGGAGGATCACCGTCACATGCTAGTCTCGGAGGAGGACGGCAGCGTCTTCCTCTTGATCGTGGGCACCGGCGAGGCTCGCGCAGGCCGCCGCCCTATATCTGTAATGTGCATCAGGGGCGTCGCCGCTGATGCTGTCACTGACACGAGGCATATGTACGGGTGCGTGGTCAATGTTACTACCCCTCCGGGTCGCGTGGGCGGCGACACCGGCCTCATCGGACAGACTTGGACTCTGGGGAGCTGGGACTATCCCGCCAATGTGGACTTGGAAAACCCATGGCATCCGTTCCATCCTTTACCCGCCGACTCAGTGCACGGGGACTATCGTGGAATTAACACGTAAGATGTCCTCATGAAAGGACTTAGTCGTGGAGCCATCGCTACAGGTTAGCTTGAAGGGGTTAAACCAAACAAGGGACACAAGAGTTTTATACTAGTTCGGCCCCTTCGATGAAGGTAAAAGCCTACGTCTAGTTGTGATGGGATTGATTGGGTTTCGATGACCAGGGAGCAAATACGCTTTGCCTGAGTCTCGAGTTGTTGTCTCTTGTCCCTGAACCGCCGCCGGGTCGTCCCTTTATATACACAGGTTGACGCCCGGCCGGTCTACAGAGCCCCGAGGCCGACTCATACAAGTGTCCGGCTCGGTCTCTCCTTTCCTAACTTACAATACAAGTTACATAACCATGGCGGTTTACCACTATGGGCCCTAATCCACCTTTGGGCTCCAGGCCTCTAAGCTTCATTAGTAAAGCGCCATCTTCTGGGTCTTCGTGGGCTTCAATGTAGTTTTAGGTGAACCGGCCCCTCCTGGGCGGTTTACATCCAGTAGTTATATCCCCAACATTAGGCCCCAGATTGATTTGAACCTGGTCATGTCAATCCTTAAAACTTTAAGAATTTATGCGAGCATCTCCTTACATTTCTCGTAAACCGCCATGATATCTTCTGCTGCAAATTTTGTTGAACCACTGCGGTGACGTCATCCTCTGGTCATAGCAACGGACCATCGTGACGTCATCTCCGTAAAAAATGATTAAAAAGATTCCTTCATTAATGATATCCCGAAAATCGAGGCGTCAGCCGCGCCCACCTTGCCGCTTCAGGCTCCTTGATTTTCGTGCCTGTCACTTATCTTCCTGCCTCATTATAAATAAACCCGAAGGGTCCTTCCACTTTCTCCCCTTTCTCCTCTTCTTCCTCCTCGCGACCCGAAGAGCCCCAGCGCCACCGCCGCCGTTGACCTTCGAATCTACACCGACCAAGGCCGCTGCATCACCCTGTTCGCACCAGAGTCCCTGCAACGCTCCTCCGCCGTTGAGTGGCTCTGGTAAGTCCACTTTCCTGTAACCCTAGATCTCCATTGGGGTTTCGAGTTCATCTGTGCTCGTCGCCGTTCATCTGTTCTTCGCGCCCTTCTCTTAGTCTTTTTATTGATATTATATGTGCGCTTGATATCTTTGATCTGCGGCTAGATCCATATTGTTAGCTCACCATACCATAGCATCTTGCTGCTCCTGAACGGACTCCGTCTGAATCTTTTTTGTTCCTGTTAGCACCATTGTAGGGTTTCAAAGAAGTTTTCTCTTTTTAACCACGGTAGATCCAAAATTATCCTGCCAGATTGTGAAACTTGTTTCTCTAAATACTAAGTAGATTTTCGGCTCTGGCTCTTCTGCTTAGGTGCGGTTTAACCTTTAATAGTCAATCCGCCATACACCATTAGCCCTCACTTAAACTGCCAACTGGACTGAATAGTACACTTAAACCGTCAATTGTAAACCGGCCTTCATTTTTCTTTTCACAGTTTGCCTTCCGAGATGACCAAACAATTTTCTGCTTGCAACTGGGTTCCGTCCCGGATTACAGAGACACAAATCAACGGATATGTCACCACTAGCGCTTTAGCCTCAAAAAGGGTCCTTCATTGGCGAGTCCCGGGTTCTGAGTGCCCTCCTGAACCTCAAGATGGAGAAGTGATTGTATTTATGCAACACTTAGACCGGGGATTCAGCCCGCCCGGATCAAAAAAAATTCGGGATGTCCTTGCGAGCTTTCAACTCCATCCACAAGATATTGGACCGAACTCCGTGTCCAACATATGCAACTTTCAAGTGTTCTGTGAAGTTGACCTTCAAGAAGAACCATCTGTGGAGTTGTTCCGGGATTTTTTCCATTTAAACCGCCACACAGAGTTCTTTGATGGTCCCAAAATAGAACTTGGTGGGGTTTCAATTCAGAAGAGGAAAGAAGTTGACTTTCCTCATGCAAAACACCATAGCCATCCCAAAGATTGGAACCAAACTTGGTTTTATTGCCGGAACATTGCCCCTGCTGGAGAAAACCCCTTGCCGGGTTAGCACCCTCACCGGCTTAGCAATGGTCACCCATTACCTTCACGCTTAACTGCCGCAGAATGGAAGACTTATGCGCCTCAACTCGCCAAGCTCCGGGCTCTCATGGCCAATGGTTTGACTGGCATTGATCTCGTCCGCTGCTAGGTTTCTTGGGGCATTCTGCCTTTGAGCCGCCGCCCCGGATTGATGCATGAATATACTGGCAACGTCAAAGATCCTCAACGATATCATGAAATAGTAATGACAGACATTGCAGTTACTGAATCTATGAAGAATATGCTTGACGAAACGATCTCCGTATGTAGCCAAATTGGGTTGCCACCTTTTTGCGCCTCCAATCAACCGCCAGCGGTAAAGTTCAACTTAATGCTTACTGATTCTCCTTCGCTTTAACAACGTGCTAACATCCCTTTGTTTTAATTTCACAGGCCAACAACTCCTTCTGGAAACGGAATAAACCGGCCAGGGCTCCTTGTGCAAAGAGCAAGGCCACCAAGAAAATTGCCAAGAAGAAAACTGTCGAGTCCTCTGATCCGCCAGAAGATGTTGATGAATCGGATGCAGAGGTAGAACTTGACTCACTTGATTCCTTTTTCGTACACCTTATTGACAATGATTATTCCCAGGATGACGCAGAGGCCAACCGTGCAGACCATGTTGAGGTAATCTCTCTTTCTTCTGATTCAGATCTTGTGCCGGTTCAAAGAATTCGCCGTACAGTTCAGAAAGTAAAATGCTCTCACCCCCTTGCTCATTTGGATCCAAAATTTTCTTTGAAGACACTGCAAGCTGAAGAACATCGTACAACCCGGCACAGTGGCCAGCAAATCACCTCATCCGGTTTACCAGATACACCAACCCAGAAGCGTCGTCCAGAGGTGACTTGTTCTCCTAAAAAACTTTATCCTTTGAAGGGTTTCTTCTGATGCCCACTCAATCTGTATGATCCAAATTATCAGGCATCTTCTAATTCGTCTGGCGGTTCATCCACCACTCAGCTGCATCCCCTCAAGACCGTCGCTGGGTAAGCATATTGCTTTTTGATTTGTTTCTTCATGCGTTGGTTTATCCTCTTACTTTTGATGTTGTAGCGCAAAGGCCCGATTGAGCAAGAAAGCTAAGACCAGCAGCCCTACTAACGATGTTGATCCTAAGAAGACCCCATAAAATGCTGGCGAAAATCCTGATATTATCATAGATGACTCTGCTCCGCAAGACCCAGCTGCTGATGCTAACCCACTGGAGGCTGATCCGGATACACATGTTGATACCTCAAATCCACATGCCATCCCTCCAAGTCCAGTTGTTGAGCTGCGGGATTCAACTGCTAATCCACCAAGCCCTGCAGCCAAACCGCCAAGCCCCGCTGCCAAACCGCCAAGCCCAGTTAAAGAAAATGTCAATCCATCAAGCCCAGCCAAAGATGATGATGATGTTGTTACTGGCACTGCTTATACCGCCCCAGGCAATCCAGTTGTCTTGTCAAAACATTCTGCCAAGGACGAATTTGCTTGTATGGGCAAGGGGAAGGGGAAAACCGACTTGTTAAGCTATGCTGATATGTCTGCTCAGGATCTTCGTTCCGGTTTCTTGAACTGCCTCTTCACCAGCCAGGGTTATGAGGCCGGCTTGGTAAATCTGATGAAGGAACGCTATGAGGTAAACACTTTTGTCCTTTATTCTGCACCTTTATTGTATTATAGCCCCCAAGGGCCAGTTTGCCTTGCAAAGTTAAACCGGGACTTCTATATTCCATACTGTACTTTTGTTGATTTTCCTTGTGTATTTTTTGATCAAACACACATTAGCCCCCAAGTGCCATGATTAAAACTTGTATTGATCCTTGGGACTTCAAACAATCAGTAGAAAAAAGTAATCCGCATTAGCCCCCAAGTGCCAAGTGTATAACTGGTTATATGCTTGGGACTTTCAAGAAGATATTGACCTGCTCTTCTGGCTGTTGCAGACTGAGATAAATCAACAAGGCTCTCAAATTGCTGATCTTCAAGAGAATCTTAAATCTCAACAAGCAGAAACCACCAAGGCCAAGGATGAGTTGAGAACCGCTTTGACCACCATGGAACAACTCAAAGAATGGTTCAAGACCGAACATGTCAACTAGGATACTGAGAAGGCTGCATTGCTGAAGCGGGCGGAAGACGCCGAAGCGGTTCTTAAACCGGTGGCGGAAGAGCTTACTGGATTGAAGTGCCAAGTGAATGCCATGACTTCTGCAATATTTGGTAAGTACCTTTTGCCTAGGCTTCGTGAATGACCATCTTTGAATTTTTGCCGGTTTAACATGAAAACCGCTGTAGGTGGCCGCATTGCTCATCTGGGATCTGATATGCGGATGAAGCTAAAGGCAGCCTATACGCTGATTGAACAGTTGTATACCAGAGCCCAACGGGTTATCTGCGTAACCTCCTATGACAATTCGGCCCCAACATTGATCAAGGACACTCTAGCCAGGTTATCTATGATGCCAACACAGATAGAAGAGGTGAAGCGATCCGCTGCCAGGGCTAGCGCTTTGTTAGCACTTACCCGAGCCAAAGCATGGATAGCTGATCTAGATCCGGTGACATTGCCAAGGGGTTTCCCAGTGAACAAGAAAACGGGGCAGAGTTTGATAATGAAGCCCTAAAAAAGTGACAAGGGAGATGCGTCCTCTGGTGATTCAATTGGCAGAAGAAGCTAATTTGACGGTTCATCGGTCCTTCTATGATGCCAACAACAAACATATTGAGGCTGTCATTCCAGAAGTGCAAAATCTTATTCCGCTAATCCGTAAGCACACTTACGCCCCTGACGTTGATCTGACTGAACTTGTAAGTGAAGAGGCTGTCTTTCAGGCCTTAACCCGGATTGACTGGACCACCACTGATTTCCAGCCACTGGATGGGGAGGAGGAGGCTGAACCGACGCCAGATGACCCATCCACTTCGCGTCAACATGGTGATGAGGCTTGATCCGGCAATCTGGTTGACGCTTCAAAAACTGTCCTGTTGAAAGAAACAATTCCATATTTTGGGCCGTAAAGCGCCTTGTAATAGGCTAGCAAAAATACTATGATTTGCTGCCATTGTGCATTGGGAGATACTTTGTGTGATCCGCCATGATAATTTCAATGTTGGTTTATATATCATAATATAATATGCAATCCCTATGTCTGCATAAAAAGAATTGTCCTGGCGGTTTACCGCCGGACGGGTCATAATGCCCAAGATAAAGCCTAGCTAATAACCAAAGCAGAATAAATATGAAATAACTCATACCTATGGTATGAAATCACTTAATCGGTTTACCAACCTTTTTGTTGTAGTAAGGGCGGAAACCCAAATCTACTGTTTGACCTCTCACCATGTAATGATGGCATGTAAAGGGTTATGTCGGGTTATAATGAACACCAGCTGATCAAAACTGGCGACATGTAGTCAAAGCTAGGCCGGGTTAAGAAATGCCGGTTTAATAATGAGGTATGACAACTTGTAGTTGCAAACCAAGCCGAGTTAACAAACACCGGGTTAATATAATGACGAAAAGGTCACACGGGTCAAGAGACACCGGTTAACTAAAAAAATTAACAAAGGAAAGAACTTTCAGAAAGGCAAATAAAACTTGTAGTCGAGGCTTTTCAAGGGCTGCCAGGCCCAAATTCGAGGCTTTTCATGGGCTTCCAGGCCACTGAGTTGAACCATTTGACAAAGCCTTTTAAGATGGGCCTCCAACTAACCAATCATCATTTTAACTTTGACAAGTTCAGGGTCTCAATGAGAGTAACTGTCAAACATTCGATGGGTCATGCCAGGATTACCTGGATAGGAGTGGCTTACTTGATGAAGGCAGGTTAACCCGGGTTTTTAGGTGAATACACCAGGCTTCCAAGCCGTGGGTTGATACCCAGCTACTAGGGTCCTTTCAAACTCCATGGTATTTGACACAAGGAGCCCCCAAGTAACTTTGTGAGCTGTGCTCATGGGCTCCTATGTTTGAGCTGTGCATAGCATCCAGACTCTCTTTGGTCCCTTGGGTGTGAATCTCCCAAGCTGTATTATGGCATGATAGCCGGTTTAACAGGTAGTACTCCGCTTTGTCAGCTGAAGCCCCCATGTAACTCAAAGGATATTTGAGAAACAACAGCAGAGGCCCTGCTTATAGCAAGGATGCTGGTTTATTATATTGATCATAATATATACATTGTCGAAATATGTACATAAGAAAAGCCTATGGCTCAAGTGTAGTAAGGCCGAAGGAGAGCTATGTTCCAAGGCCGTCGGGTCTCCTCCTCAGAACAGCGTGAGTCTTCTTGAATGTCAATGAGATAGTACGATCCGTTGTGCAGATTTTTGCTGACCACAAAGGGTCCTTCCCAAGGTGGGGATAACTTGTGCATATCGGTCTGATCCTGGATGAGCCGGAGCACCAAGTCGCCTTCTTGAAAGGTTCGTGTCTTAACCCGGCGGCTGTGATAACGCTGCAGGTCTTGTTGATAAACCGCCGATCGAGCCAAAGCCATGTCCCGTTTCTCATCTAACAGGTCCAGCGCCTCTTGGCGTGCTTGCTCATTGTTCGCTTCAACATAATTAGCAACCCGGGGCGAGTCATGACCAATATCACTTGGGAGGACAGCCTCAGCCCCGTAAACCATGAAGAAAGGTGTGTGACTCGTTGATCTATTGGGGGTGGTGTTGATGCTCCATAACACAGAAGGTAATTCTTCCACCCAACAACCCGGCGTCCGCTTTAAGGGAACCATGAGCCGGGGTTTGATACCCTTCAAGATTTCTTGATTGGCCCTCTCCGCTTGACCATTGGACTGAGGATGCACCACAGATGCTAAGTCAAGCCAGATGTGCTCTCTCTGACAGAAATCCTCCATCTCACCTTTAGAAAGGTTTGTACCATTATCCGTGATAATACTGTGTGGAAAGCCAAAGCGGAAGATAATCTTTTTGAGAAATTGAACCGTCGTAGCCGCATCACATTTGCTGACAGGCTCCGCTTCAACCCGCTTGGGTGAATTTATCAACCGCCACCAATAGGTGGGTCTTCTTATCCTTGGAATGCTTAAAAGGTCCCACCATATCAAGCCCCCAAGTGGCAAACGGCCAAGTAATAGGAATCATCCTTAATTCTTGAGCCGGAACATGAGCTCGGCGGGAAAACTTCTGAAGAGCGTCGCACCACTTTACCAGATCCTCCGCATCAGCATGAGCTATCAACCAATAGAACCCATGACGAAAAGCTTTAGCTACCAGGGATTTTGAACCGGCATGGTGACCACAATCCCCTTCATGGATTTCATGTAGAATCTCTTGTCCTTCTTCAGGAGAAACACAACGTTGAAACACGCCTGAGACACTGCAACGGTGTAACTCGCCATTGTGAACAACCATGGACTTGGACCGCTGAATTATCTGCTTGGCAAAAACCTCATCATCTGGTAGCTCGCCCCGGTTCATATACGCCAAATATGGAACCGTCCAATTCGGAGTAATGTGTAAAGCGGCCACCAATTGAGCCTCCGGATCAGGAACAGCTAAATCTTCCTCTGAAGGCAACTTAACAGACGGGTTATGCAGGATATCTAAAAAGGTATTGGGTGGTACCGGTTTACGCTAAGATCCCAGTCGGCTTAAAGCGTCTCCTGCTTCGTTTTTGCGTCGGTCAATGTGCTCAACCTGGTAACCCTTAAAATGACCTGCCACAATATCCACCTCACGTCTATAAGCCACCATGAGTGGATCCTTAGAATCCCAAGTACCAGAAACTTGCTGAGCCACCAGATCAGAATCTCCAAAACAACGAACTCGACTTAAGTTCATTTCCTTAGCCACGCGGAGACCATGGGGTAAAGCTTCGTACTTAGCTGCATTGTTAGTACAGGGAAACATCAAGCGGAGAACATAGCAAATTTTATCACCTCGAGGGGAAGTAAGGACAACTCCAGCCCCTGAGCCCTCCAATTGCCTTGAACCATCAAAGTGAATAGTCCAGTATGTGCTGTTCGGTTTGTCCTCTGGTGCCTGTAACTCGGTCCAATCGTTGATGAAGTCGACAAGCGCCTGAGATTTGATGGACGTTCGAGGCATATACTTCAAACCATGTGGACCAAGCTCAATTGCCCACTTCGCAACCCGGCCAGTTGCTTCCCTGTTCTGAATTATATCACCCAAAGGAGCAGAACTAACCACCATGATGGGATGGCCTTGAAAGTATTGCTTGAGCTTTCGACTTGCCATAAAAACTCCATACACCAACTTCTGCCAATGTGGATAGCGTTGTTTTGACTCGATCAGGACTTCACTGATGTAATACACGGTCGTTGAACCGGATACTCCTTCCCGGCCTCCTTACGCTCAACCACAATGGCCACACTGACCGCTCGGGCATTGGCAGCCACGTATAATAGCAAGGGCTCATTGTCAACCGGAGCCGCAAGAACCGGCGGTTCAACCAACTGCCGCTTTAACTCCTCAAAAGCCGCATTAGCTGCGTCACTCCAGACGAAATCGTCTGTCTTTTTCAACATCTGATACAAAGGAATCGCCTTCTCTCCCAAACGGCTGATAAACCGGCTAAGGGCTGCAATCCGAGCCGCCAGACGCTGAACATCATTGATACACTTCGGTTTAGCCAGGGATGTAATCGCTTTGATTTTTTTCGGATTAGCCTCAATGCCTCTGTTAGACACCAGAAAGCCTAAGAGCTTGCCTGCCGGAACACCAAAAACACACTTGTCCGGATTAAGCATCATTTTGTAAACCCGAAGATTGTCAAACGTCTCCTTGAGGTCACCTATCAGGGTTTCCTTCTTCTTGGATTTTACCACAATGTCATCCGCATAGGCATGAACATTACGTCCAATCTGCGTGTGAAGACAGTTCTGCACACAACGCTGATAAGTTGCCTGGGCACTCTTGAGCCCAAAGGGCATAGAAACATAGTAGAAGGCTCCGAAGGGAGTGATGAAGGTTGTCTTCTCCTGGTCCTTAACCGCCATCTTGATATGATGATAACCTGAATAAGCATCCAAGAAACTCAGGCGCTCACAACCCGCCGTCGCATCAATGATCTGATCAATACGCGGGAGAGCAAAAGGATCGGCCGGACAAGCTTTGTTCAAATCTGTATAGTCCACACACATGCGCCAAGTGCCGTTTTTCTTAAGAACAAGCACCGGATTAGCCAACCACTCAGGGTGAAACACTTCAATGATAGACCCAACAGCCAACAGCCGGGCTACCTCCTCACGAATTGCCTTCCGTCTCTCCTCATTAAAGCGACAGAGAAATTGCTTGACCGGTTTAAACTTGGGATCAATATTGAGAGTGTGCTCAGCGAGTTCCCTCGGTACACCTGGCATGTTAGAAGGCTTCCATGCAAAAATGTCCCGGTTCTCACGGATGAACTCGATGAGCGCGCTTTCCTATTTCGGATCTAGATTTGTGCTGATGCTAAACTGTTTGGATGAATCGCTAGGAACAAAGTCAACAAGTTTAGTCTCATCAGCCGGTTTGAAATGCAGGGTTGGGTCATGCTCAGTGGTGGGCTTCTTCAAAGGGGTCATGTCTGCCAGATCAACATTGTCCCTGTAGTGTTTCAACTCCTCTGTAGCACAAACCGACTCAGCATAGGCCGCATCACCTTCCTCGCAATCCAGAGCGATCTTACGGCTTCCGTGAACTGTGATGGTCCCCCTGTGACCCGACATCTTAAGCTGCAAGTAAATATAACAAGGCCTTGCCATGAACTTTGCATAAGCCGGCCGTCCAATCAGTGCGTGATACGGGCTCTGGATCCTCACCACTTCAAAGGTCAGTGTTTAAGACCGGGAGTCCTGTTCATCACCAAAAACAACCTCCAAAGCGATTTTTCCAACAGGATATGCTGATTTACCAGGTACCACACCATGGAAAATAGTGTTTGACGGTTTAAGACTCTTGTCTGTCAACCCCATACGACGGAAGGTCTCATAATATAAAATGTTGATACTGCTCCCTCCATCCATCAACACCTTGGTGAACTTGTAACCTCCTACCTGAGGTGCCACCATTAAAGCCAGGTGACCCGGATTATCAACCCGGGGCGGATGATCCTCTCTGCTCCACACAATGGGCTGCTCGGACCACCGCAAGTAACGTGGTACTGCCGGTTCAACAACATTTAACGCCCTCTTGTGAAGCTTCTGATCACGCTTGCACAAACTAGTGGTGAACACATGATACTTCCCACCATTCAACTGCTTTGGGTGACTCTGGTAACCCGACTGCTGCTGATTTCCTTGATTATTCTGTTTTTATTGCCACCCTGGTTGTTCTGGTTGCCTTGATTATTCTGAAATGCAGAGTTTGAACCGCCACCATTATGAAAACCTTGACCTGAACCGCCTGATGGACCTTGATCATATCGGAAAAGATCAGAGTTTTTGAACTCCTTCATAATGTGACAATCCTTCCAAAGGTGTGTTGCTGGAACCTCCTTGGTCCCATGCTTTGGGCAGGGCTGGTTTAATAAACACTCTAGATTCATCCCGCCACCACACTGGGGCGGTTTACCCTTACGACGCTGCACATTAGTGTTAGCCACAAAATCTGAATCCCCTTTACGCTTACCGTTATTCCCATGGCCTCCTTGGTTGTGCTGATGTCCCTTTGCACCGCTGTTCTTTTTTCCCTTCTCCGGTTTCTCCTCATCAGAATCGAGATCCTTGGTATTATCAGAATCGGCATATTTGACCAAGGCGGCCATAAGGGTGCCCAAGTTGTTGCAGTGGCGCTTGAGCCTGAAAGGATCGATATGGTTGACTAGAGGGGGGGGGGGTGAATAGGCAACTAACAATTTTTAGACTTTTCATTAACAATTTAAACCTTGCAATGAAATAGGTTGTCTAGATGTGCAACTACATGGACAACCTATATGATGCAAAGACAATAAGCACACAAGCAAGCAATGGATATAACTTAAGTAAGCTTGCAAAAGTAAAGGGACAAGATAACCAAGAGTGGAGCCGGTGGAGACAAGGATGTGTTACCGAAGTTCCTTCCTTTTAAGGGGAAGTACGTCTCCGTTAGAGCGGTGTGGAGGCACAATGCTCCCCAAGAAGCCACTAGGGCCACCGTAATCTCCTCACGCCCTCACACAATGCGAGATGTCGTGATTCCACTATTAGAGCCCTCGAAGGAGGCAACCGGACCTTTACAAACAAGATTGGGGCTATCTCCACAACACTTGGAGGCTCCCAACAACACCACGAAGCTTCACCACAATGGAGTATGGCTTCGAGGTGACCTCAACCGTCTAGGGTGCTCAACACCCAAGAATAACAAGATCCGCTAGGGATAAGTGGGGGGAATCAAATTTCTCTCGGTGGAAGTGTAGATCTGGGCCTTCTCAACCAATCCCAAGCAAATCAACAAGTTTGATTGGCTAGGGAGAGAGATCGGGCGAAAATGGGGCTTGGAGCAACAATGGAGCTTTGGTGGAAAGAGGTAGGTCAACTTTGGGGAAGAAGACCCCTTTATATAGTGGGAGGAACAAACCAACCGTTATCCCACTCACCAGCCCCGCACAGAGCGGTACTACCGCTAGGGAAGGGCGGTACTACTGCTCCGGGCGGTACTACCGCTCAACCCAGCGGTACTGCCGCGCTGCCCGGGGCCTTGACCCCAGGGCAGTACTACCGCTAGGGAAGAGCGGTACTACCACTTAGGGCGGTACTACCGCTCCTACTACCTCCCTTAGTGCCGCAAAACCCGACACGAAAAACTTCGTTCGAGAATCGAGGCGGAAGTAGCCCAGACGCACAGCGGTACTACGGCCTAAAATCCCAAGCGGTACTACCGTTCGGAGAGTGGTACTACCGCTTGGAGCGGTACTACCGCTCTGAGAGCGGTACTACCGCTGGGGAGCTTTGGCGGTACTACCGCTGTGGTCGCGGTACTACCGCTGGGGCAGAGCAAAGCAAAGCAAGGGGAAAACGACAGCTCCATAGATGCAGAAGGAAAGACGACGGGTGTGATAAGGATGTGTACGTGTGATTCCACCCAAGTCTTACCAAAGCGGATCCCCTCTTGATAGTATGGTGACTCCTACGAAACTAGTCCACCAACAACGAAACGAAGGAGCTACACCGTCTTGAATACAACACCGAGGGGAGGAAATCGTCTCGTGCCAATGGATGAATCTCTGAAAGAACTAAACGCACACAATTAGAATGCACAAGCATTGTCATCAATCACCAAAACATCTTGGGGATAAATATGCCCTTACAATCTCCCCCTTTTTGGTGGATTGATGACAATACGGGATTTGCACAATCTGATAGATATAGGATAAGCGCAAAAACACAACCGTCCTAAAATGTAGAAGGGCTCCCCCTAGATGTGTGCTATGATAAGTGCTTTGGACTACACGACACAAATGCCAGGATCAATGCTCCCCCTACATTTTAGAGACCAACTACCTAAGCAAGATATATGAGAGCAACATATAGATAACAGGATAAGCATGCAATTCATAAGCTAGATAGACATAGATAATGATACTGGAAAGGTAAGGTAGCATATGTCTCACACCATATGACTCGAGCTTAGGTCTCACTGACAGAACCAGAACTTAGGTCTCACAGACACAAACCAAATAAAGCAACAAGCGAAAGCACAAACACAGAAGACGGAAGACAAAAAGCACAAATCCCTAAACTCTCTCCCCCTTTGGCATCGAGACACCAAAAATGAGAGGGAGTGCTGCTACAGCTCCAGGTGAAGGCAAACGAGGGACACCCATCAGATCTCAGAGGGATCATCTGCGCTACCATCGTAGCCGGGAAGTGCTCAGCATCAGAATCAGTCCAAGGGCAGTGCTGCTGAATCCACTCCTCCTCCTCGGTAAGCTGATCCTCAGAACCACTAATCACAATAGCACCCATCTGATGCATGAGCTCCTTGTGGCGACCTTGGGCCTTCTTCTCAGCCACATGAGTCATGTACTGACCGTGAGACTCCATGCAAAACAGCTTCTTCACCTTGATCTTGAGCTTCTTGGCCCAAGAGGGCTCTGCTCAGAAGGCACGTAGTCATGATCTTCATCCTCAGCCTCAGCCCCAATCTCCTCCTCAGTCTCCATGGCAGCAGCAGATGACGAAACTCCAGTCCGAGGGGCCTGAGTGCCCCAGTTATCCTTCTTCCTCAGACGCTTGACATCGTGAGAAACCAACTCTCCAATCTCCAGCACCACCTTGGGATAGACACGATCCTAGGCCTTCTCAATGAGCAGCATAATGAACGGACCATAAATCGAGCACTTGCGCTCGGAGATAGCAGAAACCAACTCAGACCACATAACATGAGAGATATCCAAGGACTCTCCGGTGTTCTGCCCCTTCTCCCGCTGACAGAAGAGAAGCATGTCCACGAGATAAGAGTGAACCTGGTCCAGATTCCCGATGCGAGGGAAAAGAGTCTCTCTGAAGATATGGTGAAGAATATCCAGATAGGCAGGCAGCTCATAGGTTTCCTTCTTCGTCTCAGGGTTGATCCTTAGAGTGCAGTAGGGCCACAGAGCTTGCTTGTGAGTGGCATTGGCGCAACGGTGGGGGCGAAAGCCGACAGTAGACTCAAGACCTAGATCTTCCACCCTAATCAACTGCATGAAAGCTTTCCACTTGACTAAAAGCAACTTGCCATTTGTCATCCAAGTCAGTGTCCTGTCCTCATCAGTCCCAAGGTGAACCGTGGCATAGAATTGGGCCACAATATCAGCATCGTAGTCCTTGTTGAATTGCATGATCCCGAGAATGTTCAGTTGAGTGCACATCTGAAGAGCTTCACCAAAGTAGTCAGGATCGTTCTCCATATGCTCGATATCGATGGAGTGCACGTTGACATAGAGATTCTTCTTGGCTTTGAGAACATCAAAGTAGATGGCAAACTGGAACCTGTTCCAGAACGGACGGTTGACCAAAGTGGGATCTTGGTCGAGCTCATACGGGTTGCGGCGGCGCCTTGCCCAGAACTCCTTGGGCGGCATTTTTGGCACGGTTTTGCCTGACTTTGGCTTGACCCCAGGCTTCTTCTGCAGTTGAGGAGGAGGTGGAGCACTAGAAGATCCTCCGGCAGGCTCAGTGGGCTCAGTGGTGCGGTAGCGCTTGGACGAGGCACGACCGGGGTTGACACGATGAGCCTGATGCTCAGGAACCTCATCACCTAGAACCACACACACAAACACGCAAACAACCAAAAAGAACGAGCGTAAGCCACAAACACGAACAAAGAGGATCACTGAGAGGTAGGAGTATGACGGAACCTGGTAGAAGGCGTTAGTACCGTGACCCTTGAGCGGTAGTACCGCTCTCAGCGGTAGTACCGCTCTGGAGAGAGCGGTAGTACCGCTCTCAGCGGTAGTACCGCTCTCAGCGGTAGTACCGCTCTGGGAGAGCGGTAGTACCGCTCGAGGCGGGGAAACATCAGTTTCCTACTGCCGTGGTCAGATCCGGTACTTCCGTCCTACCAAATTCAAAAATACTCCAACCAAACACTAATCCAAACTGTCTAGAAGCATTCTCCATCCTACTCAAGCCTAGATCTGGACAAAAATCTAGAGATGCAACTGCTATTGCCCCAAGAAAGCTAGATTGGAAATCTAGACAAAAGGAACCAGGGAACAGGGGCAATACCGGCATCCATGGCAAGAGGACAAGGTGGGGATCGATTCCACCGAAGGAAACGGAAAGGAGCGCCCCGGAGAGGGAGATCCGCTGGAGCCCTCTCGCGGCGCCGGTTGCTGAAGAGAGAGACGAACAGGGTGAAGGGGGCGAGTGAATGGGTATGGGGGAGAAGAAACTCCCCCTGCCCCCGATATAACCCCCAACCCACGCCTCATAGCGGTAGTACCGCGCTGGAGGGCGGTAGTACCGCTAGGAGCGGTAGTACCGCGCTGGATGGCGGTAGTACCGCTAAGAGCGGTAGTACCGCTCGCCACCAGCGGTAGTACCGCTTCAGCAACCACACGGCTTCTAGACCAACGGCTAACACTCAAAAAGAAATGGAAAGCAAGGCCAAAAGAATGAGAGGACCGACGCAGCAACACACACACAACTGAATAGAAACCACTCAAACACAAACAACCACACGAAACAGAGAAAGCTCCTCCGCATCAGCATGAGCTGTCAACCAATAGAACCCATGACGAAAAGCTTTAGCTACCAGGGATTTTGAACCGGCATGGTGACCACAATCCCCTTCATGGATTTCATGTAGAATCTCTTGTCCTTCTTCAGGAGAAACACAACGTTGAAACACGCCTGAGACACTGCAATGGTGTAACTCGCCATTGTGAACAACCATGGACTTGGACCGCTGAATTATCTGCCTGGCAAAAACCTCATCATCTGGTAGCTCGCCCCGGTTCATATACGCCAAATATGGAACCGTCCAATTCGGAGTAATGTGTAAAGCGGCCACCAATTGAGCCTCCGGATCAGGAACAGCTAAATCTTCCTCTGAAGGCAACTTAACAGACGGGTTATGCAGGATATCTAAAAAGGTATTGGGTGGTACCGGTTTACGCTGAGATCGCAGTCGGCTTAAAGCGTCTGCGGCTTCGTTTTTGTGTCGGTCAATGTGCTCAACCTGGTAACCCTTAAAATGACCTGCCATAATATCCACCTCACGTCTATAAGCCACCATGAGTGGATCCTTAGAATCCCAAGTACCAGAAACTTGCTGAGCCACCAGATCAGAATCTCCAAAACAACGAACTCGACTTAAGTTCATTTCCTTAGCCACGCGGAGACCATGGGGTAAAGCTTAGTACTCAGCTGCATTGTTAGTACAGGGAAACATCAAGCGAAGAACATAGCAAATTTTATCACCTCGAGGGGAAGTAAGGACAACTCCAGCCCCCGAGCCCTCCAATTGCCTTGAACCATCAAAGTGAATAGTCCAGTATGTGCTATTCGGTTTGTCCTCTGGTGCCTGTAACTCAGTCCAATCGTTGATGAAGTCGACAAGCGCCTGAAATTTGATGGCCGTTCGAGGCATATACTTCAAACCATGTGGACCAAGCTCAATTGCCCACTTCGCAACCCAGCCAGTTGCTTCCCTGTTCTGAATTATATCACCCAAAGGAGCAGAACTAACCACCATGATGGGATGGCCTTGAAACTATTGCTTGAGCTTTCGACTTGCCATAAAAACTCCATACACCAACTTCTGCCAATGTGGATAGCGTTGTTTTGACTCGATCAGGACTTCACTGATGTAATACACGGTCGTTGAACCGGATACTCCTTCCCGACCTCCTTACGCTCAACCACAATGGCCACACTGACCGCTCGGGCATTGGTAGCCACGTATAATAGCAAGGGCTCATTGTCAACCGGAGCCGCAAGAACCGGCGGTTCAACCAACTGCCGCTTTAACTCCTCAAAAGCCGCATTAGCTGCGTCACTCCAGACGAAATCGTCTGTCTTTTTCAACATCTGATACAAAGGAATCGCCTTCTCTCCCAAACGGCTGATAAACCGGCTAAGGGCTGCAATCCGAGCCGCCAGACGCTGAACATCATTGATACACTTCGGTTTAGCTAGGGATGTAATCGCTTTGATTGTTTTTCGGATTAGCCTCAATGCCTCTATTAGACACCAAAAAGCCTAAGAGCTTGCCTGCTGGAACACCAAAAACACACTTGTCCGGATTAAGCATCATTTTGTAAACCCGAAGATTGTCAAACGTCTCCTTGAGGTCACCTATCAGGGTTTCCTTCTTCCTGGATTTTACCACAATGTCATCCGCATAGGCATGAACATTACGTCCAATCTGCGTGTGAAGACAGTTCTGCACACAATGCTGATAAGTTGCCTGGGCACTCTTGAGCCCAAAGGGCATAGAAACATAGCAGAAGGCTCCGAAGGGAGTGATGAAGGTTGTCTTCTCCTGGTCCTTAACCGCCATCTTGATCTGATGATAACTTGAATAAGCATCCAAGAAACTCAGGCGCTCACAACCCGCCGTTGCATCAATTATCTGATCAATACGCGGGAGAGCAAAAGGATCGGCCGGACAAGCTTTGTTCAAATCTGTATAGTCCACACACATGCGCCAAGTGCCGTTTTTCTTAAGAACAAGCACCGGATTAGCCAACCACTTAGGGTGAAACACTTCAATGATAAACCCAGCAGCCAACAGCCGGGCTACCTCCTCACCAATTGCCTTCCGTCTCTCCTCATTAAAGCGACGGAGAAATTGCTTGACCGGTTTAAACTTGGGATCAATATTGAGAGTGTGCTCAGCGAGTTCCCTCGGTACACCTGGCATGTCAGAAGGCTTCCATGCAAAAATGTCCCGGTTCTCACGGATGAACTCGATGAGCGCGCTTTCCTATTTCGGATCCAGATTTGTGCTGATGCTAAACTGTTTGGATGAATCGCTAGGAACAAAGTCAACAAGTTTAGTCTCATCAGCCGGTTTGAAATGCAGGGTTGGGTCATGCTCAGTGGTGGGCTTCTTCAAAGGGGTCATGTCTGCCGGATCAACATTGTCCCTGTAGTGTTTCAAATCCTCTGTAGCACAAACCAACTCAGCATAGGCCGCATCACCTTCCTCGCAATCCAGAGCGATCTTACGGCTTCTGTGAACTGTGATGGTCCCCTTGTGACCCGACATCTTAAGCTGCAAGTAAATATAACAAGGCCTTGCCATGAACTTTGCATAAGCCGGCCATCCAATCAGTGCGTCATACGGGCTCTGGATCCTCACCACTTCAAAGGTCAGTGTTTCAGACCGGGAGTCCTGTTCATCACCAAAAACAACCTCCAAAGCAATTTTTCCAACAGGATATGCTGATTTACCAGGTACCACACCATGGAAAATAGTGTTTGACGGTTTAAGACTCTTGTCTGTCAACCTCATGCGATGGAAGGTCTCATAATATAAAATGTTGATACTGCTCCCTCCATCCATGAACACCTTGGTGAACTTGTAACCTCCCACCTGAGGTGCCACCATTAAAGCCAGGTGACCCGGATTATCAACCCGGGGCGGATGATCCTCTCTGCTCCACACAATGGGCTGCTCGGACCACCGCAAGTAACGTGGTACTGCCGGTTCAACAACATTTACCGCCCTGTTGTGAAGCTTCTGATCACGCTTGCACAAACTAGTGGTGAACACATGATACTGCCCACCATTCAACTGCTTTGGGTTACTCTGGTAACCCGACTGCTGCTGATTTCCTTGATTATTCTGTTGGTTATTGCCACCCTGGTTGTTCTGCTTGCCTTGATTATTCTGAAATGCAGAGTTTGAACCGCCGCCATTATGAAAACCTTGACCTGAACCGCCTGATGGACCTTGATCATATCGGAAAAGATCAGAGTTTTTGAACTCCTTCATAATGTGACAATCCTTCCAAAGGTGTGTTGCTGGAACCTCCTTGGTCCCATGCTTTGGGCAGGGCTGGTTTAATAAACGCTCCAGATTCATCCCGCCACCACACTGGGGCGGTTTACCCTTACGACGCTGCACATTAGTGTTAGCCACAAAATCTGAATCCGCTTTACACTTACCATTATTCCCATGGCCTCCTTGGTTGTGCTGATGTCCCTTTGCACCGCCATTCTTTTTTCCCTTCTCCGGTTTCTCCTCATCAGAATCGAGATCCCTGGTATTATCAGAATCGGCATATTTGACCAAGGCGGCCATAAGGGTGCCCAAGTCATTGCAGTGGCGCTTGAGCCATCCCATCTTCAGGTTTAGCGACTTAAACCAGCAATTGCGTTCCAGAGTAATGATTGCCTGACCAGCATTAATCCGGTCTGAAGAATGCAAAACATCTGAAACCCGGCGCACCCAATGAGTTGTTGACTCATTCTCCCCTTGAACACAGGCATCCAGATCCACAATGGACATAGGTTGTTTACATGTGTCCTTGAAATTGGCTATAAACCGGGCCTTCAACTGGTCCCATGACTCGACGGAGTTAGCTGGTAAATTCTTCAACCATGTGCGTGTTGTTCCCTCCAACATCATCGTGAAGTACTTTGCACAAGCCGCTTCATCCACGTCCAGCATCTCCATAGCCATCTCATAACTTTCCACCCACGCCTCGGGTGGCTGATCAGCGGTATAATTAGGTACCTTACGTGGGCCCTTGAAATCCTTAGGCAGTCGCACATTACGGAGAGTCGGAATAAGACACGGTACTCCCCAAGAACTGAAAGAAAGCCTGGTGCCTCGGTCTACTGACCCTGCTGGCTGAACCGGGCTGGGGTGATAACGACCCGCATGCTGCGCTGCTAAAGCGGCCTCCCTTCATGCTCTGCCATTATCCACCACGTCCTGAGCGTTTACCTCACCACGCGCCGGATTGGGTCCTTGAGGGACTGAGGGAGTCCTGGACTAGGGGGTGTCCGGATAGCCGAACTATCGTCATCGGCCGAACTCCAAGACTATGAAGATACAAGATTGAAGACTTTGTCCCGTGTCCGGATGGGACTTTCCTTGGCGTGGAAGGCAAGCTTGGCGATATGGATATGTAGATCTCCTACCATTGTAACCGACTCTGTGTAACCCTAGCCCTCTTCGGTGTCTATATAAACCGGATGGCTTTAGTCCGTAGGATGAAGAATAATCATACCATAGGCTAGCTTCTAGGGTTTAGCCTCCTTGATCTCGTGGTAGATCTACTCTTGTAACACACATCATCAATATTAATCAAGCAGGACATAGGGTTTTACCTCCATCAAGAGGGCCCGAACCTGGGTAAAACATCGTGTCCCTTGTCTCCTGTTACCATCCGCCTAGACGCACAGTTCGGGACCCCCTACCTGAGATCCGCCGGTTTTGACACCGACATTTGTGCTTTCATTGAGAGTTCCTCTGTGTCATCACCGATAGGCTCGATGGCTTCTTCGATCATCAACAACGACGCAGTCCAGGGTGAGACCTTCCTCCCCGAATAGATCTTCGTATTCGGCGGCTTCGCACTGCGGGCCAATTCGCTTGGCCATCTGGAGCAGATCGAAAGCTACACCCCTGGCCGTCAGGTCAGATTTGGAAGTTTGAACTTCACGGCTAACATCCGCGGGGACTTGATCTTCGATGGATTCGGGCCACAGCCAAGTGCGCCGCACTGTCACGACGGGCATGATTTAGCTTTGCAGCCGGACAGTACCCTGGAGGCCGCACTCGAGCCCGCTCCGATCTTCAATTCGGAGCCGGCTGCACAGATCGAGGACGGATGGCTAGACACCGCCTCGGGGGCTGCAACCTTTACGGCGATAGAGCCGAACACTGACCTTGTCCCTCATGAAGCTCGTGACTCCGAGGTGCCGGACTCCTCGCCGGACTCCGAACCTCCCGCGCCCCCTCCAATCGAATCCGATTGGGCGCTGGTCATGGAGTTCACCGCTGCGGACATCTTTCAACACTCACCTTTCGGCGACATCTTGAGTTTGCTAAAGTATCTCTCGTTATCAGGAGAGCCCTAGCCGGACTGCGGTCAGGACGGTTGGGATGCGGACGACGAAGAAATTCAAAGCCCACCCACCACCCACTTAGTAGCCACTGTCGACGATCTAACCGACATGCTAGACTACGACTCCGAAGACATCGACGGTTTGGACGACGATGCCGGAGACGACCAAGAACCAGCGCCTACCGGGCACTGGAAAGCCACCTCATCATATGACATATACATGGTGGATATCCCAAAGGATGGGAATGGTGAAGGAACAGCGGAGGATAACCCCTCCAAGAAACAGGCCAAGCGTCGGCGTCAGCGGCACCGCTCTAAATCCCGCCACAGCAAGAATGAAGATTCCGGCACCGGAGATAATAACACCCCAGACAGTGCCGAAGACAACCCACTCCAGCAAGATTCAGCACAGGAGGATGGAGACGCCAGCCCTCATGAGAGAGCGGCAGAAGAAGAGGTAGAGGATTATATGCCTCCCTCCAGAGACGAGGCAAGCCTCGACAACGACGAATTCGTCGTGCCTGAGGACCCCGTCGAACAAGAGCGTTTTAAACGCAGGCTTATGGCCACGGCGAACAGCCTCAAGAAAAACAGCAACAACTTAGAGCTGATCAAGATCTGCTAACCGACAGATGGACTGAAGTCCTCGCGGCCGAAGAGCATGAGCTCAAACGCCCCTCCAAAAGCTACCCTAAACGCAAGCTGTCCCCCGATTAGAGGAGGAGGCGTATGAACCTGCATCACCAGCAGACAATACGGCTGACCGACCACCCCGTGGTCGCGACAGAGAGGCCTCTAGGCCCTTCACTAGAACCGTACCCCGGCATCGCTCGAAAAGCACAAGGCCATAGGGGAACACTCCGGACTTGCGAGATATATTGGAGGATAAGGCAAGACAATCAAGATCGATCTATGGATCGCGTGGGCGCCCCATGATATGCAACGACAACCGTCGCACCGGACACAGTAAGTCCGGCCGGGCCGAACCAAATAGACAAAGCTCTTTTGAGCTCCGTCGTGATATCGCCCAGTACAGAGGCGCCGCACACCCACTATGCTTCACAGATGAAGTAATGGATCATCAAATCCCCGAAGGGTTTAAACCCATGAATATCGAATCTTACGATGGCACAACAGACCCCGCGGTTTGGATCGAAGACTATCTCCTCCACATCCACATGGCCCGCGGTGACGATCTTCACGCCATCAAATATCTCCCACTCAAACTTAAAGGACCAGCCCGGCATTGGCTTAACAGCCTGCCAGCAGAGTCAATCGGGAGTTGGGAAGACCTGGAAGCCGCATTCCTCGATAACTTCCAAGGCACGTACGCACGACCACCAGACGCTGACGACCTAAGCCATATAATTCAGCAGCCAGACGAATCGGCCAGATAATTTTGGACACGGTTCTTAACCAAGAAAAACCAAATCGTCGACTGTCCGGATGCGGAGGCCCTCGCGGCCTTCAAACATAACATCCGCGACGAGTGGCTTGCCCGGCACATGGGACAGGAAAAGCCGAAATCCATGGCCGCCCTCACATCACTCATGACCCGCTTCTGCGCGGGTGAGGACAGCTGGCTAGCACGCAACAACAACCTCAGCAAAAATTCTGGCAGTCCAGATTTCAAGGACCGTAATGGCAGGTCGCGTCGCAACAAAAACAAACGCCACATTAACAACGATAATAGTGAAGATACGACAGTCAATGCCGGATTCAGAGGCTCTAAACCCGGTCAGCGGAAAAAGCCATTCAAAAGAACTACTCCGGGTCCGTCCAATTTGGACAGAATACTCGACCGCTCGTGCCAGATACACGGCACCCCCAAAAAACCAGCCAACCACACCAACAGGGACTGTTGGGTATTCAAGCAGGCAGGCAAGTTAATTGCCGAAAACAATGACAAGGGGCTGCATAGCGATGACGAGGAAGAGACCTGACCGCCGAACAATAGAGGACAGAAGGGTTTCCCCCCACAAGTGCGAACGGTGAACATGATATACGCAACACACATACCCAAAAGGGAGCGGAAGCGTGCACTCAGGGATGTATACGCGATGGAGCCAGTTGCCCCGAAGTTCAATCCATGGTCCTCCTGCCCGATCACTTTTGACCGAAGGGACCACCCCACCAGCATCCGCCACGGCGGATTCGCCGCACTAGTTTTAGACCCAATCATCGATGGATTTCACCTCACCAGAGTCCTGATGGACGGCGGCAGCAGCCTGAACCTGCTTTATCAAGATACAGTGTGCAAAATGAGCATAGACCCCTCAAGGATTAACCCACCAAGACGACCTTTAAAGGCGTCATACCAGGTGTAGAAGCCAATTGTACAGGCTCCGTTACACTGGAAGTGGTCTTCGGATCCCCGGATAACTTCCGAAGCGAGGAGTTAATCTTCGACATAGTTCCGTTCCGCAGCGGCTATCATGCCCTGCTCGGACGTACCACATTTGCAAAGTTTAACGCGGTGCTGCACTACGCATACCTCAAGCTCAAGATGTCAGGCCCTCGAGGAGTCATCACGGTCAACGGAAACACTGAACGCTCTCTCAGAACGGAGGAACATATAGCAGCTCTCGCGGCAGAAGTACAATGCAGCCTCTTAAGGCAATTCTCGAGTCCGGCCGTTAAGCGGCCGGACACGGCTAAACGCGCCCGGAGTAACCTACAAAAAGACCACCTGCACGTTCCGAGCACGCGTAGCAGTGTGGCCCCAACCACAGCCCCTGCAAAACGTCAAGACAGGTCCTTCGCGTACACCATTATGCTCTGAAGATACCATGGGCATGGGGAGAGGGGCACGACCACGATAGGCCCAGAATGCGGATCAACCACACCAGGGGCTCTCAAGTGTGTCGTTTTTTTCTTTTTATTTTTACCCACAGGACTCCGTTCGTCCGAGGCCCTGTCCGGCAGCAGACCTGCCGAACTCATGATGCAACAGCCAGGGAAGGAGAAAGGCTACAACGAATATCCAGGTGGTCTCCATTACGAGCATTAAATCTGTTTTATGCACCATTCCGCAGCCTACCCCTGGAGGGGGACATGTTTAATAGTCCCATCCCTTGCTTATCACACCATTTGTATCGTTCTGCATTCACAACAGTTTTTCTTGAATAAGTAATGCAACACCTTTTTGCTTCCAATTGCATTACTTTCTTATACATATGTTCATTTATGACATGTTGCATCCGTACATTTTGGTACGGCTAAATACACCAGGGGCTTATGTTTCCCGCATCATGGTGTGATAAGTCCGAACATTTTCACAAGTGCGGCACCCCGAACTTATAGCATTATATGCATCAGCTCCGAACCATGTCTTGGGTCAATATTTGGGTTTGCCCGGCTCCCGTGTTTTGGTACCTTACGTTCCGTTGTATCGGCTAAGGTAGCACTGGGAGAACCACTGCGATTGCGCCCCAGTTGAGCTGGGCGAGCGCCTCAATGGAGAAAGCTAAAACTGACCGTCATGATGAGGCGAGAGCCGGTCGCTGTTCGAGAGGTTTTTTGCGAGTCCCTAAAGACTTATGCCGCTTAGAGCGAGGAGCCAGCTTTGTCCGGCCCAGGCGTGGATAGCGCCCCAAATTCGGCCTTCCGAAGACTAGGGGCTTCGCCGAAATTTAAAATTATAGAATTCTATGGCTAAGTGAGAGTGTTCAAGCATTATAAGTCCGGTTGCCTTGTTCGTTGTGTTGAGCGCCTCCCTAGATGGACCCAAAAATGGGAACAAGAGTGCTCAAGTTTATCCCGAACACCCCAGCACTCGTGGCATGGGGGCTGAAGCCGACGACTTGCCATCTCTCAGATTTGATAAACAGCCACACAGAAGATAATATTTTAAATTAACAAGCGTTGCTTAGCGCATATGAACTAAGTTTTCAGCGCACAGGATAACAAAATGCGAGTCTACTCAAATATTACATCTTTGGAGCACTCACCCGCAATAATGCGGGCACCCTTCAGGACACTCTTATAATACATCTCGGGCGTGCGATGCTCCTTGCCCTGCGGTGGCGCGTCCGTCACAAGCTTGTGGGCATCCATCTTGCCCCAGTGCACCTTTGCGCAGGCAAGGGCCCGACGGGCACCTTCAATACAGGTGGAGTGCTTGACGACTTCAACCCACGGACACGCATCCACCAGCCGCCGCATAGGCCGAAGTAGCTCCCAGGCATGGCCTCCTTAGGCCACAGCCGAACTATGAGGCCCTTCATGGCCTGTTCGGCCACCTTGTGGAGCTCGACCAGCTGCTTCAGCTGGTCGCTAAGGGGCACCGGATGTCCGGCCTCAGCATGCTGAGACCAGAAGACCTTCTCCATCGAGCTCCCCTCCTCGGCCCTGTAGAAAGCGGCAACATCGGACATGCTGCAGGGCAGATCTGCGAACGCTCCTGGAGAGCTCCGAATTCGGGTAAGTGATATGTAATTCACACTCACATGCTTACTCTGCATGAAAAATGCCTTACCCGCCGCTATTTTCTTCAACGCCTCGACTTCCTGGAGGGCCTTATAGGCTTCGGCCTTAGCGGCTTTGGCAATCTCAAGAGCCGTCGCAAGCTCGGACTCTCGAGTCTTCCAGTCACGCTCCAAACTCTCATGTTTTTCCATGAGAGCCTGGAGCTCTTGCTGTACCTCCGCCACCCGCGCCTCCTGCTTCTCTCGCTCGGTGCATTCCGCGGCCGCATTACGTTCGGCCACGGACACCGCCTCCTTCAGGGTCGCCACCTTGTTAGTGGCCCCTGCAATACCCATGTTATCCTTGTCATTCTTCTTGCAACCAAAATCCTTTTCTATAAGGTACAATTTTAATAAGGTGTTACTCACCTTCCTTGTCCTCTAGCTGCTTCTTGGCACGGCCGAGCTCGTTCTCGGACCGCTCGAGGCTTTGCTTCAAAGTATTGACCTCCGCAGTCAGTGCGGCAGAGGTCAGCAGCGTAGCCTGCAATCCCATATTGACATATTTTTTATGACTCCTACGTATATCTTTTTAGATCCTCAGTCTGGCTTTTCTTTCCGAACACCGAACTGAGCATTAGGGGATACTGTCTATGCAGTACTATTTTACATATATCAAAATTCTTACCTCAAAGCCTGTTAGAAGGCTGCTGCAGGCTTCGGTCAGCCCACTCTTGGCGAGCTGAACCTTCTGACTCACCGCACTCATAACAGTGCGGTGTTCCTCTTCGATGGAGGCGCCATTGAGCGCCTCCAGCAAGCTATCCGGCGCCTACGGTTGGACGGAGGCTGCCGGCGTCACGGTCTTGCCCTTCTGGCGAAGGGGCCGCCCGCCGGACTCCGGAGCCACTATGGGTTCTGGGGCCGAGTCCGGTGCAAAGTCCGGGAGGTTGTCTTGCGACACCTCCGGGGCCTCCTCCTCCTGGTGGGTCCCTTCCCGGGATCCCACCTCGACATCGTCCGCATCACAGGGGGTGGAGGCGGTCGGGAGAGAATCCATATCCGACGCACCTAAGGACCCGCTCGATGAAGCGGGAAGATCATCCTTGGGCGGACTGCAAGGTTGTATGCGGCATTAGAAAGACATTATGCGGCAAAAAGAAAAACCATGAAGTTATTCGGGAGTCCGGATACTTACGATCTCGCCAGGGGCTTGGCCCTTGGGGGCCAGTCCTCATCGTCGTTACTGGCGTTGGCGGAGCAGTTTGGGGAAAGAGTTTTTCCCTTGTTGGACCCTTCGGCCTCTCTCGTTGGGGAGGCCTTCCTTTTCTTCCCTCCCCCCGCTGGGGGAGAGGCTTTCTTCTTCTCCTCCTCGCCTTTGTGAGAGGAGTCTGCCTCGGAGTCATCATCCGATAACACCTGAAAACGGGAACTCTTTCGAGTCCCCGTGGACTTCTTCTTGGCCTTCTTCTCCGGCACCACATGGGGTGCGGGAGCCAGCAGCCCCGTTAAGCGGGCGTCCGCTGGGTCCTCTGGCAATGGGGCTGGACAGATAGTCTGCTCGGCCTTCGCCAGCCAGTCCTGTCAAAGGAGAGGGAGTTTAGATCCCGCATAGAGTCAAACTATGGAAAACAAGCGTCCCGTAAAGGACGAAATCACTTACCTCGTCAGCCGGACGCTGCGAGCCGAATCCGCGATCTTCGGTAGCGGATGCGGGAGCCTCGGCGCCCTTGAACAGCACCTTCCAGACATCTTCGTACGTAGTGTCGAAGAGCCCGCTCAAAGTCTGGTGCTGCGCCAGATCGAACTCCCACATGTTGAAGCCCCATCATTGGCACGGGAGAATCCGGCGGATGAGCATGACCTGGACTACGTTGACAAGCTTGAGCTTCTTGTCCACTAGCTTTTGGATGCAGGCTTGGAGTCCGGTCAGCTCCT
This sequence comes from Triticum dicoccoides, assembly GCF_002162155.2. Taxonomy (NCBI): domain Eukaryota; kingdom Viridiplantae; phylum Streptophyta; class Magnoliopsida; order Poales; family Poaceae; genus Triticum; species Triticum dicoccoides. The sequence goes on from NC_041391.1 coordinate 564,915,128, forward strand.
CCGAATCACCCCATGCCCGGCCGCTCTCTTTCCAGGAGGTGAGCCGTGTGGGGATGCCAGATCTGAATTCGGGGGCCGCTGCCCATTCAGGGTCACGCGGCTCGGTGATGTAGAACCACCCCGATTGCCACCCCTTAATGGTTTCCACGAAAGTGCCTTCAAGCCAAGTAACGTGGGACATCCTGCCCACCATGGCGCCTCCGCACTCCACTTGACTGCCCTTCACAACCTTCGGCTTGATACTGAAGGTCTTGAGCCACAAGCCGAAGTGGGGCTGGATGCAGAGGAAGGCCTCGCACACGACGATGAACGCCGAGATGTTGAGGATGAAATTCGGGGCCAGATCATGGAAATCCAGGCCGTAGTAGAACATGAGCCCCCGGACGAAGGGATGGAGTGGGAAGCCCAGTCCGCGGAGGAAATGAGGAAGAAATACTACCCTCTCATGGGGCATGGGGGTGGGGATGAGCTCTCCCTTGTTGGGGAGCCGGTGCGCGATGTTGCTGGACAGATATCCGGCGCTGCGCAGCTTCTGGATGTGCCCCTCCGTGACGGAGGAGTCCATCCACTTGCCTCCTGCTCTGGACATAGTTGGAGGAGGTTGAGGTGAGATGTGCGGACTAGGGCACTGGAGCTCGAGTTCGCGGAGATGGATAAGCCAAGGAGGAAGAAGGCGCAGGTATGAGGGTTGGATCTTGATCCCCTTATATGGGCGGACAGAAACATGTGTCCCCACCGGCCTGATAAAACTCACTTATCTCCCAAGCGCCGCAATCAATGGCGCGGTTGGGTTACCCACGTCCGTATTGATGGGAATCCCGGAATAAGGGGAACACGATCTCTGCTTCGACAAGATGTGCCAAGGAAACCGCTTCGCTAAACGCGCTGAGGTGGTACAATAAAAACAATTCTAGTAAAGGCTTGGTAGTGGTGTGACGTCACACCACCAAATACGTCAGCAGATTGAACTTGTATAATATTATCCTCTCTACGGTGGTACGTGGAATTTATTTTACAGAGCCAGACACTGTCCTGGTGTTCACAATCTTCCATAAATTATTCGGAGGAGGAACCCGCCTTGCAATACCAAAGACAATATGCGCGCCGGACTCATCATCATTGAAGCCTGGTTCAGGGGCTACTGAGGGAGTCCTGGACTAGGGGGTGTCCGGATAGCCGAACTATCGTCATCGGCCGGACTCCAAGACTATGAAGATACAAGATTGAAGACTTCGTCCCGTGTCCGGATGGGACTTTCCTTGGCGTGGAAGGCAAGCTTGGCGATACGGATATGTAGATCTCCTACCATTGTAACCGACTCTGTGTAACCCTAGCCCTCTCCGGTGTCTATATAAACCGGATGGCTTTAGTCCGTAGGACGAAGAACAATCATACCATAGGCTAGCTTCTAGGGTTTAGCCTCCTTGATCTCGTGGTAGATCTACTCTTGTAACACACATTATCAATATTAATCAAGCAGGACATAGGGTTTTACCTCCATCAAGAGGGCCCAAACCTAGGTAAAACATCGTGTCCCTTGTCTCCTGTTACCATCCGCCTAGACGCACAGTTCGGGACCCCCTACCCGAGATCCGCCGGTTTTGACACCGACATGGACCATACGGCGCCACGCACTGCTGGACACCTCTGGTTCATCTATATGCCTGTTGTAGCTTTTGCTCGGACGTGGAGTCGAATGAACCCTGTCTCGGCTATATGAGTAAGCTTGTTGTTGGGTCATAGCCATTTGAAGAAGATCCCTGGCCCGCCGCGTCTCGACCGCCCCTCGCGATTCACCCTCTATCGGAATAGCTGCCAGCCGAGATGCCGCTGCTATCATATTGTCCAAAGGGGTAGAGAAGTGACCCGGTGGGGGTGTGGTATACCGCGGCGGGTTGTCCGTACGTCGAGGTGGACCCATCACCTGAGGTTGATCCGGCGCTTCGGCCCTTGGCACAACAGTCCGGTTTACTGCTGCAGGATTGCTGGTCCCTGCTCCTGGCGTGCCAAAGAGGTTCATCGCATTGTAATCCGCCGGTAAGTGAGATCAATGTCTCCTCCTGAATACTTCCATTGAAGCATTCTGATCCATCAGAAGTCGATAATTCTCTGCTTGAATCCTCTGCGCCTGGGCATCTAAAGCGTCCCGTTCCTCAGCCATCCTGTTTTCCTCAGCCGCTAAGTCCTCCTTGGTTTGTGTTATTTGATCCTTTAGCCTTGCAATGTCCGCATTGTGTTGATCCTGCATCGCCGGAGTAACTGCCATGGTCAACAAGGTTGCCCAGGCATCCATCAAACCGGAGAGAACATGAGCCGGCTGGCGCGTGGAGCCTCCTGCCCCTGGTCCGGACGCTGCCGCAATGGAGTTTTGCAAGGTTGGCTATGTTCCAGCCATGAAGATCCCGACATGGTTCCTCGGTTCAAGAAATTCCGGAATACTGGTGCCATCGGAATACCCTTCAAACACACCATCTTGAACTTGGTACAGGGATTCAGTTTCACCAGCGGATGACTCGCCGTCGGAGTAAGCGACCGTCTCACCTTCAGATTCCGGTTCAGATCCGATCCCGTGGACACATCCCACGAACGCACGCTTCACGGTGGGCTGAATCTGAGTGGTGCTTGCACACTGAGCCGTCTCGACAAGGTCGGTGTAGATGTCCGGCTCAGGGCCCGGTTCGCCGATCTTGCCAATGAAAACGTGAATTCCGCCAAAGGGGACCTGGTACCCCTACTCAATTGAGCCGGCCTTGGGGCCCCATCCTGCGTCGTCGATGTAGAGCTTACCGCGACAACTCTTAGTCATCTGGCCGACCGCGTACCCTTTGAGTCCTTCAAAGCTGCCCTTCAAGAGCTCGAAACCATCGTGCGATAGCCCCACGGTGGGCGCCAACTGTCATGGAATTAACATGTCAGATGTCCTCATGAAAGGACTTAGTCGTGGAGCCATCACTACAGGTTAGCTTGAAGGGGTTAAACCGGACAAGGGACACGGGAGTTTTATACTAGTTCGGCCCCTTCAATGAAGGTAAAAGCCTACGTCTAGTTGTGATGGGATTAATTGGGTTTCGATGACCAGGGAGCAAATACGCTTTGCCTGAGTCTCGAGTTGTTGTCTCTTGTCCCTGAACCGCCGCTGGGTCGTCCCTTTATATACACAGGTTGACGCCCGGCCGGTCTATAGAGCCCCGAGGCCGACTCATAGAAGTGTCCATCTCGGTCTCTCCTTTCCTAACTTACAATACAAGTTACATAACCATGGCGGTTTACCACCATGGGCCCTAATCCACCTTTGGGCTCCGGGCCTCTAAGCTTCATTAGTAAAGCGCCATCTTCTGGGTCTTCATGGGCTTCAATGTAGTTGAAGGTGAACTGGCCCCTCCTGGGCGGTTTACATCCAGTAGTTATATCCCCAACAGGGACTCCAAGGAGGTTCACATGGACATACGCATTATCAAGTGCACTTAGAAAACATGTAGTGTGTGTGTGGGCGCTTATGGCCCGTGTCTTTGCCGCTTTTGATTCTGTAAGCTTGTCGTTAAACTTGAGTGGCTTTCGCCGCAGTCCTTCCTTTGAACTGCTCCTCTCAGTGAGCTGATGTAAGACACTTTGGGTTTCATTTGATAATGGAACAGGGGAGGAGCCTCCTTGTTCTTCTAAAAAAAATACGCATTATCAAGTTAAATGTTGATCATTAGTCTTCGCTCAATGTAATCCGCTGTCTAAGCATGTGGAGACTTCCATGCATGTGGCCCCTGGTACTCCTACTAGTAGTAGTACTCAAGTTGGAATTCCAATTGCACGACACAACTTGTTAGGCAAAAAATTCGATACAGGATGTAGGAAGCGGTTTGGGAATTTGCATGCCTTTCCAACCAATGAGATGCTCCGTACAAAGTACGATAGAGAAATAACCACAGAGAAGGAAGCTAAAAGTAAACAATCAAATGAGCATTTTTGCATTTGTTTTGCATTGAACCGTTTCACAAGCTTGACTAGTGCTATTTTTCTACTTTTACAAAAACCGCATCGTAATGTTAAAATGTGCATTTGCACGTACATAAGTAATGGTAGTACTCCCTCCGTCTAGGTGTACAAGTCTTCCCTCCTTCTTGGTCACCGTGCACAACCAAAGATGACTTATTGACCTGGACGGAGGGAGTAGCACAGTCTGCAAGCATATATCGAGAGAGACGTGCAGTCCGATAGTATATAGTAAAGTTTGTGCTATATGCACGTACTTGCAAAATGCGTAATAATACACAACATTTCCAAACTTTCCCTTTTACATACTTAATTAAGGACGCTAAAAATTCCTGAACATTCGGGATTTATCATTTGCGTCCCAAAACTAATGAGATCGCCTTATGAAACAAAAATTATACTCCTCCTAAAAGCCACAACGCTCGCAGGAGCGCTTGCAGCGTGCCACGAGTGCCCTGGTGCGCGTCCGTTTTCCAGCGGGCCGACACAATGCCTCTTCCTCAGCCTTGCAACTCGTGAGGTGCTGATTGGCGGATTGCCGGCGGGCGAGCGCGATCTCACCGATGTGGTGATCCGGCGCCAATAGGTACTCCTCCTGGCTGGAAGCGTGCACCCGGTCCACGTACTGCCAAGCGTAGATGAGGCGCTTGGGCCCGACTGCACTCAGGGCGTCGGCACGGGCGTCCTCCACCACCCTCATGTCCCTCGCACAAGCCTTCTGCCAAAGAACCAATTGCTTGACTCTCTCGGACGCGACATAGATCTCCCAGAAAGCTTGTTGCGCGGTGCGCTTCTCTTCCTCGGCCTTCTTCTCCGCCTCTATTTTGGCGCGCTCTGCTGGAGGCAAAGCCTCCCACAAGGCGACATCCATTTCTTTCCAAAGCTCCTCAAGGCTGGGGGGGCTCGGCGGGCGGCGCGGCGTTCTCCTTGTGCTGGCGAGATTGGGAACGCCAACGCGTCCACCTCGACATGTCGCGGCGAGGAGCGGAACACCGACGCGTCCTCCTCGACTAGTGGCGGCGAGGAACAGAACAGCGATGCGTCGCGTCACGGCGAGGAGTGGAACACCGACGCGTCCTCCTCGACTAGTGGCGGCGAGGAATGGAACGGCGACGCGTCGTGTAGCGGCGAGGAGCACAACCCCGACGCTTCCTCCTCGACTAGTGGCAGTGAGGAACGGAACAGCGACGCGTGATCGTCCGCGCGGTGCAGCGAAGGGCTCCTAGGGCTTGGGAGGGGCGATGCCATGGTGGTCGACGTGAGAGGGAGGGGGAGGAGATAGCGATGAACGTGAACATGAGGGGAGGAGATAGCGATGTCGTGGGAGGCGTAGTATTTATAGCGAGCAATGGCACACCTACGTAATATATGGACTGAGCTGCACTGACTTAACTGCAGGTCCAGTTGCGTCACTAACATGTGGGCCAGTACACTGCTGGGCCCGTATGTCAGTGACCCAATGCACCTGAAGTTAAGTAAAAGCTACATGGGCATATTTGTTGGAGTAAATTACGGGGGAGCAAAGGGGTGGAAATATTGCTGGTCACAACGGATTGGACGAGCATGGGGGGGGAGAGTCATGCATGCAGATTTTTCCACACGGGGTGGAGTGGTGGGACCGCCGGAGGGAGAAGGAGAGTTTGGCAGGCATATTATTTCCACACATGGAGAGAAAAAGATTTGGAGACGAACGGGCTTCCTGCAGGTATGGGGAACAGTGCATAATAAGTCATCTTGCATGCCGGGCTAGGTATAGTCTCAAGTCATTAAAAACATACACACCCCACACATGTTCATATTTCAAGGTGTACTAAATTATTGCATGTGATGATTAAGGCTGGCCATCATGGTGGTATCTTAGCTGGTATCATGCACACGGGAATAGCAAACATGCTGATGTGGCAAAGAATTAAAGAAGAGAGGGGGGTTAGAGTAACTAGTGTTCATGCATGCATTGGTAAACACATTTTTTTGTGAAGAACGATAACATTAGTTGAGTACTTTGCAGACTTCAAAAACTATTCCACCGCCTCTACTATCTTGCTAAGAGTAGGTGAAAATTTTGAGTCGAGCCCTTTAAACTAGAAGGGAGATAGTGGTACTCTAATAGCTAGGTGTGTAAGTCATCTTACGAACACCAAATAATCCCAAAACACGTAGGCGCGGTGCATTAACTTCTACCTCGTTTCTTGTTTCTTGACATATCAACCAATAAGAGATGAGGGTGTGCATGCTTTTAATGACCTGAGACTATCAAACATGACATGCAGTGGTTAGTTCATTGCATGCAATACTATTTAATTAGCAAATAAACATTAATGTCTCTCGTTTTCCGCTCCTCCTTGGTCACGGTGCACAGCCTAAGATGACTTACTCACCTAGACGGAGGGAGTATCAACATTCACAATGTTAAATCAATATTTTTACACTCATTATAAAACATAGTTCTTATACTCATTATAATCAGTATTGTAGATATTGATATTTTTAGTATAAATTTGGTCGTGGGGTTTCATTGATGCCTGTCAAAGCGTGGAGGAAGCAGAGCTTAGGGCTTGCATTGCCGGTCTCTACATAGGTATTTCTCTTCATAATCCTGTAATTTTAGAGACTGATTGCGCTTTTGTGGTAGCGTCTCTTGCATCGGGGGACTATGACAGGTCTGCTATGCGTGACTTGAAGATGAAAGCGTTGAGCATCTCGAAGTTGATCAACAATCTTCAATTGTCAAAGATTAGCCGTTCGGCCAATAAGGTGGCACACTTAATCGCTAAGTATAGCTTTGACAATAGATTAGATGGTATTCTTGTAAATAACATACCGCCCTGTGTGGTGAATATTGTATCGAATGAGTGTACTGGTGTGGCTGGTTAATTAATATAAGGTGGTGTTAAAAAAGTATATATTTGGTCAAACACTTTGCAAACGGTTGACGGGAGTAAAAAGGACCAGAGGGAGTATCATGCATGCAGAGTAGGCAAAAAAATTGCTCATTTATAGCCGGTCGAAGTCTCAAAGGGCACGACCGCGCAAGGGAGGCGAAGGTCGTGGGAGGCGCAACGGTTGACGGAATTAAGTGAAGTTACATCCACGCGCCGGCATGGCATGCGAACAGGCAGAAGCTATACCGTCAGGCCTACGATATGGGTCTAGTAGACATGACATCTAGTGGGTCCCGCATAGTTCTCGAGAACTCTTTGGGGGCTTGCAGCCGTTTATCCACCGGGCAAGCCAGCAACCCCATGTTGTTCGCATGCCCTACTCGTCCCCGTCTTCTACCTCACAATAGTTCGCTCCCAGTCGTCCCGTCCTTTCACATTAGTTCGCTCCCAGTTTTTGCGGGGTACAACAGTTCAACTTCTCCTAACCCTCCTCCAAAATCCATGGCCTCCCAAATCTCCATGGTCGCCGCTGAGTACCAAGTTAGAGCCATCACCGGCGATCAGTTCGTCGTCATCTACACACGTGGATCCGCGATGGTGAAAGCATGGCTTGCTCGCTTCCTACGCATGTTCAACAGTCCAACGGATGAGTGGGTCGCTGGGCTAGATGTTGAGTACACCACAGTCCTGGGACGAGAGAAGGATCTAAAGGACGAAGAGAGGAAGAAGCCCTCCGTGATCCAGGTTTGCGTACATAATGTTTGCTTGGTCTACCACATATGCCATGCCGACATTGAGTGCCAGGATTTTAAGAACTTCCTCAAGGACAAAAGAGTGAAATTCGTTACTGTAGGCTTTAAGAACGACAGGGATGTCCTATGTCGGATAGGTCTTGTTGTAGGCCAGCCCTTTGATCTCCAGAAGGCAAGCCTGGTGTCCTCCTCTCAACCTTCAATGTTGACCCTGGCAGCAGTCATGATTGATCCTTCATACGTAAACTGAAGAAACCTCATCACGAGTTTCATCATGCATGGGAGTCGAAGACATTAGATGAAGATCACATCCTGTACGCAGCAATGGATGCCTACCTTTGTTTAAATATCTACATGGGTTGGATGAAGAAGCAGAGACCAGTGTCCGGTTCAAGCAAAGAAGCGTCGGCAAAGAGGAAGAAGAAGAGGGACGAGGACGAAGTCGAGGACGTGGACTCGGACTCCGAGTAGGTGGCAGTGTCGTCGCTCATGCTGGTTCTACTGCAGTGTCAAGAGGACTAGTTGCTTAGTTTATTTTCAAGGGTGTGTTGTGCTGAGGCCCCAACAGAACTATGTTTATGTTCTTTCTCGTTATTTGAACTCTTTAGTACGTAGAGTAGTACTAGTACTATGTCTTACTACTGTTCTTCTTGCAGCTGGTACTACTGCTCGTACCTTCGTGTTCCTACTGTACTTAATACGTTCGTACTAGTAGTATAAATTGGGTCAGTCGATTTGTGAAAGAAGTTCGACGGAGCAAAGGAATAAGACGGCAGAAGAGGTGGAAGAAGCCCTTCTAGCCATCCATGTTGCATCAAACGGCTCACATGAGTCGACTGACCCAAATTGCTCCTTCAGATTGCAGGATCCATGTGGCATTCAAGGTCTTGAAGGTAGATTCCGCGTCCGCACCTGGTTTGCGGGCTCGACACGCGTGCGACCGGCTTCCGCCACGACAGCCACCATGAGCACCTCCTCCGCGCGGGCAGAGACGACAATGACATGCTAGTTCCTCCTCGCCAGCGTGCTGGAGCACGCGCTCGTCCTCCTCTTCGTACGTTGCGTGCATAGACGCGGCTCCACTAGCTGCTCGCGTGCTTGGCAGCGTGGCAGCATGGCGAGGAGGGAATGTAGACGATGTGAGCGGGCGAGCCTTCGGCTTCATGGCACAGGGATGGCGGCGACACGGCGGTGATGGGCGAGAAATTGTTGGCCGGAGTAGGCGGGCACCGGCATGCGCAATGGCGGCAGTGGCATATTGATGACTGCGCGTATGGGAGCTTACTTTAGTTTTATATGAGGTTGGTCAAACTTAAAAGAAAATCGTACTAGTACACGTAAACATTAGACTTAGGCAGCGCTTTTATTAAAAAAAATTGAAGTTAGTACCACAGCCATGATACGGAATCCTGTGCAAGCGCGTGAACCGCGGCCGCGCGGTCGATCGAACGGTGCGTCACCGTATCGCACTCGAAGGACATCCACCGAACCTTTTTGTGTGTGTGAAAACAATCCTCGAATATTACTCAAATTTTTTTCCTAGGAAAGTTCTTGATGCTGCAATATTTCCATATATTTGAATTTAGCTCCAGTTTGTGTTTATTTGGATTTGGACGTTTTAGGTGCGCCCTAGTTTTTTTTAATACTTATTTTGTGTGTGTGACTATGAGAGAACGTGTGTATGTGTCCATATGTGTGTTCTGGCGGAAGGGCAATGTGGAGACGGTGTGCGTGTGATACAGACATAGAGAGGTGTGAATGTGCAAATGATCATGCATGAGTGAGACATAGACAGATGCCGATACGTTGTGTATACATGAGAGAATGGTCTTCTAGTTTACTTGTGTGTGTGTGTGTGTGTGTGAGAGAGAGAGAGAGAGAGAGAGAGACAGAGAGACAGAGAGAGAGGAGCATCCGTAACACAACAACCATCTCTCTCGATTCGTCTGTCCCTCGCACGATCGCGTGCAACATATGCATCAACGCGCACATTTTGACACCCTCACTCGGCCCCTGCCCACCTCAAGGCCCGCACAATCTCTTCGTGAATACCCATTTCTCTCCTTAGGTTTGTTTTCGCTCAATATCTGACACACACACACACACACACACACACACACGCAGCACAACACACACACACACACACACTCCCCCGAGCACACAATTCATCCCCATCCAAGGTTATACGGCGACCACTCTTGCTTGTGCTTCTTTGCACCCCAACATGCACAACACCTCAATCTTCAAAGAGGGCATCGAGCAGATCGAAGACGGCGACCACACCGCGCTAGAGAATGCGGGGTCATTTGGAAGCACGGTGAAGTGATGATGGTTGACTGACTCCTCCCCCCACCCTCTCTCTCTCTCTTGCGCAAAATTACCAATCCCTCTATCCCCCGCACAAAATTGTCAATCCCTCAACCCATGAGATCCTTCCCCTCTCATCCATGTTTTTCCAGCTCTCTCATCAAACATGTTGTCTCTTCTCCTTCCACGTATACAGAATCACGTATATTACATGTCTCCATCTTTCTCACAGACATAACTTCTTCCTCTCTCTTTTTCTTTCTCTCTCTCTCTCTCTCTCTCTCTCTCTCTCTCTCTCTCTGTCTCGTTAGGTTTGTCTCCTACTCTCTCGTCCACATACATACAATCTTTCCCGCCCTATCTGCTCCATCTTCAAAAGCTCTCTCTGCACGTTTATTCAAACAATGGGATATGTCAAAATGTTGCTTCTATAATGGCTGATGTAGAGTTTTGGTTGTTTTTGTTGCATCCTACAAAGTAATATCTATGAAATGCATTTAGATTCTCATTTGACTAGGATTATGTGAGTTTGAGCATGTTGTGAAGTACTATAGACCTTGTATACATCTTGGGATTCGACAATGATTGTAACTATTGAATTGTATAGACCATTACACTCGAAGTCAATAGCCTAATATATTTATTTCACAATTTCAACAAATGATTAGTTCACTACAAACTAAGAAAACAAATGTGTACTCCCTCCGTTTTTATTTTGGTCCGCGTATTAGCATTGGTCAAAGTCAAGTTTTGTAAACTCTCAGAAAGCTTATAACAAAAAATAATAACATATACAATAACAAATAAATACCATTAGATTCATTATTGAATGTACTTCCACATCATACATATTTGTTATGGTAAATGTTTATATTTTTATATAAACTTGGTCAAACTTTAGGAAGTTTGACTTTGGTCAAACCTAATATGCAGAGTTTACTACTAGTACTCGCTAGTTGCTTAGCCGAATCACTCAACATGCCACACGGGTAGTCCAGTGTCACAAAATTTTGAGGTCGGCGGGAAAATCTCCCGCGACCCTGATTCGAGCAGTGGGAAGTTACCATCATAGCCTTCGGAACAGGCCTACGGACGATGCTTGGTAGGGGTTGTTTTCGTAACTTCAGGTTCACCCTACCCAGCCAGCCCCACCCCGGCACCCAGAGTAGTACACCTGAATACTCCCCATTTTCTATCCCCACCACAAAATAGACTTCTCCACGACACCGCAGCCTTCGTGCTCCTCCCCTTTACATCGGCGCACTCGTCCACCGCAGTGCATCTGCCTCATCGACGACCTCGTACGCCGCACTGGAGCCGGTCCACCGTCGTTTTCGTAGACGGAGCCTCTTCCCGGCATCATCTTCCACGGTCTCGGATCTGCTTCCCGGAAGCCGATGCCAAGCGCAGAAGTACCACCGTCGTGGACAATGAACTGACTCCCATTGCCGACCATGACTCATAGAGGCCGCCGCGACCATCGTTCTCCTCCTCGATTGGTAATGTGTGTATTGAATCACTTACCAGTACATGTGCAGTTCCAATTTTTTTCATACCTAGCCTTCAATTTTCCTGGGTGCTATTGATCCCGTAAAAGTAATTGGTTATAGCCTCCACTGTCGAACAGAATATCAGCTTGTAATTGTGCGTCGCTCCTGTATCGCGCTGTGCTTGGGTAGGTTTTTCATCTGCAACCAGCAGTGTGGCAAATGATGGAAAGGTTTTTAGAACTAGCAAGATGCCCATGCGTTGCACGCATCAAGATGCATTTGTATGACTAGTTTATCTTGTGGGAGAAAAGGATGAATGAGGGAAGGCCTTATTTGCAAATCTAGAGAGGGGTATGGGTATCTTTTTTTATCTATCTATGCTGAGAACTATCCTCTACTCTCTAGTATCTACTTCTCGATCTCAGCACAGTAAACGCTTTTTTAAAGCGCCGTGCGTTGCGATTCTGTTGGAGATGCTCTAACATGGCAGACGAGTGCTTTAATGTTGCCCACAAGATGCGCGAGTATTACTAGTAGTATTTTTCTTGCCATGTTGAGATATTAAAACCACGAGTGTGAACATGCAGAGGAGCAATGAAGACCAAACACGGGATATTCGAGACATCTTTAAGGAGCGTGGCAAGTTAAAGAGGAGTTGCACCGAACCTGTAAAACGAGCTTTGGTAAGTAACACCCTTTCAATTACTTTCGTTTAGCCTCGTGTTCTTCGATGTGTATATGTTGTAGTTTCTGTTTCTCTTAAGCGTGGTGTTCTTTGATGTGTAATAAGAAGAGTCTTAATCGTCCTAATGCTTTCGTTTTTAACTTGATGTAGGAAGTCGGTGTTCTCACCTTGTAGTCTGTTTTTATATTTCTTTTCCTTTTGAATTCACTTCTCCGAGTTCTGTTTATCTGGCTTCTACTAAATGGATCTAGGTTTCTCTGAGTATTGATCTAAAAAAGAAGTAACTTCATGTCAGGATGCAGTTCCTGTGAGGAGGGAAGTATGGTCAACCTCGAGATCATGTTTCCAAAATGAGGCTAGATTACACACAAGGTGCCAGTTCCCTAATGATGCTGTATTAGACACAAGGTGCAAATTCCCAGATGATGCTGGATTACACACAAGCCAAGTGGAGTCATCAGATGTTCGTGTCCTCGTGGCATTAGTAAAGGCTGAAAGAAAGCGTGCAGCAGCCCTTGAGAATGTAGCTGAGTTCCTCAAGAAGCGAAAAGAGCAATCAGATGCTCTCTTCACCCAAGCCAAAGAAGAGATGGAAGAAGCCATAAATAATCTAGCAGAGGCAGAGCAGGCTAGGCGTCTCCTGCTATCTAAAAATGTTGTCAATACAAAATTTCCTTCATAATAGCTAGGTTCAAATGTTTATCCAGTAAGCACGCCTGTTATGATGTCTGTGCATCTACTGATGTGGCACAAAATGTTTTTTTTGGGTCATGTAATAACAACAATTACTTTCCAAACAATAACAGACGAAGCATTGGACATGGTATAGTTCACGCGCAAGCCCGACATTCCAAGTTCAACTTCCACATCAAACTCGTGTTCATAGATATCTGCACATTCATACATAATGTCCACAACCATGATTCACTTCAAAGCTAAAAAAATGTGAGAGAGTTATAAATAAAGAAAAACCTCTACTAGTTCCTGCTACCAGTGCGAGCACAACAAGTCAAGACCATGCGTAAATTAATTATATTTTAGTCATTTTTTGTGTTCTAAAATGCCTGCTGGCTCACGGAAGGACGTGTTGCCGGCACACGCGCGGATTCAATGAAGGCGGGCGGGGCAGTCTTAAGCTGGTTGCACGCGGCGAGGAGGCGTGCTCAGCTGGGCCTGCAGCGAGTGCGACCCTCTTGGCCGGCGCGCTGGTTCAATGCCTGCGCTATGAGAGGTCGCGTCCGTGTCAGAGCAATCACTCCCTCCAGTCCTTTTTTGTTTCGGTATAACAAAATCTCGTTTTCCATTCACATTTTACAAGTAAAATTCATGGACAAACTTTGACCCAAAGTACGATGGGGACTAGTAAACCAGAATGGAGGTAGTAGTTTTTTTTAATCAAAGAAGGGTTTCCCCTTCCGATTACTGAAAACCAGCATCTAAATCTAAACCATAGTGTTTGCCCTAGAACTACCAGGTTCAACATCTCATAACATAAACTCATACAACCATACGCCACGGAGGTACGTACTACTATGAATTCCATTTTTGCTCCACATCAATCGTTCTAAAAACTACTTACTACTTATAACGTGCCATTGAAAATCGGAACTCTTAACCCCGCTAAAAAAATGATATTTTAAACGTGGCTACTCGATCTGTGGCAACTGGCGAGCCACCGCGCTCCAAGTCGTTCACCTGTGGTCCCGACCATCAACTCCTACAAAGGTGCTCCACCACGTACCCGGTACCCGCGAATGCAGCAATTATGCACCTAGGGTTTTATGGTTTATTTGTTAACGTTGCCTTTACGTAACACTCATGTGTGTGAGACAGCGAGAGGTCGACTGCGTGCGTGCGCCTCTTCTCTTTGTATATGTACTCCATCGTTTGTCTGGTGTCCAAAAAGTTATAATAACTACTAGAAATGTGCAAATGCGTTGCCACATGATCAAAGTAGATTAATACATATTCACCGATTTGATAGAAAAAAAGGTCTAGTTTTGAAATACGTATATCACTAAAAATATGTTATGTTTCACTCAAATTATATTCCTTTGGTGGTTTTGATGAGATAAGGGAGGAATGTTGTTGGTTTCAAGATTCGAGAAGTGGTATATGTCTAATTTCTACTGTTACTAGCAAGATGCTCGTGCATTGCATGGAACATCAAGATCTTGTGGGAGAAAAGGATGAACGAGGGAAGGCCTTATCTGCAAATGTGGTGAAGAGTGTGGGTAAATTGCCATATTTTCCTTCCTATCCGTCAGATATAAATCGGACAACCTACATTGTAGGATGGCAGGACCACCATCATCACCAACTCTATTTTTTTATCCCTACTCTTATAAAAAGCATTGTCGGTGATGATCGTGTGCCTGCCATCCTGCAATATAGGTTGTCCGATCTATATCTGACAGATAGGAAGGAAACTATGGCAATTTTGCAAAAAGATACCCACACCCCTCTCCACATTTGCAAATAAGGTCTTCCCTTGTTCATCCTTTTCCCCCACAAGATAAACTACTCATACAAATGCATCTTGATGTTCCGTGCAACCCATGGGCATCTTGCTAGTTGTTGCAAAAAGCCCATGTGTGTGAGAGAGAGAGGGAGAGTGGAGGAGGACGGAGTGCATGTGTGACAAAGACACAAGTAGTGTGTGTGCGATAGGTACCAGCTTAAAATGAGGCGATAGTGCGTGTGTGCATGATCGAGAGGGCGTGTCTCAAGAAGGGAAGAAAAATCTACATAGATACAAGGAGCGGGAGAGAGACATGTATGCGATGGTGGAAGCATGAGTGTGCGGGTGTATAAACCTATCTAGAGGCTAGATAGTCGATAAATGTTTGTGAGAGAAATACGAGTCGGGGTGCGAAAGCAAGAGTTTTGTGTGTGAGAGATTGAGACGGTAGTCGGGAAGGGGAGTGGAAGCAGGAGTTGTGTGTGTGTGTCTGTGTGTGAGAGAGAGGAGACGGTAGTCGGAGTTGTCTGATCGGTGTCAGTCTGGGATGGAGACGAAAAGGAGACTGCAACAAATGTTGTGTCTACAGGAGAGAGAGAGAGAGTAATTTTAGTGGTATGAGTCATATGTAGAGACATATAGGGTGTGTGAGAGAATCCCATAGAGAGAAAGACAAAGTGAAAGACGAGTGGAGACTGTGTGTGTGGCGGTGAAAAAGAAAGCTTAGGTACTGAGTGATACCAGAGAACAGTAGAGACGTGAGAGATAATGAAAACCGTGTAATGTATAATGATAGGGAGAGTGTGACACTTCTCAAGGGAGACGTCGAGAGACCATGTTTGCGAGGATAGGAGAAACATGAAGTGAGCGTGCGGGTGAGCTGGAGAAAAGAGAGTGATAGCTACCTGAAGGAGCATGCATGCGAGAGAGATGGGCGTGAAAGGAGTGAACAAAAAAGGGATTCAAATATTTGAATTCGAGATGATGATACATGTAATCCATACTCGAACCAGAATTGATCTATCAAACATGCATACTCATATGAATTCACGCACATCTATGTTATTTAATATGTAGATATTACTGATCCATACATTTTAGTAGAACATAATTTGGTTAAATTTTTTCAAATTCAACCTTAAGATTTCGAGATCGTTGTATTGGTAAATCATATTATACATATAAAGGAGCAGAATTCTTTGTTGTGCTTTTGAAAGTATATATAAAAAAATGATGTATATAGAATGTAATTCCAATTGAAAATGGATCCCGCCCGAAAAAAATAGTAGAATACAAACGGGATTCGAATTGAGTTGGCATGGTAAACGTGCACTGTGCAAAATTTGAACGAAGCGGGGAAAGTCGCAGTAACCGCCCGAAACCAAAATCTGCGAGATGAAAATCACTACTGCCTATCCCTGCCACTCAAAGCCTATCTGCTGGATATCTATAGGTTTCGATAGGGGTAGGTTTGTAATTTCACCCAAACGTGACGTAACCGCCTCTCACCCGGATTCATACACGGTGGGCGCCAAAACACAGTGTGCCCTCGGCCGAAATCGACTCCCTCCCCGATTCATATTCATACACTATGGGCGCCAAAAACAAACTCTCGTCGGCAAATATTCGGTGTATGCGAGATTACCGTCCTATCCCCAACTGACTAATGTTGTTGTGATGTAGTAGAAATTTGAAATGGGGGCTAAGTTTGTAAATTTCCTCGCATTTGAGACAAGTGCACCCTGAATACATGGTTCCCCCCTTCCTCTCTACCTCCCTTTTCCCCATTTGTACTCCGTGGGCGCCAAAACACCCTCTCCACCCCACCCTCCTCTGTCCGCCGCCGTCCGCCACCCCATCCACCGCCGTCCTCCTCCACCATGCCGGAGCTGATACCCCGATGCCGCCGTCCATATACAAGAGATCGACATCTCTCATCCATGCCTTCGGACCGGGATCCTTGCATCCCGTCCTGTCGCTTCATCCCCGCCATCGTCCACCTTGCCGGCGCCGCTCCTACGACCATCTCGTCCACCGGAGCCTGCCGCCACTGTCTACCCTCCTAGATCTGCTTCCACGCCACCGATAGCCATCACTACCGCAGCACCGTCAAATTCTCAGCAGATGCGTACACGGCGCCGCACCAGAGGCGGTACTCTTTCGTATCTGCTCAACTTATTTACCGCAACAAGAAAATAGATCGCCACTGCTTTACTCTGATTTCTTGTCTTGGTTGCGAAGTTGCCTTTGTCCGGTTTGCACCTTCAGATCTGCCATGGCACGCTCAACAATATACTCCCAATGCTTATGGTTTTCCCCTTTTATATTCCACACTAGTTAAATCACAATAGACTAAATTTCAAAATTGGGTCAGTCAATTTTTCAGAGCTCGCGGGAGTTCACCGGTGCTATCCAAGGGGCTCGGGTGGTTGTGGGGCCTCGCCGAATGAAGAAAACTCGACGTGGGTGGGGGTGGGGGTGGCGGAGGAACACAGGCGGTGGGGGCCAATGGTCCGGCCGGCGGCCCGTGCGGTGTTCTATATGGGAAGAATCAGAGACGAGGAAGAAGAAGGGTTAGGAGACGTAGGATCTTCATCCAACCGCCTGAAATGGTCAATAGACAGCTGGCAGTTGCATTCTTAATGCGCTCTGGTTCATCATGTGTGGGCACTGCGCAACCAACATTTTATTATCCAAAATCTGCTTGCTCTTCTTTACCATGTTCCTCTTCCGTTCTTCTTTAATATGTACTCTCTCCGTTCCTAAATACAAGTCTTTGTATAGATTCCACCATTGACTACATATGGAGCAAAATGAGTGAATCTACACTCTAAAATGTATCTGGATACATCTGTATGTGATCCATAGTGGAAATCTCTACCAAGACTTATATTTTGGAACGGAGGGAGTATGCTAGTAGTACAGTATGTTCCTTGTACTGAAGATGAGCAGGGACATTTGTAGTGTAGTGGTCTATACGGTCGGTTGTGATGGACACTTTGAGCCTCTTTGATTCGTAGGATCTTGTAAACATAGGAATAGGATTTGTAGTGGCCTGCCCACTTGAATCCTATAAGAATAGCAAGGAAATGCGCGGAGCTGTGTCGCCTTTGAGAGTTATACTGATACTAACAGTACCGCACCTTCACTTGAAGAGAGCTGGTATCCGTAGCCTTTCTAGCTGTACCGGCAATACTAGCACATATATTCCAGCAAGTTCCACTTTTCTGATTTTACTCTGCTGCTTAAGGTTTTCCCGTTATATCTACACTATGATCTGTGTAGCTTCTTTGTGTCGCACTAGTAGCAGTCCACTCTTGAAGCTAAACACTGCAATGACTTACAAAATTGGCACCAAGGCATTGAGTGCCATTCTGGATGCAATGAAACTCATACGCTCCCCACCTGTTGACTCTTGTTCAGAATATGATCCTAATGACTATTCTAACCTCGAGGAGTTAAAGGCAGATGGCATGTCCTGTTCACCCATCAAGGTGCTCGTTCTAATTTGGCAACGTTTTATTGATTGCGGGTATCTTGCATATGTTGTCTTGTATTTCTTCTACTTTGTTGCACCGCCATCTGCTTAGTTTACTCATCATATATGTTGAGATGCCATGCCCATCCATTATCAATACATATTCCATCTGTCATCATACCATGTTTTTTCACTCAAATGATGTTCGTGTGCATCAGACATCAAAAAGGAAGAGGGTGATTGCCGAACCTGAAGGAGAACCAGCAAAGTCCTTGAAAAACGTGGTGGTGCCGGAGAAATCAGACAGCACCCCACTTATATTGGTTGTACAACCAGTGACACAAAACGTAGGACCGACTCCAGCAGACTGTACCCATACTTCACTGGCCACACCACTAGCCCCACCACACAGGACCTGCACTCCAGCAAAAGGTATACCGATTTCATTTGCCATAGCACCAGCTGTACCACAGAAAAATCCCACTCCAGCAAAAAGTACAGCAAGTCCACCGGCAGAAGACCTATCCCAACTGCAGAGACGGCCAATTCCTGTAGATTGGAACCCCATTCCATTTATTCCTAGTTTAAAAGACAATGCTTTCAATGTTGTTAGGGACTACATGCATATATTCCCATCATGGGAAGATTATTGTGAAGACAAACACCATTTTCACATCTTCCTGTCCAACTTACGTGTAAGTGCTATTATTCATGGTTATTATTTTCCTCTTTTTTGCTGATTGAACACATCAATAATTTACATTACATTGTTGTAACTAGGCGAGGGTCAATCTGGATAGTCATGACGAGCAAAGCTTGCTTGTGCTTTTCAAGGAAGCATTGCAGCAGTATCGGTGTTACCTGAGGAAATCACACTTTGGTGGCAAATCTATAAACGAATTTCCAGTGAAGTCTCCTGTGCTAAATTTAGAAGACATTGAATGGAAAAACCTTGTTATGCACTGGTCTCGTTCCCAGGGTGAGGTATTGTCTATGAAATCACATGACAATTTGAACTTCTACTTTTTCGCATGTGCCTTACGGATCTTGTTTGCAGGAAATATGCTCGAAGAAGAATTCCGGTTTGAAAAGAACAACAGGATATCGCAAATATGCTGCCCGCTGCTTTGCTCTTGTTAGTACCTGTTGTCCTGTATCACTGTACTTGCATACATACCTGGTTCATTATGTGACAGCAGTATGCATGATAGCTTGCTTATCAATTGTTCGCTCCAAATTATCTGATCTGTATGAATGGTTACATTAGTGTAGAATATATCCAATGCCAATGTTTTTTAGCTCTGCATTGTTCTTGTAAGTACATGCTGTCCTTTATCAGTGTACTTATAATGATAGGTAGTTGTTCATGTACCATCACTCTGCAGCTCATTTTCCTTTGCCCTCCATTTTCTACATATTAGGTCTATATTTACTCTTACCATAAGGTTGGTACTGAAGAAGTTTAGCTGTGCATTGCTCTTGGTTGTACCTTTTGCTTGTATCGCTGCACTTACATTTATAGCTACTTGGTTATGTAGCATCACTCTTCATCTTATCTTAAATATTCTCCATTTTTTCGTATATTATCACATCTATATTTACTCTTAACAAAATGTAGAATAAAGGCAATGCTTATGAAGAAGATTATGTGGTAAACTTCTTGAATTCCCCCCCCCCATCAGCATGGACAAGGCCTTTATAGAGCCCGTCTTCACCAATAATGTAAGTTTGTCCATCTCAAGGCTTCAAACTTTGTTGTATATATTTGGTTAGGTATGACTGCAACAGCTGTTTATTTTTGGTGTTTGCATCAAATTGCATGTTTAAAGTTTATTATGTAGTTCATAAACAAAAGTTTGTCCTTTCTCAATTTAAGTTTTCAGTTGTACAACCAAGTTCCTTATTCATACCATGTAAATTAAACTATACAGAGCAAGTGATCTTCTTTTGCACTGCATGTATGCTTCTGTTCTTCATCCGTAATCCAGTGGTGTGGTGAACCTACCCACTACAGCACAATGTCATATTCTGCAATGTCTTAACTATGAACAATGTCATATCATTCTACTACTCCCTCCGTCCGAAAATACTTGTCATTGAAATGGATGTATCTAGATGTATTTTATTTCTAGACACATCCATTTTGATGACAAGTAATTGCGGACGGAGGGAGTATTATTTAAACCGTCTCTTTATTTGCCAATCTGAAATGGGATAAATTGACAGCACACTAACCATTGATACTTATGAGTTCTTGATCTGTAATCCAGTGGTGTCGTGAAGCTGCCAACTCCTTCACAATGTCATTTCCTGCCATATCTTGACCTGAACAATACCATATTGTGTTAATGCAGTTTTAAACTGTGTCACTTTATTCATCAGTAAGAAATGTGATGAATTGTCAGCACTGATACTTTTATGTGCAACACCTATCATCTGTCTGCTTGTTTATCTTTCAGAGTGAGGAAGATTTAAGTGTTGTACAAGCGCAGTCTCATCATCTTGCTCAGCTGCTTGCGCTGCAGCTCCCCAGTAGGGCTAACCTTTCTTGAACTCTATTGAAGTGTTGTCAGTTTTGTATATTATTTTGTCGGCATGTTTATTTGCACTGTTGGCGATCTTTGATGCCCAGTTTATGTAACCTGTTGTCTGCTTGTGCTTTATTATCATAGTGGCGAACTTTGATACCCAGTGGATGTAATATGCTATAATTTCTTTATTGTATAGTTTAGGCTTTTTCTTATTCACGATGCTGCAGTTATTTTACTATATATATATATATATCATGTCTTCGCAGTAAACCGGCCAAACCATAAAATTACGATACATAATCGGGCCGTCATGCAATCACGATGTAGGTTGGGCCTGAAACGTGCCGAACAGCTAACGGGCCGGCAGCAGCCCAAAATGAACCCCGGCCCATGATTGTGCGAATCAAATCACGGGCTTCTAACAGGCCAAAATTGTCTCGGTCCTTGTTTGGCCTAATCAGATATCGGCTGCGAGCAGGCCGGATGCAAACCGGGCCGTAGTTAGGCCCAACTATATGACGGGCATTTAACAGGCCGAAATTAATATGGGGCCGAAATGTTAAACGGGTCCTTAAGAGGCCAAAACTAATGTCAGGCCGAATTACTAAGTGGGCCTCTAGCAAGTGGGCCCAAAAGCATAGTGTCCAGTTGACGGGCCGTATCTGATATGGGCCATAATTGAGCCCATAGCCTCTTAAAGGGCCGTACCAGATCTGGGCTGTAATTTGGCCCAGAACGTGGTAGGCTTTTAACGGGCTGGATCTCATATGGGCCACTATTAGGCCCGGAACATGGCAGGCCATTAATGGACCGGATCAAATATGGGCCGACATTTGGCCCAAAACATGGCAGCCAGTTAATGGGCCGGCCTACTAGGGTCCTCAAATTCTTGTAGGCCTACAGCTGGGCCGGCCCATTATGATCCGCAAGAATCTTGTGGGCCTTTACCTGGGCCGGCCCATTATGGCACGCAAAAATCTTGTGGGCCTTTACCTAGACCGGCCCATTATGGCCCGCAAAATCTTGTGGGCCATTAGCTAGGCCAGCCCATTATGGTCCGCAAAATCTTATGGGCCTTTAGCTGGGCCGGCCCATTATGGTCCGCAAAATCTTGTGGTCCTTTAGTTGGGCCGGCCCATTTAAACTTGATGGGCCGGTCCACGTGTCAACATATCATAGGTCCGTCTCGCCCATTGGATGAGTGACACATGTGCCAGCGCGGATCTGACACGTGTCTCCTCCAGCCAATGATGATTTTACACGTGGAGAATCCCCATTGGTCGGGGCTGTTAACGGGTTATCGGATCCTAAACCCGACCCGATAGCTTAATGGTGTTCCGTTACAGTGGATGCCACGCGCCGGTCACCCTTGACGAAAGCACTTCTGTGATGCGCGATTTATCGTCATGGAAGTGGACACTTCCATGATGATAATTTTGGTAATGTCATGGAACACTTCTACGATAGCACAGGTATGACTATCTTGATTGACATAAATTTGTCATGGATGTACATGCATGACAAAAAACGTGACCTACTGTGACAAACACGTATCATCACGGAAGTGTATTTTTTTGTAGTGAAGGGAGTATTGCATAGTATGGAGGCATATGATGTGATAACAACCAAATACAATAGGCTCAGTCAAACAAGCATGCATCACAAGTAAAGTGTCAAAGTCTCCAAGATCAATAAGCATAGTATGGTTGCACTCACTATAAGTGGATATTAGAGAGGCAACTAAAGGACACAAGAGACAATGATCAAGATATATCATGTGAAAGGCATGAGCATATATGTCATCAACCCAAGAAAGTGAGTAAGAGTGGAACATGGGTGATGCAACATAGCAATCCATCATAGCGATCAAGTCAAGCAAGCTAGTAGTGCGAAGATGCAACATACTAGAGGGGATCATGGCAAGCATGTCATGTGTGCAAATAGTGGGCATGAATAATGGACATGACATATCACAAGCATGAAAGCAAGATATGAGAAAAATATCATCAATGTATTGGCGAGAGGCCATATGTAAATAGCAATGGGTCATCATGACTCTCCCAACACAACAAACATCAATAACATGGGGCACAAAGAAATCATGATAATAGCAACAAGTGTCTCCACCAAGCATTCAAATACATATAGTAGTAGCATAATGGTGAATCATGGGTAGATGCAAACAAGGGTCACAATTGCATGGCAAAGGCATAGAAGCAAGGATAACATGCAAAGTGAACACGGGAAAATGAGCATAAGGTGACAAGTGGTAAATAGCCCATAGCCGTGTGAGAGACAAGTAAAAGAGATGCACGTAGTCGTTGCACAAAGAGAACGGTGGTAAGGACAATTCACGCGATCCCAAAGCATCGTTGCTCTCAAGGGCTCGTTTCGTCAACTCTTGGGATTGAGAGGTTGACGAGTATACATGAGTACCTACACAAAACAAAGACAGAGGAAAAATTGTGTGTGCATGGTATATGTACACATCATCCATCATGATGCGCACATGCATGTGTCGGTTAGCACAAAATAGCCAATGCTCAAATAAATGAGATGTGTGATATAGAAACATGTCATCCATCATGAGAGGTTTGTTATTATGTATCACATAATGGAGACTCAAAGGATGTAATGCACCATGAAAAATATCTAGAGCATTGTTATTCATGGAATGCATATGGTGCACGCAATTATGGGAATCATGCAAAGTATGAAATGCATCAAGATCTCCTAATATGTATGAGGAAACTATGGGGGTCTCCTCATGAGCATGAGTAGCAACATCACATGGAGAATATTGACAACATCTAAAACAAAGCATATTTGGAACAATGTGATCATGGCATGGCATAGTAGATGAATTGCGCAAATCATGTAAATGAAGCATGACAATATCATCACATGAAAAACAAAAGCCAATGACTATCATCTCGTCATCTTATGCCATAAGTCCAAATGGTATTGATTTTAATGGGGCATGCATAATTACTATGTTGAGATTGTAATGATGCAATATGGGAGATCTCACTCATAGCATATGACAAGTTCAATGGGTTGTCAAACATGATGTGACCAATAGAATTTTCACATGATATCCTATGGAGCATAGCATCACAACTAGGAAACTCAACATGCTCATCATCATATTCATCATAAATAGGTAAGTCAAGGCATGAAGAAGTCTCACTAGCATGAAGCATGGGAATAGGTGGGTCAACATCATGGGAGAAATCGATGTCAAGAGAGTACACTAGTGGGACAAGAGAAGCACCATCACCTATGTTACCTTTGGAGCATCGCTCATGTGTTGTAGGTGAGGTGTCAAAGATCCACTCGTTGTCATCTTCATCTTGATGGAGCCATGTGGGGGTGCATCATTATCCACCATGGCCATCGGTGTCTCCATTGGAGGGATGGACTCGTCGAGGATAGGCGTGTCATCATGTAGGAGACCTTGCACCAAAGAAGAAAACACACTAGGAGTGGAGGTTAAGTCGTTAGAAATCATAGTTGCCTCACATGCCGTGTCAACTACCTCACTCTCTAAGTGTTGTGGCTCACTCACTCCCTCAAGGATGCTCTCACTCATATGGTTGGTGGAGTCACTCAAATGGCGCTCAACCTCGCATAAGATGTGTGGCATGCTCTCATGTGTGGGGCTAGTGGTGGTCACACTCATCCTATCATAGGAAATGCTCTCAATGTTATGTATGGTGGAGTCACTCATCTCTCTCAAGGGGTGGTGGCTCTCCTCACATGACAAATGGGGCATCTCAACATATGTGGGTGTCGGAGAGGTGTAGGTGCAAATGTCTCCATGCACGGTCATGTAGCTTGACTCGGAGTATGAGTCCAATATGGGTGTCGTCTTCATGGTGTTGAAGAGGTTCGCACTCGTCGCCGTAGTCGAAGGGGATGACCTTTGCTCGACTGTCTTGTCACCGTCTTGTTGTTGGAGGTCCATATGATGTGGCACCTCGTAGCTCGTCTCCATGACCGAAGGGAGTTTCCCATGCTCGGCCATCTTCCTTGAGGGGCTTCCGAATATGGAAATGTCGCCCTCGCTTGTAGGTGGTCGCCTTGTTATTGAGAATGTTGATGTAGGCGAGCTCGTGGGAAGTAGGCGAAGATGCCGTACGTCCAAAGGCGAAGATGCCTTGAGAACACTTGGCGAAGATGCCGAAGTGGTTGATGTAGTCGTATCTCCATCTTGGCGGTGCTTGTCTCGCGGTCTTCTCTTTTGCTCATGAAGCTTCGACTTGGCGTGAAGTAGGGCTTGTTGGGACTTGTGCATTTGCGCTTGTGGAGCATCTTCATGATGATGATGTTGTTGTCATGCTTGAGCTCTTAGTAGATGTCATTCATCGTCGTTGTGCACATGATGCTTGGAGGTGACTTGCCCTTCATGACGATGTTGATCACGAACGTGATGGTGGTCGCCATGTAGATGTGGACGAGGATGATTTGTGCTTGCATCGTGTTCGTGCTCCGAAGACTTGTGGCTTGAACGTCGCCGCCTTGACGATGATGAAGGGGAAGAATACTTGATCAAGGCTCTAATCTCCTCCATCTTTGCATCTTGCTCCTCTTTATGTGCGGAAAGCTTCTTGTCGATGTAGTCCCTTTTCCTTGCTTCGGAGTGATGAATGTCGATGGAGATGTTCTCGATGCGCTCTCGCAATCTTGATTGTGCGCCTTGCATTTGTCGTTGTAGATCGAAGATGGGCGCTTTGGAGATGTAGTTGTTCATGTCGTCGTTGTTGTTGTAGACCGGAGAGGAAATGCCTTGCCTATCCATCACAAGACTCGAGCAAATATGAGTGGG
Organism: Triticum dicoccoides; assembly: GCF_002162155.2. Taxonomy (NCBI): domain Eukaryota; kingdom Viridiplantae; phylum Streptophyta; class Magnoliopsida; order Poales; family Poaceae; genus Triticum; species Triticum dicoccoides. The sequence goes on from NC_041391.1 coordinate 564,940,526, forward strand.
AGAAAGAGAAGAACTAGACCAAATGTACCTTGACCAATTTTGAAAATGGATCAATGATCACTCAAATGTGTAACAAGGAAATAGCACAATTGGTACCAATTCTTGTCGGTTCTCACACCTACACAAGTAAAGCTTATGGTGGAGCTCGATGAGGATAGTGGCACAAAAATTTGATGCCAAATGTTAGCAAGAGTCAATAATGTTGAAAGAGATTCACAAATTTGCAAGCGAAACAAGTAGACCAATAGCAATCAAAGGTACACGGAAACACACACACGTATAGATAAATGGGGTCGTGCAACCAAGGAATGAGCACAAAATGTGGAATCCACGGAAAATGCTCGTGTTGCACAACTCAAGAAAGACGCTAGCACGATTGCTCTATAGGCAGATACGACACTTGTGCACAACCTATAAGATGCAAAATATATGGACTTTTATCCCAAGTATGCTATGTATGTATGGTTCTCGGTGTTTCTCTCAAGATGATCCAAAATGATTGGATATGACAATCTTATATGTAATGTGGTATGATGCTATGGCACTTGCTTACAAGCTCTTTGCTCTTTCTCTTTTGCTTAAAAGCTTATTCTTCTTCTTCTTTTTATGGCCAGTTTTGCACAATGCACAAACCAAGATAGCAATTGTGTATATGCGGGAACAAACTTGTGACACAAGATATTATACCAAGATATGCACCACGGTGATATGGTATGTATGCTATGGGAAGTATGATCACTAATGTGCACAAGTCACGTTGCCGACAATACTCAAATGCCTAGTCTCAATAGGCAAGTAACGCAAAATGGGCTAGGGGTCAACAATGCAATGGCAAGGGGAATATACAATGAAGGGATACCACGATACCAAGATGATATGGAGGTTACCATCGAGGGTTGCTCGTTTGTACTCCACGGATGGATGATGGTGAAGTGGTCAAATTCGATGACGACCTCGAGGCAATGATGAGTAGCGGTGTTCTTGATGTAGAAACCAAGATTATGGAGACTCGTCCCTAAGTAGCCGAAACACCTTAGGAAACGGAAAAAACCACGAACTCAAAATCTCACACGTCAAATGTCAAAATGGTGATAGTGGAGAGCGGTGGTGGTTTGCACTTGGCAATGCGGAAGTGGGATGATCGGATATACACGTGTCGGAGTTGAAGTTGCCGTCCCTAAGTAGCCGAAACACCTTAGGAGACACAAGCCACAACTCAAACAAGCTCAAACAACAATTGGGTTAAGTTTGGGTGGCGGATGTGTATGTTGGGCACGTCTATGTGGAAGTGGTGGTGGTGGTTGATGAAGAAGCAACCATCCCTATGTAGCCGAAACACCTTAGGAGACTCGAATCACTACTCAAACAAGCACTAATGCTATGGTGAACAAAATGGGTTAGGTTGCGGAAGTCGGTGGTGGCTATGCGGATGGTATGGTGGAAGGCCTAGGCAAACTTGCCAAATTTTGGAAAATTTGATGGAGCAATTGGTTTTGGTAGTATTTTTGTGGGATGGGGGATGTCAATAGCTTCAAAACGAGCTAAAGAACATCAAAATCGGAGTTCGGATGAATTAGTTATGGACAAAACAAAAATCAGCCGAAGTCTGAAACTACAGGTTACGGACGTCCGTAAAAGGACGGATGTCCGGTCGTTGGACGTCCGGGAAGGCTCGGAAATCCGTAAAAACTGTTCTGGAATGGTGGTTCCGGTCATCCGGAGAGCTGCGGACGTCTGGGGCTTCGAGGGGGGTCCGGACGTCCGTAAAATGCCGGTCGTCCGGTGCGTCAGGGTCAACGCGAGATGCGAGTTCGGGGGCGCGATTTTGGGTGGAAAATGAAGATTTCAGGGTCAAAATTGATGAGATTTTGTGGGTGAAAGATGGGGAAACTTGGGGAGATGCTAGATCCACTTGAAACCAAGCAAATTCATGGATCAAAATCAACAAAACTTTCTCAAACCAACAAATCACACAAAAAAATTGGGGGCTATTTTTGGTGGAGATTTTCGGATTTAGGACGAAATCAATAAAATCAAGCTAGAAAACAAAGGGTAGGGGCTCCAAAAACATGGTCAACGTGGCTCATGATACCAAGATGATGTAGGGAGGAACCCTAGGGGGCGATCTTTCACGTTTGGAGAGGATCCCACGGGGAACACGAAGAACGCGCGGAAGAACACGAGGGAAAAACAAGAGAAACACTCAACCAACGAGAATATGATCACACATGTGCTAGATCCAAGAAACACATAGAGATACACGGTCCAAATCCAAAAAAGGACGATACAAGTGGCAGCAGCTCATCTTCGATAGGAGGTCTTGAATCCACGAGGGATCTTCCCGTAGAGGGGTCTTGAATCCATGATGGATCTTCTCCGAAGAGGCCGCGGTCTCTCATGAGGAGGAGATCCGTATGGATGAGCAAAGCTCTATCTCAAATGACCTAATCCTTTGCTAACCATAACTAGGAGGAGGTGGAGGAGTATATATGGTCTAGAGCCATGAAGGGGTAAGTGAGGGCGAAGGGATACATGGGCTCGGCCCAATACACTGTGCGCAGACAGGGTCCGGACGTCCGTGAGGCGCCGGTCGTCCGGAGGCTCGCGGGGGTCTGGACGTCCGTAGTTCTTCGGATTTCCATAAATTAGCTTCTGTTGCCGAGGGTTCGGTCGTTCGGGGGTGCTTGGTCGTCCGGGCCTGGAGTGTGTCGGACGTCCAGCCGCCGTAGCGTGCGTTGGCCTGGTTTCCTTGGGCTGGCGTGACCTTCAGGGGCCGGACATCCGGGATGGGCCGGTCGTCCGGTGGCTGTAGCTTTGGGCAGCTCCTTCTCTTGGTCCTTGTACTTGGCGTCCTTGCTAGCTCTTCCGTTGGATGTGGTGGCTCCGTGGCTTTCCTCTAAATACCTGATCATGCATAGCACACACGTTGGAGGTAGTAGCCATGTCTCACATGTAGAAAGTGAAGGTTCGGAGAGGAGCGAGTACACCTTGTGTCCAATAGCGTATGTTCGAGGTCTCGTCATATGTCCTTTTGGGGTTTGGAGAGTAGTCGGAGTGTACATGGGGATGAACGTGGGATGCTCCGCATCAACAAATACGATGTCAACTATATGATCATGTAAAGCAATATGACAACGATGAAGCGTGTCATAATAAACGGAGCGGTGGAAAGTTACATGGCAATATATCTCAGAATGACTATGGAAATGCCATAATAGGTAGGTATGGTGGCTGTTTTGAGGAAGGTATATGGTGGTGTATGGTACCGGCGAAAGTTGCGCGGTACTAGAGAGGCTAGCAATGGTGGAATAGTGAGAGTGCGTACAATCTATGGACTCAACATTAGTCATAAAGAACTCTGTCAATCTTGGAACCACTTCCAACACACATTGTCACTTCACCCTCAACTAGTCTCTATTTATTCTGTAACTCCTGGTTCGAGTTACTAAAAATTTAGCAACCGAACAAGTATCAAATACCCAGGGGCTACTATAAACACTAGTAAAGTACACATCAATAACCTGTATATCAAATATACCCTTGTTTACTTTGTCATCCTTCTTATCCACCAAATATTCACGGTATTTCCGCTTCCAGTGACCATTTCCTTTGCAGTTGAAGCACTCATTTTCAGGCTTTAGTCTAGCTTTGGGCTTCTTCACGGAAGTGACAACTTGCTTGCCATTCTACATGAAGTTCCCTTTCTTTCCCTTTGCCCTTTTCTTGAAACTAGTGGTCTTGTCAATCATCAACACTTGATGCTCTTTCTTGATTTCTACCTTCATCGATTTTAACATCACGAAGAGCTCGGGAATCATTTTCGTTATCCCTTGCATATTATAGTTCATCACGAAGTTCTAGTAACTTGGTGATGGTGACTAGAGAACTCTGTCAATCACTATCTTATCTGGAAGATTAACTCCCACTCGATTCAAGCGATTGTAGTACCCAGACAATCTGAGCACATGCTCACTAGTTGAGCAATTCTCCTCCATCTTTTAGCTATAGAACTTGTTGGAGACTTCATATCTCTCAACTCGGGTATTTGCTTGAAATATTAACTTCAACTCCTGGAACATCTCATATGGTCCATGACGTTCAAAACATCTTTGAAGTCCTGATTCTAAGCCGTTAAGCATGGTGCACTAAACTATCAAGTAGTCATCATATTGAGCTAGCCAAACATTCATAACGTCTGCATCTGCTCCTGCAATAGGTCTGTCACCTAGCGGTGCATCAAGGACATAATTCTTCTATGCAGCAATGAGGATAAAGATCACGGACCCGGTCCGCATCATTGCTACTATCATCTTTCAACTTAGTTTTCTCTAGGAACACATATAAAACATAGGAAAGCAACAACGCGAGCTATCGATCTACATCATAATTTGCAAAATACTATCAGGACTAAGTTCATGATAAATTAAAGTTCAATTAATCATATTACTTAAGAACTCCCACTTAGATAGACATCCCTCTAATCATTTAAGTGATCACGTGATCCAAATCAACTAAACCATGTCCGATCATCATGTGAAATGGAGTAGTTTTCAATGGTGAACATCACTATGTTGATCATATCTACTATATGATTCACGCTCGACCTTTCGGTCTCCAGTGTTCCAAGGCCATATGTGCACATGCTAGGCTCGTCAAATTTAACCCGAGTATTTCTGCGTGTGCAAAACTGGCTTGCACCCGTTGTAGGTGAACGTTGAGCTTATCACACCCGATCATCACGTGGTGTCTCGGCACAACGAACTTTGGCAACGGTGAATACTCAGGGAGAACACTTGTACCTTGAAATTTAGTGAGATCATCTTATAAAGCAACCACCGAACTAAACAAAATAAGATGAATAAAAGATAAACATCACATGCAATCAAAATATGTGACATGATATGGCCATCATCATCTTGTGCCTTTGATCTCCATCTCCAAAGCATCGTCATGATCTCCATCGTCACCGGCATGACACCATGATCTCCATCATCCTGATCTATTTCAATGTATCGTCACATAGTCGTCTCGCCAACTATTGCTCTTGCAACTATTGCTATCGCATAGAGATAAAGTAAAGCAATTATTTAGCGCTTACATCTTATGCAATAAAGAGACAACCATAAGGCTTCTGCCAGCTGCCGACTACTTCAACAACACATGATCATCTCATAAAACAACTTATATCTCATCATGTCTTGACCATATCACATCACAACATGCCCTGCAAAAACAAGTTAGACGTCCTCTACTTTGTTGTTGCAAGTTTTATGTGGCTGCTACGGGCTAAGCAAGAACCGTTCTTACCTAGGCATCAAAACCACAACGATATTTCGTCAAGTTAGTGTTGTTTAAACCTTCTCAAGGACCGGGCGTAGCCACACTCGGTTCAACTAAAGTTGGAGAAACTGACACCCACGGGCCACCTATGTGCAAAGCACATCGGTAGAACCAGTCTCGCGTAAGCATACGCGTAATGTCGGTTCGGGCCGCTTCATCCAACAATACCGCCGAACCAAAGTAGGACATGCTGGTAAGCAGTATGACTTGTATCGCCCACAACTCACTTGTGTTCTACTCGTGCATATAACATCTACGCATACACCTGGCTCTAATACCACTGTTGGGGAACGTAGTAATTTCAAAAAAATTCCTACGCACATGCAAGATCATGGTGATGCATAGCAACGAGCGGGGAGGAGTGAGTCCATGTACCCTCATAGACCGAAAGCGGAAACGTTAGCACAATGCGGTTGATGTAGTCGTACGTCTTCACGATCCAACAGATCCAAGTACAGAACGTACGGCACCTCCGAGTTCAGCACACGTTCAGCTCGATGATGTCCCGCGAACTCCGATCCAGCAAAGCTTCACGGGAGAGTTCCATCAGCACGATGGCGTGATGACGGTGATGATGTTGCTACCGACGCAGGGCTTCGCCTAAGCACCGCTACGATATGATCGAGGTGGAATATGGTGGAGGGAGGCACGCACACGGCTGGAAGAGACCAACTTGGGTGTCTATGGGGTGCCCCCTTCCCCTGTATATAAAGGAGTAGAGGAGGGGGAGGGCTTGCCCTCTTGGGCGCGTAATAGGGAGTCCTACTCCCACCGGGAGTAGGATTCCCCCCCTTCCAATAAGGCCCATATACTCCCCGACGAATTCCCGTAACTCTCTGGTACTCTGATAAATACCCGAATCACTCGGAACCTTTCCGATGTACAAATATAGTCGTCCAATATATCGATATTTACGTCTCGACCATTTCGAGACTCCTTGTCATGTCCCTGATCTCATCCGGGACTCCGAACTACCTTCGGTACATCAAAACACATAAACTCATATTACCAATCGTCACCGAACTTTAAGCGTGCGGACCCTACGGGTTCGAGAACTATGTAGACATGACCGAGACATGTCTCTGGTCAATAACCAATAGCGGAACCTGGATTCTCATATTGGCTCCTACATATTCTACGAAGATCTTTATCGGTCAAACCGCATAACAACATACGTTGTTCCCTTTGTCATCGGTATGTTACTTGCCCGAGATTCGATCGTCGGTATCTCAATACCTAGTTCAATCTCGTAACCGGCAAGTCTCTTTACTCGGTATGTAATGCATCTTCCTGCAACTAACTCATTAGTCACATTGCTTGCAAGGCTTATAGTGATGTGCATTACCGAGAGGGCCTAGAGATACCTCTCCGACAATCGGAGTGACAAATCCTAATCTCGAAATACGCCAACTCAACAAGTACCTCCTGTAGATCACCTTTATAATCACCCAGTTATGTTGTGACGTTTGGTAGCACACAAAGTGTTTCTCTGGTAAACGGGAGTTGCATAATCTCATAGTCATAGGAACATGTATAAGTCATGAAGAAAGCAATAGCAACATACTAAATGATCAAGTGCTAAGCTAACGGAATGGGTCAAGTCAATCACATCATTCTCCTAATGATGTGATCCCGTTAATCAAATGACAACTCATGTATATGGTTAGGAAACTTAACCATCTTTGATTCAACGAGCTAGTCAAGTAGAGGCATACTAGTGACATTACGTTTGTCTATGTATTCACACATGTACTAAGTTTCCGGTTAATACAATTCTAGCATGAATAATAAACATTTATCATGAAATAAGGAAATACATAATAACTTTATTATTGCCCCTAGGGCATATTTCCTTCACTTGTGTGCTATCAAACGTCACAACATAACTGGGTGATTATAACTATGCTCTAGAGGTATCTCCGAAGGTGTTTGTTGGGTTGGCATAGATCTAGATTAGGATTTGTCACTCCGAGTATTAGAGAGGTATCTCTGGGCCCTCTCGGTAATGCACATCATATGAAGCCTTGCAAGCAATGTGACTAAAGAGTTAGTTACGGGATGATGCACTACAGAACGAGTAAAGAGACTTGCCGGTAATGAGATGAACTAGGTATGAAGATACCGAAGATTGAATCTCAGACAAGTAACATACCGATGACAAAGGGAATAACGTATGTTGACATTGCGGATCGACCGATAAAGATCTTCGGAGAATATGTGGGAACCAATATGAGCATCCAAGTTCTCTATTGGTTATTGACCGGAGAGGTGTCTCGGTCATGTCTACATAGTTCTCGAACCCATAGGGTCCGCACGCTTAACATTCGATGATGATATGTATTATATGAGTTATGTGTTTTGGTGACCGAAGGTAGTTCGGAGTCCCGGATGAGATCACGGACATGACAAGGAGTATCAAAATGGTCGAGAGATAAAGATTGATATATTGGAAGGCTATATTTGGACACTGGGATGGTTCTGGAGTGGTTCGGGGATTTTTCG
>NC_041391.1:564948760-564972035 GCF_002162155.2 Triticum dicoccoides
TGATGGGCCATAGGGGAGAGGAGGAGGAAAGCCATAGGAGGTGGCGCCCCCCCATGGGAGTCCGACTAGGGGAGGGGGTGCGACCCCCTCTTTCCTTCTCCCTCTCTCTCTCCCTTCCCTCTTTTCCCCCTCCGGAAAGGAAGGGGGGTGAATTGAACTGGGAGTCCTAGTAGGACTCCCCCCTTGGGGGAGCACCCTTGGCCAGCCCTCTCCCTCCTCCCACCTTTATATTCGGGGGCAGGGGGCACCCCAAAGCACATCAATTGTTTCTTAGCCGTGTGTGGTGCCCCCTTCACCGTTTACTCCTCCGGCCATATTATCGTAGTGCTTAGGCAAAGCCCTGCGCGGATCACATCACCATCACCGTCACCACGCCGTCGTGCTGACGGAACTCATCGACTCCTTCGTACCTCTATTGGATCAAGAGTTCGAGGGACATCATCGAGCTGAACGTGTGCAGAACTCGGAGGTGTCGTACGTTCGGTACTTGATCGATTGATTCGAGAAGACGGTCGACTACATCAACCACGTTAAGTTAATGCTTCTGCTTTCGGTCTACGAGGGTACATGGACACACTCTCCCCCTCTCGTTGCTATGCATCTCCTAGATAGATCTTGCATGAGCGCAGGAAATTTTTGAAATTTCATGCTATGTTTCCCAACAGTGGCATCCAAGCCAGGTCTATGCGTAGATGATATGCATGAGTAGAACACAAAGAGTTGTGGGCAAAGATCATCATACTGCTTATCACCAATGTCTTATTTTGATTCGGCGGTATTGTTGGATGAAGGCGACCGTACCAACCTTACATGACCGTGTTCATGAGACCGGTTCCACCGACAGACATGCAACTAGTTTTGCATAAAGGTGGCTGGCGGGTGTCTGTTTCTCCAACTTTAGTTGAATCAAATTTGACTGTGGCCGGTCCTTGTGAAGGTTAAAACAACAAACTTGATAAATCAGCATTATAAGATGATCCCTTACAAAATTTCAAGGTATAAGTGTTCTCCCAGAGTATGCACCATTGCGAAAGTTCTTCGTGTTGAGACACCATGTGATGATCGGGTTTGATAAGCTCTAAGTTCAAATACAACGGGTGCAAGCTAGTTTTGCACACGCGGAATACTCGGGTTAAACTTGACGAGCCTAGCATATACAGATATGGCCTCGGAACACTGGAGACCGAAAGGTCGAACGTGAATCATATAGTAGATATGATCAACATAGAGATGTTCACCATTGAAGACTACTCCATCTCACGTGATGATCGGACATGGTTTAGTTGATTTGGTTCACATATCATTTAGATGACTATAGGGATGTCTATCTAAGTGGGAGTTCTTAAGTAATATGATTAATTGAACTTAATTTATCATGAACTTAGTCCTGGTAGTTTTTTTTGCATATCTATGTTGTAGATCAATGGTCGTGCTACCGTTCCTTTGAATTTTAACGCGTTCCAAGAGAAAGCTAAGTTGAAAGATGATGGTAGAAACTACACTGATTGGGTCTGTAACTTGAGGATTATCCTCATTTTTGCACAGAAGAATTATGTCCTTGATACACCGCTAGGTGTACCACCTGCCCCAGCAACTGCAGACATTGTGAATGCCTGGCAGTCGCGTGTTGATGACTACTTGATACGTCTCCAACGTATCTATAATTTTTTATTGTTCAATGCTATCATATTACCCCCTTTTGGAAGTTTATGGGCTTTATTTTACACATTTATATCATTTTTGGGACTAACCTACTAACCGGAGGCCCAGCCCGTATTGCTGTTTTTTTGCCTATTTCAGTATTTCGAAGAAAATGAATATCAAACGGAATCCAAATGGAATGAAACCTTCGGGAGCGTGATTTTTGGAACAAACGTGATCCAGAGGACTTGGAGTGCAAGTCAAGAAGCGATCGAGGCGGCCACGAGGGTGGAGGGCGCGCCCACCCCTACAGGGCACACCCCCTATCTCGTGGGCCCCTCGGGCGGCTACCGAACTACTTCTTCCTCCTATATATACCCACATACCCCGAAAAAATCCAGGGAGCCAATGAGAAACAATTTCCACCGCCGTAACCTTCTGTATCCATGAGATCCCATCTTGGAGCCTTCGTCGGCGCTCCGCCAGAGGGGGAATCGACCACGAAGGGCTTCTACATCAACACCATAGCCCTTCTGATGAGTTGTGAGTAGTTTACCACAGACCTTTGGGTCCATAGTTATTAGCTAGATGGCTTCTTCTCTCTTTTTGGATCTCACTACCATGTTCTCCCCCTCTCTTGTGGAGATCTATTCGATGTAACTCTTTTTGCGGTGTGTTTGTCGAGATCCGATGAATTGTGGGTTTATGATCAAGTTTATCTATGAGAAATATTTGAATCTCCTCTGAATTCTTTTATGTATGATTGAGTTATCTTTGCAAGTCTCTTCGAATTATCAGTTTGGTTTGGCCTACTAGATTGATCTTTCTTGCCATGGGAGAAGTGCTTAGCTTTGGGTTCAATCTTGCAGTGTCCTTACCCAGTGACAATAGGGGTTGCAAGGCACGTATTGTATTGTTGCCATCGAGGATAAAAAGGTGGGGGTTATATCATATTGCATGAGTTGATCCATCTACATCATGTCATCTTTCTTAATGCGTTACTCTGTTCTTATGAACTTAATACTCTAGATGCATGCTGGATAGCGGTCGATGTGTGGAGTAATAGTAGTAGATGCAGGCAGGAGTCGGTCTACTTGTCACGGACGTGATGCCTATATACATGATCATGCCTATATAATCTCATAATTATTCGCTTTTCTATCAATTGCTCGACAGTAATTTGTTCACCCACAGTAATACTTATGCTATCTTGAGAGAAGCCACTAGTGAAACCTATGGCCCCCGGGTTTACCTTTTATCATATAAGTTTTCAATCTACTTCTATTTGCATCTTTACTTTTCCTATCTATATTATAAAATACCAAAAATATATTTATCTTATCATACTATCTCTATTAGATCTCACTTTCGCAAGTGGCCGTGAAGGGATTGACAACCCCTTTATTGCGTTGGTTGCAAGTTATTTGTTTGTTTGTGTAGGTGCGTGGGACTTTTGAGGAGCCTCCTACTGGATTGATACCTTGGTTCTCAAAAACTGAGGGAAATACTTACGCTACTATTGCTGCATCACACGTTCCTCTTCAAGGAAAACCAACGCAAGCTCAAGACGTAGCAAGAAGGACTTCTGGCACTGTTGCCGGGGAGGTCTTCGCTCAAGTCAAGACATACCAAGTACCCATCACAAACTCATCTCCCTCGCATTTACATTATTGCCATTTGCCTCTCATTTTTCTCTCCCCCACTTCACCATTGTCGTTTTATTTGCCCTCTCTTTCCCAATCTTCCTCTCTCTCTTTTGTTAGCCTTCTTCTTCTTCCTCGCTTTTCTTTGCTGTTATGTCTGAAATTGGGGAGATTATCGTTGATATGGACAATAACGATAACATGGAAAATTCTGAGGCTCCGGCTGAAGAACCCCCTATCTTGCATACTAAAAAGTTTCGAATCGGTAGTGGTAACATTATTGGAAAAGGTGTTATTCAAGATTTCTTTACTTGTGTCGGTGCTTTACCTTCCATGGGTGGTTCTATTCTTCATAGAACTAGTAGTCTTGCGGATGCTATCGCTATGCTTGTAGTTGAACTTGAAAGACAATTTATGCATATGCATCCTTACATACAAAGAATTTTCCTAGAATTTTCTAATATTGAGAATTCTTCTGTTAAGCGCGTTGTTACTATCTTTTTGGCTCATGAGTTTAAATTTATAATAAGAGAGGCCAAAGAAATCTTTGTGCACTATAGGGTGGACGCCGGTCGTCCTCCCATAAAGGCGATCCTCTTTGATGAAGAGGAAATTAGGCGTTTTCAATCTTCGGACTATGTTGCTTTCAACGAAAACCTTAGAAAAAAGGTTCCTACAAATGTCCTAGTTGATAGAATTTCCAAACTTAATAATGATTTTTCTCTTCGAAATAATGAGCTAGGATACTCTCTTGAGTATAGGCTCATGAAATTTTGCCAAAAGAATGCTTATAGTGATGAATTAGTTGTGGATTATGAAGGGCCAAAGGAGGAGCCCGTTCCTCCTGTGATTGATCTTGGGGACTTTTGTCCCGCTAAATTTAGCCCTTTTGATTACTTTTGCTAGCCTCAAATAAAACTTTCTGCTGAACATAGAGAATATGAGATTAGTTTTCAAGATCTATCTTATTATTATGGCACTACTTAGATCTATCCTCGCTTTTATGCCTAGCTAGGGGCGTTAAACGATAGCGCTAGTTGGGAGGCAACCCACTTTTATTTTTGTTTTTTGTTTTTGTTTCTGTTTAGTAATAAAATTTGCATCTACCTTATGTTTAGATATGTTTCTATGTTTTAAATAGTGTTTGTGCCAAGTAGAACCTATAGGATAACCTATGGTGATAGTTAATTTGATTCTGCTGAAAAACAGAAACTTTGCGCACACGAAATTAGTTTTGTTAAATCACAAAAACGTGATTTTGCATTGATTATTTTTGCTTCTAATCAATAGACAAATTTCCCAGGACTTCCTATTTTGATAGGATTTTTAGAGTTTCAGAAGTTTGCGTTAGATACAGATTTCTACAGACTGTTCTGTTTTTGACAGATTCTGTTTTTCGTGTGTTGTTTGCTTATTTTGATGCATCTATGGCTAGTATTAAGTGGTATGAACCATAGAGAACTTTAAATACAGTCGGTTTAACACCAAAATAAATAAAGAATGATTTCATTACAGTACCTTATATGGTGGTTTTGTTTTCTTTCACTAACGGAGTTTATGAGATTTCCTGTTGAGTTTTGTGTTGTGAAGTTTTCAAGTTTTGGGTAAAGATTTGATGGACTATGGAATAAGCAGTGGCAAAAGCCTAAGATTGGGGATGACAATGGCACACCAATATATTCAAGAGTATCCAAAAGCCTAAGCTTGGGGATGCCCCGGGAATGCATCCCCTCTTTCGTCTTCGTTCATTGGTAACTTTACTTGGAGCTATATTTTTATTCGCCACATGATACGTGTTTTGCTTGGAGCGTCGTGTATGATATTAGTCTTTGCTTTTTAGTTTTACACAATCATACTTGCTGTACATACCTTTTGGTATAAGCCCACTTGATTGAAATTTATTAGAATACTCTATGGGCTTCACTTATATCTTTTGAGCTAGATAGTTTTTGCTCTAGTGCTTCACTTATATCTTTTAGAGCATGGCGGTGGCTTAATTTTGTAGAAATTGCTAGTCTCTCATGCTTAACTTATATTATTTTGAAAGTCTATTAGAACAGCATGGTATTTGCTATGGTTATAAAATTGGTCCTAGAATGGTAGGCATCCAAGTTGGGTATAATTAAAACTATCATAGGAAGTGAATTGGATGCTATGATCAATTTGATACTTGATAATTGTTTTGAGATATGGAGGTAGTGATATTAAAGTCATGCTAGTTGGGTGATTATGAATTTAAAGAATCCTTGTGTTGAATTTAGCAAGTCCCGTAGCATGCACGTATGGTTAAAGTTGTGTAACAAATTTGAAACATGAAGTGTCCTTGGATTGTGCATCCTTATGAGTGGCGGTCGGGGACAAGCGATGGTCTTTTCCTACCAATCTATCCCTCTAGGAGCATGCGCATAGTGCTTGGTTTTTATGACTTCTAAATTTTTGCAATAAGTATATGAGTTATTTTGACTAATGTTGAGTCCATAGATTATACGCACTTTTACCTCTCCATCATTGATAGCCTCTTCGGTACTGTGCATTGCCCTTTCTCACCTTGAGAGTTGGTGCAAACTTCACCGGTGCATCCAAACCCCGTGATACGATACGCTCTATCACACATAAACCTCCTTATATCTTCCTCAAAACAGCCACCATACCTACCTATTACGGCATTTCCATAGCCATTCCGAGATAATATTGCCATGCAACTTTCCACCGTTCCGTTTATCATCATGACACACATTACTTTTGTCATATTGCCATTGCATGATCATGTAGTTGACATCGTATTTGTGGCAAATCCACCATGCATATTTTTTCATACATGTCACTCTTGATTCATTGCACCATCCCGGTACACCGCCGGAGGCATTGATATAGAGTCATAACTTGTTCTAGTTTTGAGTTGTAATTCATATGTTGTAAATCAATAAAAGTGTGACGATCATCATTATTGGAGCATTGTCCTAAAGAAAGAAAAAAGGCCAAAGAAAAAAAGAAAAAAATGAAAAAGAAAAAAAGAAAATAAATAAAAAGGGGGCAATGTTACTATCTCTTTTTCCACACTTGTGCTTCAAAGTAGCACCATGTTCTTCATATAGCGAGTCTCATATATTGTGCTTCAAAGTAGCACCATGTTCTTTATATAGTGAGTCTCATATGTTGTCACCTTCATATACTAGTGGGAATTTTTCATTATAGAACTTGGCTTGTATATTCCTACGATGGGCTTCCTCAAATGCCCTAGGTCTTCATGAGCAAGCAAGTTGGATGCAGACCCACTAGTTTCTTTTGCTGAGCTTTCATTCATTTATAGCTCTAGTGCATCCGTTGCATGGCAATCCCTACTTCTCATGTTGACATCAATTGATGGGCATCTCCATAGCCCGTTGATTATCCTCGTCAATGTGAGACTTTCTCCTTTTTTTGTCTTCTCCACACAATCCCCATCATCATATTCTATTCCACCCATAGCGCTATATCCATGGCTCACACTCATGTATTGCGTGAAAGTTGAAAAAGTTTGAGATTATTTAAGTACGAAACAATTGCTTGGCTTGTCATCGAGGGTGTAGAATTTGGGAACATTTTTGTGAGACGAAAGCATAGCCTAACTATATGATTTTGTAGGGATGAACTTTCTTTAGCCATGTTATTTTGAGAAGCCATGATTACTTTTATTAGTATGCTTGAAGTATTACTATTTCTTTTGTCAATATGAACTTTTATTTTGAATCATTTGGATCTGAAAATTCATGCCACAATAAAGAAAATTACATTGAGTATTATGCTAGGTAGCATTACACATCAAAAATTTTGTTTTTATCATTTACCTACTCGAGGACGAGCAGGAATTAAGCTTGGGGATGCTTGATACGTCTCCAACATATCTATAATTTTTGATTGTTCCATGCTATTATATTACCCCTTTTTGGATGCTTATGGGCTTTATTTTACACATTTATATCATTTTTGGGACTAACCTACTAACCGGAGGCCCAACCCGTATTGCTGTTTTTTTGCCTATTTCAGTATTTCGAAGAAAAGGATATCAAACAGAGTCCAAACGGAATAAAACCTTCAGAAGCATGATTTTCGGAACAAACGTGATCCAGAGGACTTGGAGTGCAAGTCAAGAAGCGATCGAGGCGGCCATGAGGGTGAGGGCGCGCCCACCCCTACAGGGCGCGCCCCCTATCTCGTGGGCCCCTCGGGCGGCCACCGACCTACTTCTTCCTCCTATATATACCCACATACCCCGAAAACATCCAGGGAGCCAACGAGAAACAATTTCCACCATCGTAACCTTCTGTATCCGCGAGATCCCATCTTGGAGCCTTCGTCGGCGCTCCGCCGGAGGGGGAATCGACCACGGAGAGCTTCTACATCAACACCATGTCCCTTCCGATGAGTTGTGAGTAGATTATCACAGACCTTCGGGTCCATAGTTATTAGCTAGATGGCTTCTTCTCTCTTTTTGGATCTCAATACCATGTTCTCCACCTCTCTTGTGGAGATCTATTCGATGTAACTCTTTTTGCGGTGTGTTTGTCGAGATCCGATGAATTGTGGGTTTATGATCAAGTTTATCTATGAGAAATATTTGAATCTCCTCTGAATTCCTTTATGTATGATTGAGTTATCTTTAAAAGTCTCTTCGAATTATCAGTTTGGTTTGGCCTACTAGATTGATCTTTCTTGCCATGGGAGAAGTGCTTAGCTTTGGGTTCAATCTTGCGGTGTCCTTACCCAGTGACAATAGGGGTTGCAAGGCACGTATTGTATTGTTGCCATCGAGGATAAAAGGTGGGGTTTATATCATATTGCATGAGTTTATCCCTCTACATCATGTCATCTTTCTTAATGCGTTACTCTGTTCTTATGAACTTAATACTCTAGATGCATGCTGGATAGCGGTCGATGTGTGGAGTAATAGTAGTAGATGCAGGCAGGAGTCGGTCTACTTGTCACGGACGTGATGCCTATATACATGATCATGCCTAGATAATCTCATAATTATTCACTTTTCTATCAATTGCTCGACAGTAATTTGTTCACCCACTGTAATACTTATGCTATCTTGAGAGAAGCCACTAGTGAAACCTATGGCCCCCGGGTCTATCTTTTATCATATAAGTTTTCAATCTACTTTTATTTGCATCTTCACTTTTCCTATCTATATTCTAAAATACCAAAAATATATTTATCTTATCATACTATCTCTATCAGATCTCACTTTCGCAAGTGGCCGCGAAGGGATTGACAACCCCTTTATTGTGTTGGTTGCGAGTTCTTTGTTTGTTTGTGTAGATGTGTGGGACTTTTGAGGAGCCTCCTACTGGATTGATACCTTGGTTCTCAAAAACCGAGGGAAATACTTATGCTACTATTGCTGCATCACCCTTTCCTCTTCAAGGAAAACCAACGCAAGCTCAAGACGCACTACTCGTTAGTTCATTGTGCCATGCTTTACGGCTTAGAATCGGGACTTCAAAGATGTTTTGAATGTCATGGACCATATGAGATGTTCCAGGAGTTGAAGTTAATATTTCAAGAAAATGCCCGAGTTGAGAGATATGAAGTCTCCAACAAGTTCTATAGCTGCAAGATGGAGGAGAATAGTTCTGTTAGTGAGCACATACTCGGAATGTTTGGGTACCATAATCACTTGACTCAGCTGGGAGTTAATCTTCCAGATGATTGTGTCATTGACAGAGTTCTTCAATCACTGTCACCAAGCTACCAAGGCTTCATGATGAACTATAATATACAAGGGATGGAAAAGACTATTCCCAAGCTCTTCACGGTGCTAAAGGCCGTGGAGGTAGAAATCAAGAAGTAGATCACTTGATGGTTAACAAGACCACTAGTTTCAAGAAGAAGGGCAAGGGTAAAAAGAAGGGGAACTTGAACAAACCTCCTACTTATGATTAACCCTCTCGCAAGCATCCACAACTACGAGAAAAGTATTAAGAATAAATTCTAACCCTAGCATTAAACTTTGGATCCAATTGGTCCGTTACGGAATAGCGCATAAACTGGGGTTTAAGCTTCTGTCACTCTCGCAACCCACCATCTAATAACTACTCCACAATGCATTCCCTTAGGCCCAAATATGGTGAAGTGTCATGTAGTCGATGTTCACATGACACACTAAGAGAATGACAACATACATATTATCAAAATATCGAACACATACCAAGTTCACATGATTACTTGCGACATGATTTCTCCCGTGACCTCAAGAACGAAAATAAATACTCACAAATGATAATCATGCTCAAGATCAGAGGGGTATTAAATAGAATAATGGATCTAAATATATAATCTTCCACCAAATAAACCATATAGTAATCAACTACAAGATGTAATCAACACTACTAGTCACCCACAAGCACCAATCTATAGTTTTGATACAAAGATTGAACACAAGAGATGAACTAGGGTTTGAGAGGAGTTGGTTCTTTTGAATATGTTGATGAATATAGCCCTCCCCAAGATGGGGGGGTTGTTGGTGATGATTACAACGATGATTTCCCCCTCTGGTAGGGAAGTTCCCCCTGCGGAATTGCTCCACCGGAGGGCAAAAGTGCTCCTGCCCAAGTTCCGCCTCAAGGTGGCGGCGCTTCGTCCCGAAAGTCCTCCTCTTATTTATTTTTCTAGGTCAAAATGACTTATATACCAGAAGATGGGCACCGGAGGTGGGCCGACAAGGGCAACACCCACCAGGGAGCGTCTGGGCCTCCTGGCGCGCCCAGATGGGTTGTGCCCACCTGGTGGCCCCCTCTGGTACTTATTTGCTCCAATATTTCTTAAATATTCCATAAAAAATCCTTGGGAAGTTTCAACTAATTTGGAGTAGTGCAGAATAGGTAGCTTGACGTAGATTTTTCAGGTTCAGATTTCTAGCTGCCAGAATTCTCCCCCTTTGTGCATACCGTGCATATTATGAGAGAAAAGGCATTATAATTACTCCAAAAAGCATTATTATACAATAAAACAACATAAATAAAAGTAGGAAAACATGATGCAAAATAGACATATCAACTCCCCCAAGCTTAGACCTCGCTTGTCCTCAAGCGAAAATCGAAATCGAAAAACATGTCCACATGCTTAGAGAGAGAGGTGGCGATAAAAACAAAAATACGGACATAGCAACATCATGTAATTTATTATAACAACAACAAACTTTAACATAATACTTTTATCATAGACTTCTCATGAACAAGTGACAATTCATCACAACATCGAAGTATAAAGCATAAACTCTATTGGAAACCATTAAACTATGTTCTCAGTCAGCTTTGCAACTACAATTCATCATATTTTCAGGAAGGGTCACGTATCGGAGCCTTTAGGCAAGTCCACATACTCAACCATCATTTAGTCTTCTATAATTGCTAACACTCATCGCGTACACATGAGCAAAACGTTTCAACCGGACACATAGAAAGATAGGGGCTTATAGTTTTGCCTCCCAACGCACTCACCTCAAGGGTGATGTCAACAATAATAACTCATGCTACCCATATTCAACTGGATATATGTGCCTAGATCTTTCCTCACCACATGATGCTTGCCAAAGGAGAAAAATAAAAGGAATAGAGAGAAAAACTTTGACTCTTGCATGAAAGTAAATACATGAAATTAAAATATAGGCCCTTCGCAGAGGGAAGCAAAGGTTGCCATGCGCTTTTTGTTTGTATGCTCAGCCCCTTAGTGCAAGAGAACATCATGTTATATTGCCCCTTGTGATGGCAACCTTTATTATGCAGTCTGTCGCTTTTATTCTTCACCATCACAAGTTCGTACAACGCTCAATTTTCCCTTACACTAATGATCTCACACTTTTAGAAGCAATTTTTATTGCCGTTTTTGCACCGATGACAACTTACTTGAAGGATCTTACTCAATCCATAGGTTGGAATGGTGGAATCTCAAACAAGATTTGGGTTTAAGGGTTTTGGATGCACAAGTAGTATCTCTACTTAGTGCGGAGTTTTTGGCTAGCAAAGATAGGGGCAAGCACCACATTTTGAAGGATATATGACAATATAACTTCTATGTGAATATGAATAAACATAAATCATTAAGTTGTCTTCCTTGTTCAACATCAACAATTTTGGCATATAATATTTTGATGGGTGCTCACAATCATAAAAGATTTCCCGGATATATTTATATGTGAATCTTCTCTTCCCTTATTAATTCTTTCATGAGTTGCATCATTGACCGATGCTATGATCAATCTACAATAAAATTTTCTACTTATACTTTTCCTTGTGTAATGTCATCACTTACCATAAGATTAGCATATGATATTTTTCTTTTATTTCCTTTATTTTTATTGAAACAAGAAAGTAAAGAAGGAAAAACTCAAACTAGACTTTATTATATATCTTGCACATGATTACAAGGATTGGTCACTAAGCAAACTCACCAAAAGAAAGGATCGAACTAAACTTTTATTCATCTAATAGCAAAAGATAACCATGGATCGAACTAAGAAAGTAAAGGCAAAAGATAGTGGAGATGATACGATACCGGGGCACCTCCCCCAAGCTTGGAGAAAGCCAAGGGGAGTGCCCGTACCCGATACTCAATTTTTCTTTTGGTGGTCAAGAAGAAGGTGGTGGTGATGAAGTAGAAGGTTTCTTGTCCTCGGGTTTCCACAGCAGAGGCTCACCATCATGAGAGGAGAAGTGAGTCTCCTGGATCCTGCAATTGGCAGCCAAACTCATACCTTTAAACCTTGCCTCATATTCAAAGACTTGGCTTTAAAGGTCGTGGATCTGGCTATGGAGGAAGTTGAATTGCTCGTTGAGGGATAAGATGATGTCCTTTATGGGCTTGCCATCCAGCTTGAGATCACGGGTGTAGTCCGCGATCATGAGGTGATTGGCATTAAGTCCACATTCCACCCTCCCCTTGCACCTGAATATGTCCTGCTCCATAGCTTCAAGCCTGGCATCCATGGATCCAGTCCCCTTGGGTCCTTGCACATCGCAGATGTGCAGCACCCCATCGCGCATCTGGATAGCTTGAGGGTGTTGCATCACCTCCCGCAGATATGTTGATGATGTTGTCGAAGAACTTGTCCTTGGAGGAGCTTGAAGCGGCCATGATGGATTGGATCTGACAGAAAACAACAAGAAAAGAAAACAGGAGATTTATCCGTGATACGGAGGTCAATAGATTCGGGAGGTATATATATTTTTTATATTGGGGAACAAGCAAAATGGAAGAAAAACAGAGTCCAAAAAGTACCGGAGGTGGGCACAACCCACCTGAGCGCGCCAGGCATGCTTGGCGCGCCCTGGTGTATCGTGCCCACCAGGGTCACTTTCCTCGAAGTTTCTTATTTTCCTAATTTTCTAAATATTCCAAAACTGACAAAAAAATATTTTTGCGGATTTTTTGGAGTTCGTTTACTTACTGTATCATGTACCTCCCTTTTTTCATGATTCTGGAGTGTTCCGGAAGGTTTCCTTTATGTGTTCTTCCAGTGTCAAAGTTTGGATAATATTGCTTTCAACATTAATGGGCGTACCTGAGATATAGTGTTTTATTAGTTGCCCATTGACAACCTTCGGGTTAGTACCTTCGGCGTTATTTATTTTGATAGCTCCGAATTGATAGACCTCCTCGATGACATAAGATCCTTCCCATTTGGAGAGGAGTTTTCCTGCAAAGAATCTGAAACTAGAGTTGTACAAAAGAACATATTCTCCAACTTTGAACTCACGCTTTTGGATTCTTTTGTCATGCTATCTTTTAACTTTTTCTTTGAATAACTTTGCATTTTCATAAGCCTGGGGTCTCCATTCATCTAATGAGCTAATATCAAATAACCTCTTTTCACCAGCAAGTTTGAAATCATAATTGAGTTCTTTAATTGCCCAATATGTTTTATGTTCTAACTCAAGAGGCAAATGACAAGCTTTTCCATAAACCATTTTATATGGAGACATACTCATAGGACTTTTATAAGTTGTTCTATAAGCCCAAAGTGCATCATCTAATTTCTTAGACCAATTCTTCCGGGACATATTGACAGTCTTTTGCAAGATTAGTTTATTTCTCTATTGCTAAGTTCAACTTGACCACTAGACTGAGGATGATAAGGTGATGCAATTCTATGGTTAACATCATACTTAGCAAGCATTTTACGGAAAGCACCATGAATAAAGTGTGAACCACCATCAGTCATTAAATATCTAGGGACTCCAAACCTTGGGAAAATAACTTCCTTAAGCATTTTAATAGAGGTGTTGTGATCAGCACTACTGGTTGGAATAGCTTCTACCCACTTAGTAACATAATAAACAACAACCAAAATATGTGTATGCCCATTAGAGGAAGGAAAAGGTCCCATGAAATCAAATCCCCAAACATCAAATGGTTCAACTACAAGTAAATAATTCATAGGCATTTCTTGACGCTTACCGATATTACCTATTCTTTGGCTTCATCACAAGACAAGACAAACTTACGGGCATCTTTGAAGAGAGTAGGCCAATAAAAACCAGATTGCAATACCTTATGAGCGGTTCTGTCTCCCGTGCGATGTCATCCATAAGCTTTAGAGTGACATTTTCGTAGGATTTGTTCCTGTTCATGCTTAGTTACACAACGTCTAACAATACCATCTACTCCTTTATAAAGATGTGGGTCATCCCAAAAGTAATATCTTAAATCATAGAAGATTTTTTTTCTTTTGTTGGTATGTGAAGCTATGTGGTATGTATTTAGCAACAATATAATTAGCATAGTCAGCATACCAAGGTGTACTATTAGAAACATTTATTGCGGCTAGTTGTTCATCAGGAAAGCTATCATTAATAGGTTGTGGGTCATCAAGAACATTTTCAAGCCTAGACAAGTTATTAGCTACGGGGTTCTCTGCTCCTTTCCTATCAGTGATATGCAAATCAAATTCTTGTAGCAGAAGAAACCACCTAATGAGTCTAGGTTTAGCATCTTTCTTTTCCATAAGATATTTTATAGCAGCATGATCGGTGTGAACAATTACTTTAGAATCAACAATGTAAGATCTGAATTTATCACAAGCAAACACCACTGCTAAGAATTCTTCTTAAGTAGTAGCAAAGTTTCGTTGAGCACTATCTAGAGTTTTACTAGCATAATGAATAACAATCAGTTTCTTATCAACTCTTTGTCCTAGAACAACACCAACATCATAATCACTAGCATCACACATAATCTCAAAAGGCAAGTTCCAATCAAGTGGTTGAATGACAGCTGTAGTAATTAAGGGTTTCTTTAGTGTTTCAAAGGCTTCCAAACAATCATCATCAAACACAAAGGGAATATCGTTTTGCAAAAGATTCATAAGAGGCCTAGAAATTTTAGAAAAGTCTTTGATAAACCTCCTATAGAATCCAACATGACCAAGGAAACTACGAATACCTTTGATATCTTTAGGACATGGCATTTTCTCAATTGCATCAACCTTGGCTTTGTCCACCTCAATGCCTCTCTCAAAAAATTTATGGCCCAAAACAATACCTTAATTAACCATGAAGTGACACTTTTCCTAATTCAAGACAAGATTTTTTTTGTTCACATCTCTACAAAACTCGATCAAGATTGCTTAAACAATCATCAAAAGGCTTCCCATAAACGAAAAAGTCATCCATGAAAACCTCAACAATCTTTTCACAAAAATCAGAGAATATAGCAGTCATACATATTTGAAGGTAGCAGGTGCATTACATAAACCAAAAGGCATATGTCTATAAGAAAAAGTTCCAAAAGGACAAGTAAAAGTGGTCTTTTCTTGATCAGATTGTAAAACAGGTATTTGTGAAAAGCCAGAATATCCGTCAAGGAAGCAAAAATGTGTGTGCTTAGATAATCTTTCTAACATTTGATCAATAAAAGGCAGAGGGTAATGATCTTCTCTAGTTGCTTTTTTTAATTTTCTATAATCAATTACCATCCTATAGCCTGTGACAATTCTTTTTGGAATGAGCTCATTCTTATCATTAGGAACAACAGTAATACCTCGCTTCTTAGGGACACAATGGACATGACTTACCCATCTACTATCAGCTATAAGATAGATTATACCTGCTTCCAAAAGTTTCAATATTTCTATTCTTACCACTTCTTTCATCTTCGGATTTAACCGACGTTGGTGATCAACAACGGGTTTAGCATCAGGTTCCATATTAATCTTATGCTAACATAGAGTGGGACTAATGCCCTTAAGATCATCAAGAGTATATCCAATAGCAGCCATGTGCTTCCTTAGAACTTTCAATAATCATTCTCATTCATGTTCTGAAAGGTTAGCACTAATAATAATAGGATATATCTTTTTCTCATCAAGATAAGCATATTTCAAAGTGTCTGGCAATTGTTTTAATTCAAACATAGGATCACCCTTAGGTGGAGGAGGACCTCCTAGAGTTTCAATAGGCAAATTGTGTTTAAGCAGAGGTTGTTGTTCGAAAAATATTCTATCTATTTCATTTCTTTCACGCATATGCAAATCATTTTCATCGTCTAGCAAATATTATTCCAAAGGATCAATAGGAGGCACAACAATAGAAGCAAGACCAATAATTTCATCCTTACTAGGCAAATCTTTCTTATGAGGTTGTCTACTAAACTTGGAAAAATTAAATTCATGAGATTCATCACCAAAGCTAACACCGACAGTTTGTTTCTCACAATCTATTTTAGCATTGACGGTGTTCAAGAAAGGTCTACCAAAAATAATGCAACAAAAGTCATCTTGTGGGGACCTAAGAACAAGAAAATCAGTAGGGTATTTTATTTTCCCACACAAGACTTCAACATCTCTAAGAATCCCAACTGGTGATATAGTATCTCTATTAGCAATTTTAATAGTGACATCTATGCCTTCTATTTCAACAGGTGCTATTTCATCCTTAATTTCTTGATATAAGGAAAAAGGAATAGCACTCACACTGGCACCTAGGTCACATAACCCATGATAACAATGATCTCGTATCTTAACTAAGACAACAAGCATGCCAACAACTGGTCTATGTTTATCTTTTCCTTCAGGTTTGGCAATTCTATAAGCTTCATCACAGAAGTAAATAACATGCACATCAATATTATCGACTAAGAAATCTTTAACAATAGCAACACTAGGTTCAACTCTGATTTTTTTCAGATGGTTTGGGTGTTCTAACATAACTTTTGTTAACCACAGTTGAAGCTTTAGCATGTTCTTTCATTCTAACAGGGAAAGGTGGTTTTTCAATATAAGCAGTGGGAACAACTGGATCAACGTTGTAAATGATAGTTTCTTCTTTAGCTTTTACCGGTTCTTGAACTTCTTTAATTGGTGGGTGATATTTAAACCACTTCTCCTTAGGGAGATCAATATGAGTAGCAAAAGATTCACAAAAGGAAGCTACTATCTCAGAGTCAAGTCCATATTTAGTGCTAAACTTTTGAAAAGCATCAAACTTAGGTTCAATACCTGACTCTTTACCTTCGTAAAGCTCCCAATCTTCAGAGTTTTGTTTAATTCTTTCTAAAAGATCCCACCGGAATTCAATAGTCATCCTCATAAAAGAACCAGTACAATAAGTATCGAGCATGGATTGATCATTACGAGAAAGCCGAGCATAAAAATTATGAATAATAATTTCTCTTGAGAGCTCATGATTGGGGCATGAATATAGCATTGACTTAAGCCTCCCCCAAGCTAGAGCGATACTTTCTCCTTCACGAGACCAAAAATTATATACTCCCTCCGTCCGAAAATACTTGTCATCAAAATGGATAAAAAGAGATGTATCTCAAACTAAAATACGTCTAGATACACCCCCTTTTATCCATTTTGATGACAAGTATTTTCGTACGGAGGGAGTATGTAATTCCGATCACGATGAACTAGATGCATAGGATATTTTTTTGATGAAATTCCAATTTTAATCGATTCTAGTTCCAAGATCCAATATCATCGCATAGCCTATACCATGTCAATGATTTTCCCTTCAAAGATAAAGGGAAAACCTTCTTGTTAGCTTAATCTCCGGCAAACCTGCAAGCTTAAGCAATCCACAAATTCCATCCGCATATATCAAGTGCATATCAGGATGTTCGGTTCCATCTCCTGCATAAGGATTAGCTAGCAGTTGTTCTAACATACCCAAAGGAATTTCATATTCAATATTTTCAGTAGGTGCAGTAGGTTGAGGGGCAACTAATTGTGGTTCCGGTCGAGGTGAAGATACCCGAACAAACCCCTCAAAGGATTGTTTTCCATAGTAGCAAGTGACAATAAATTTCAGCATGTAGTAATAATGTTTCCTTACCAAGAGTGCTTCATTCCTCGGCAACGGCGCCAGAAAATAGCCTTGATGACCCACAAGTATATGGGATCAATTATATCCTTTTCGATAAGTAAGAGTGTCGAACCCAACAAGGAGCAGAAGGAAATGACAAGTGGTTTTCAGCAAGGTAATGTCCGCAAGTGCTAAAATTGTAAGTAGCGGAGTAGTTTGATAGTAAGATAATTTGTAACGAGCAAGTAACAATAGTAGTAAAAAAGTGCAGAAAGGTAGCCCAATAGGACAAGCCAAAACGGTTTCTTATGATAAGCAAAGTGTTCTTGAGGGTATACGGGAATTTCATCTAGCCACTTTCATCATGTTGGCTTAATTCGTGTTCGGTACTTTGATAATTTGATATGTGGGTGGACCGGTGCTTAGGTGTTGTTCTTACTTGAAAAAACCTCCTACTTATGGTTAACCCTCTTGCAAGCATCCGCAACTACGAGAAAAGTATTAAGAATAAATTCTAACCATAGCATTAAACTTTTGGATCCAATCGGTCCCTTATGGAATAGCGCATAAACTGGGGTTTAAGCTTCTGTAACTCTCGCAACCCATCATCTAATAACTACTCCACAATGCATTCCCTTAGGCCCAAATATGGTGAACTGTCATGTAGTCGACGTTCACATGACACCACTAACAGAATGACAACACACATATCATCAAAATATCGAACACATATCAGGTTCACATGATTACTTGCAACATGATTTCTCCTGTGACCTCAAGAACGAAAGTAACTACTCACAAATGATAATCATGCTCAAGATCGGAGGGGTATTAAATAGCATAATGGATCTGAACATATAATCTTCCACCAAATAAACCATGTAGTAATCAACTACAAGATGTAATCAACATTACTAGTCACCCACAAGCACCAATCTATAGTTTTGATGCAAAGATTGAACACAAGAGATGAACTAGAGTTTGAGAGGAGTTGGTGTTGTTGAAGATGTTGATGAAGATAGCCCTCTCCAAGATGGGAGAGTTGTTGGTGATGATGATGATGATGATTTCCCCCTCTGGGAGGGAAGTTCCCCAGGTGGAATCGCTCCGCCGGAGGGCAAAAGTGCTCCTGCCCAAGTTCCGACTTGAGGCGGCGGTGGTTCATCCCGAAAGTCCTCTTATTTTTTCTAGGTCAAAATGACTTATATACTAGAAGATGGGCACCGGAGGTGGGCCGAGGAGGGCAGCACCCACCAGGGCGCGCTTGGGCCTCTTGGCGCGCCCAAGTGGGTTGTGCCCACCTGGTGGCCCCCCTCTGGTACTTATTTGCTCCAATAATTCTTAAATATTCCATAAAAAATCCTTGGGAAGTTTTAGATCATTTGGAGTTGTGCAGAATAGGTAGCTTGACGTAGCTTTTTCAGGTCCAGATTTCCAACTGCCAGAATTCTCCCCCTTTGTGCATACCTTGCATATTATGAGAGAAAAGGCATTAGAATTACTCCAAAAAGCATTATTATACAATAAAACAACATAAATAACAATAGGAAAACATAATGCAAAATGGATGTATCCGTTTTGTTGCTCACATTTGTAAGTCGAAGCATGGACTACGGATTAAACAAAGATTGGCTAAGGATGAGGTGACGATGCGTGTCGAAAATGGTTCCAAGGTTGATGTGATTGCCGTCGGCACGCAACGTCTATATCTACCTTTGGGATTAGTTTTAGACCTGAATAATTTTTATTTGGTGCCAGCATTGAGCATGAACATTATATCTAGATCTTGTTTACTGCAAGACTGTTATTCATTTAAATCAGAGAATAATGGTTGTTCTATTTATATGAGTAATATATTTTATGGTTATGCACCCTTGAAGAGTGGTCTATTTCTATTGAATCTTGATCATGATGATACACATATTCATAATATTGATGCCAAAAGATGCAAAGTTGATAATGATAGTGTAACTTATTTGTGTCACTGCCGTTTGGGTCATATAGGTGTAAAGCGCATGAAGAAACTCCATGAAGATGGACTTTTGGAATCACTTTATTATGAATCATTTGATGCTTGCGAACTGTGCCTTATGGGCAAGATGACTAAAACTCTGTTCTCCGAAACAATGGAACGAGCTAGTGACTTATTGGAAATAATACATACCGATGTATGCGGTCCAATGAGTGTTGATGCTCGTGGCGGGTATCGTTATTTTCTGACCTTCACAAATGATTTGAGCATATGTGGGTATATCTACTTAATGAAACACAAGTCTGAAACATTTGAAAAGTTCAAAGAATTTCAGAGTGAAGTGGAGAATCATCATAACAAGAAAATAAAGTTTCTACGATATGATCATGGAGGAGAATATTTGAGTTACGAGTTTGACCTTCATTCAAAACAATGTGGAATAGTTTCACTACTCATGCCACCTGGAACACCACAGCGTAATGGTGTGTCCGAACATCGTAACCGCACTTTACTCTATATGGTGCGATCTGTGATGCCTCTTACCGAATTACCACTATCGCTTTGGGGTTATGCATTAGAGACAGCTGCATTCACTTTAAACAGGGCACCGTCAAAGTCCGTTGAGACGACACCGTATGAACTGTGGTTTGGGAACAAACCTAAGCTGTCGTTTCTTAAAGTTTGGGAATGCGATGCTTATGTCAATAGCCTTCAGCCCGATAAGCTCGAACCCAAATCGGAGAAGTGCGTCTTCATAGGATACCCCAAGGAAACAATTGGGTACACCTTCTACCAAAAGTCCGAAGGCAAGATTTTTGTTGCTAAAAACGGAACCTTTCTAGAGAATGAGTTTCTCTCGAAAGAAGTGAGTGGGAGGAAAGTAGGACTTGATGAGGTAATTGTACCTACTCTCAATTTGGAAAGTAGCTCATCCGAGAAATTTGTTCCCGTGATGCCTACACCAACTGGAGAGGAAGCTAATGATAAATATCATGAAACTACAGATCAAGTTGCTACAGAACCTTGTAGGTTAGGCAGAGCACAATCTGCACCAGAGTGGTACAGTAATCCTGTTCTGGAGGTCATGTTACTTGACCATGACAAACCTACGAACTATGAAGAAGCTATGATGAGCCCAGATTCCGAATAAATGGCTTGAGACCATGAAATCTGAGATAGGATCCATGTATGAGAACAAAGTGTGGACTTTGGTGGATCTTCCCGATGATCGGCGACCCATAGAGAATAATTGGATCTTCAATAAGAAGACTGGCGTTGATGGTAATGTTACTATCTATAAAGCTCAACTTGTTGCAAAAGGTTTTCGACAAGTTCAAGAGTTGACTACGATGAGACTTTCTCACCCATATCGACGCTTAAGTTTGTCCGAATCATGTCAGCAATTGCCGCATTTTATAATTATGAAATCTGGCAAATGGATGTCAAAACTGCATTCCTTAATAGATTTCTTAAAGAAGAGTTGTATATGATGCAACCGGAAGGTTTTGTCGATCCTAAAGGTGCTAACAAAGTGTGCAAGCTCCAGTGATCCATTTATGGACTGGTGCAAGCATCTCGGAGTTGGTACATACGCTTTGATGAGGTGATGAAAGCATATGGTTTTATACATAATTTTGGAGAAGCCTGTATTTATAAGAAAGTGAGTGGGAGCTCTATAGCATTTCTAATATTATATATGGATGACATATTGTTGATTGGAAATGATGTAGAATTTCTGGATAGCATAAAAGGATACTTGAATAAGAGTTTTTCAATGAAAGACCTCAGTGAAGCTACTTATATATTGGGCATCAAGATCTATAGAGATAGATCAAGACGCTTGATAGGACTTTCACAAAGCACTTACCTTGATAAAGTTTTGAAGAAGTTCAAAATGGGTCAGTCAAAGAAAGGGTTCTTGCCTATGTTACAAGGTGTGAAGTTGAGTCAGACTCAATGCTCGACCACTGTAGAAGATAGAGAGAAAATGAAAGTCATTCCCTATGCCTCAACCATAGGTTCTATAATGTATGTTATGTTATGTACCAGACCTGATGTGTGCATTGCTATTAGTTTAGCAGGGAGGTACCAAAGTAATCTAGGAGTGGATCACTGGACAGCGGCCAAGAACATCCTAAAGTACCTGAAAAGGACTAGGGATATGTTTCTTATTTATGGAGGTGACAAAGAGCTTGTCGTAAGTGGTTACGTCGACGCTAGCTTTGACACTGATCCGGATGATTCTAAATCACAATCTGGATATGTATTTTTATTGAATGGGGGGCTGTCATTGGTGCATTTCCAAGCAAAACGTCGTGGCGGGATCTACGTGTGAAGCGGAGTACATAGCTGCTTCAGAAGCAACAAATGAAGGAGTTCATATCTGATCTAGGTGTAATACCTAGTGCATCGGGTCCAATGAAAATCTTTTGTGACAATACTGGAGCAATTGCCTTGGTGAAGGAATCCAGATTTCACAAAAAGACCAAACACATCAAGAGACGCTTCAAATCCATCCGAGATTTGGTCAAGCAGGAAGACATGGAGATTTGCAAAATACATACGGATCTGAATGTTGCAGACCCGTTGACTTAGCCTCTTCCATGAGCAAAACATGATCAGCACCAATACTCCATCGGTGTTAGATTCATTGCAATGTAATCTAGATTATTGACTCTAGTGCAAGTGGGAAACTAAAGGAAATATGCCCTAGAGGCAACAATAAATTTGTTATTTTATATTTCCTTATTCACGATAAATGTTTATTATTCATGCTATAATTGTATTAACCGGAAACTTGGTACATGTGTGAATACATAGACAAAACACAGAGTCCCTAGTATGCCTCTACTAGACTAGCTCGTTGATCAAAGATGCTTAAGTTCCCTAGCCATGGACATGAGTTGTCATTTGATAAATGGGATCACATCATTAGTGTAATGATGTGATGGACAAGACCCATCCGTTAGCTTAGCATAACGATCGTTTAGTTTTATTGCTACTGCTTTCTTCATGTCAAATATATATTCCTCCGATTATGAGATTATGCAACTCCCAGACACCGTAGGAATGCCTTGTGTGCTATCAAACGTCACAACGTAACTGGGTGATTATAAAGATGCTCTACAGGTATCTCCGAAGGTGTTTGTTGGGTTGGCATAGATTGAGATTAGGATTTTGCACTCCGAGTATCAGAGAGGTATCTCTGGGCCCTCTCGATAATGCACATCATATGAAGCCTTGCAAGCAATGTGACTAAAGAGTTAGTTACGGGATGATCCATTGCGGAACGAGTAAAGAGACTTGCCGGTAACGAGATTGAACTAGGTATGAAGATACCGACAATCGAATCTTGGACAAGTAACATACCGATGACAAAGGGAATAACATATGTTGACATTGCGGCTCGACCGATAAGGATCTTTGTAGAATATGTGGGAACCAATATGAGCATCCAGGTTCCGCTATTGGTTATTGACCGGAGAGGTGTCTCGGTCATGTCTACATAGTTCTCGAACTCATAGGGTCCACACGCTTAACGTTCGATGATGATATGTATTATATGAGTTATGTGTTTTGCTGACCAAAGGTAGTTCAGAGTCCCGGATGAGATCACGGACATGACAAGGAGTCTCGAAATGGTCGAGAGGTAAAGATTGATATATTGGAAGGTTATATTCGGACACCGGAATGGTTCGGGGATTTTCCGGAGTATCGAGGGGTTACCGGAA
>NC_041391.1:564972274-565023341 GCF_002162155.2 Triticum dicoccoides
CGAATTGGACTAGGGGAGGGGCGCGGCCTCCTCTTTCCTTCTTCCTCTCTCTCTCTCCCTTCCCCCTTTTCCCCCTCAGGAAAGGAAGGGGGGCCGAATTGAACTGGGAGTCCTAGTAGGACTCCCCCCTTGGGGGCGCGCCCTGGGCCGACCCTCTCCCCTCTCCCTCCTTTATATACGGGGGCAGGGGGCACCCAAAGCACATTGATTGTTTCTTAGCCGTGTGCGGTGCCCCCCTCCACCGTTTACTCCTCTAATCATATTATCATAGTGCTTAGGTGAAGCCCTGCGCAGATCACATCACCATTACTGTCACCACGCCGTTGTGCTGACGAAACTCATCGACTCCTTCGTACCTCTACTGGATCAAGAGTTCAAGGGACGTCATCAAGCTGGACATGTGCAGAACTCGGAGGTGCCGTACATTCAGTACTTGATTGGTTGATTCGAGAAGATGTTCGACTACATCAACCGCGTAAAGTTAACGCTTCCTCTTTTGGTCTATGAGGGTATGTGGACACACTCTCCCCCTCTCGTTGCTATGCATCTCCTAGATAGATCTTGCATGAGCGTAGGATTTTTTTTTTGAAATTGCATGCTACGTTTCCCAACATGGAGGGCACCCGAGGATTCGGCTAGCCATGGCTTGTGTTTGAATGGTTGAGGGAGGGGGGCGAGGGAGTCCTGGACTAGGGGGTGTCCAAATAGCCGAACTATCATCATCGGCCGGACTCCCAGACTATGAAGATACAAGATTGAAGACTTCGTCCCGTGTCCGAATGGGACTTTCCTTGGCGTGGAAGGCAAGCTTGGCGATACAGATATGTAGATCTCCTACCATTGTAACCGACTCTGTGTAACCCTAGCCCTCTCCGGTGTCTATATAAACTGGATGGCTTTAGTCCGTAGGACGAACAACAATCATACCATAGGCTAGCTTCTAGGGTTTAGCCTCCTTGATCTCGTGGTAGATCTACTCTTGTAACACACATCATCAATATTAATCAAGCAGGACATAGGGTTTTACCTCCATTAAGAGGGCCCGAACCTGGGTAAAACGTCGTGTCCCTTGTCTCCTGTTACCATCCGCCTAGACGCACAGTTCGGGACCCCCTACCCGAGATCCGCTGGTTTTGACACCGACATTGGTGCTTTCATTGAGAGTTCCCCTGTGCCGTCGCAATCAGGAAGGATGCCTTTTCTTATCTTTAAAGACGGCACCGTCGTCAAGGGAGCCTTGGCCGCCGGCCAAACTATCCGGCTAGGTGGTTTTCTTATGACCGCCTGTTCGGCCACCGCTGCGATGATGACCTCTCAGGTCATCAAAAGCGATCTTCACGTCAGCTCGGAATTCGCCGAGCAGCTAGATCCGATGGAGCTCTCCTCCGTAAACGAGCTCTTGGATCGCATCGCCGCCCTGAGAGTCGCTACAGACTATGATCAGATTGGTCTTAAAACCGATCTGAGAGAAATTAACTCTCCCCAGGCTACCCACCACGTTGTTGTGGTAGAGGAACAATGCGGCGACTCTTCTTCTATGTTAAAAACCAGCTATGTTCGGATTCCCGATCCCTCCATGCCGGATTCCCGCGGAGGGACGGGCGTCAATCAAATACTGAACCTAAAGTCAGGCATCGGACCAGATTTGTTGGAAGGCATCCAACAAACCAAGCTTCCAAATCCAGAAACTTCTTGGCCTTTGAGCCTCAGATCGGGCGGGGTTCCGAACTTAATTCCACCCGCCCACCCAAACATACGCGATCTATCTCAAATACGCAAGAGCCCGATGAAACATTACATCATTACTGGGCCAGGTTCCTCCTGGTTATGAACAGGATAAAGGACTGCTGTGAAGAAGGCGCGATTTCAATTTTTGCAACAATTGCACGGACAAGGGAATCATAAACGCCATAAGTCATCACGAAGTTACACGCTTCGCCGACCTAGCGACCATTGTACAAAAATACTGTGCGATGGAGAGTGCCTGGAAAACCGAAACTAGGTTTTGGGACAATCCGGCCCTGAATACAACCCCAGTCTGAAATAAAAGGGTGCGTCATACTCAAGCACCTGGATTAAAAAGCAAAAAGCAAAAAACCCCTAAAGGGCACGGAACCGTACTGGAGGGATGGCTCAACGGACCCTGCAAAATCCATAGTACGGAGGGCGCCACTCCAACACATAGCCTTCGAGCATGTTGGATACTACGGCAGGTGGCCAAAAGTGGCGAAGGCTTTCTAGCCCCGGACAACCAGCCCAACAGTACCAGTACGGTATTAACAGTCTTCGAGACTTTCGCATCAAATAACATGCGGAAGCGAACAATCCGCAACCTCGCCGAAGTCTACCAAGTAGCAACAACGAATCCATGGAGCGACACAGCTATCACCTTCAATGCCAACGATGAACCTAAATTCCGAACAGCTCGAGCACCAGCCGCATTGGTCCTCAGTCCAATAGTGGACGGCTTTCGTCTTACCAAGGTACTCATGGATGGCGGCAGTGGATTAAACCTCATCTATGAGGAAACTCTTCAAAAAATGGAAATTGACTGGAGCCACATTGAGCGAAGCAGCACAACATTCAGGGGAATAATCCCTAGTCGAGAAGTACGCTACACAAGAAAAATCACACTAGACGTAGTGTTCGGCTTGCTGGACAACTACAGGTCCGAAGAGGTCACGTTCCAAGTGGCCCCATTCGGCAACGGATATCACTTTTGACTGAATGGACCGAAGCCGAACTCCCTAAAGAGTACGGCGCATACTCCAATTGGATCATGCATTTCAATGGCTCCAAAATGTTGGCTGGCTTGGGAGCTGGCATCATCTTGATGTCCCAAACCGGAGACACAGTCCAATACGTGCTTCAAATAATGTACACGGACTCCAACAATGCAGCCGAATACGAGGCCCTTCTACATGGCCTCCGGATGGCAATCTCCATGGGTATTCAACGCCTAGAGGTGCGCGGGGATTCAAACCTCGCAATATCCCAAGTAAATGGAGACTTTGACGCCAAGGATCCGAAAATGGCAGCCTACCGAAACGCTGTCCTAAAAATGTCAGCCCGGTTCGAAGGACTCGAATTCCACCATGTAGCCCAGGATAATAACCAGGCAGCAGACGTGTTGGCACGCATCGGCGCAAAACGCGACGCCGTCCCTCCAAACATCTTCCTGGAGCGTCCCTTTAAGCCATCCGTATTATGGGAAGAGGAGTCCGGAAATAACAATCCGGAACCAACTGCATCACCTAACGCAGAACATTCTGACACAATCGGTGGCTCAGCCAATGAAATAACAGATTCAGCCCATGAAATACTGGCAGTAATTGCCCCGTGGACGGAACCATTCCTAGCCTACCTAATCCGGCAGGAACTTCTCAAAGACCAAAATGAGGCCCGCTGCATAGTTCGGCGATCTAAAGCCTACAAGGTCCATGAGGGAGAACTTTATAAGAAAAGCACAACCGGAGTCCTTCAAAGGTGTATCTCCGAAGAGGAAGGGAGAAATCTCTTGGCTGAAATTCACGCCGGACTCGGCGGGCACCACGCCGCCGCCCGGGCCCTTGTAGGCAAGGCCTTCCGTACATGATTTTATTGGCCGACCGCCCGGGCAGATGCTTAGGACTTAGTCCAACGATGCGTCGGTTGCCAGCTCTTTGCTAATCAGAGCCACATGCCACCCACCGCCCTCAAAACTATACCCATTACTTGGTCGTTCGCGGTTTGGGGGCTTGACATGGTTGGACCCCTTAAAGGGGAAACCCACAAGCACAAATACTTATTGGTCATGGTGGACAAATTCACCAAATGGATAGAGGCCAAGCCGGTTAAAACGGCAGAATCCGGACCTGTGATAGACTTCATATCCGGGGTAGTACACCATTTTGGCATCCCCACAACATCATCACTGATAACAACACGAATTTCACGGCCGACGAGGTTAAACTCTGGTGCAAAAACATGGGCATCAAGCTCGACTACGCTTCAGTCTACCACCCTCAAACTAATGGTCAAGTGGAACGGGCAAATGGTCTCATCATGAGCGGCATTAAACCCAGATTAGTGCGGTCCATCACAGAATCTAACACGCACTGGTTAGAGGAGCTCGACTCCGTACTCCGGGGGCTGCGGACCACGCCAAACCGTACAACCGGATTCACACCATTTTTTATGGTATACGGTGCTGAGGCAGTTTTGCCCTGCGATATAATTCATGACTCACCTCGCGTGCGCATGTATGAGGAAAGAGAAGCCGAGCTGGATCGGGAGGACAGTTTGGACGCTTTAAAGGAGGAGCGCGACGTGGCAAAATCCCGTTCTGCATTCTATCAACAGCAGGCTCGAAGATATCAAAGCAGAGAAGTACGGGCCAAAACTTACAATGTTGGCGAGCTAGTTCTACGCCTGCCAGACAAGAAAAAGGACAAACTTAAGCCCAAATGGGAAGGTCCCTTCATCATCGACCAAGTCCTTACCGGCGGTGCATACCGTCTACGCAACGCATCTGACAACCGACTCGAGCCAAACCCATGGAACGCAGCCCGTCTCCGAAGATTTTACGCCTAGCGCCGGACTCAGGGTTCGTCTCCTTCCTCCGTCCACCTTTCATGTTTTTTCGCTGTCTTTGTTTTCCCTCCCTTTTCCTCCCTCTTTCAGTACAAACCTCTTGAGGGCTAATCTGCGCTTCATTCGCACTCGCTCGATGTGCTACTCGCACTCGTTATACCTGGGGGCTTCTTTAATAGAAGCTTATTTATATGGGCTTCATGCCCACCACATGTGTTATACTTCCGCATGTACCTTTTGATCACCATTATATGCATCAATATGACTTAAGTTTTGGCCAAGCCGGGTTGCCTGGCTCCTGTGCTTACCCCTACGTTCCCGATTGTTCGGCTAGGAGGTAAAGGGAGCACCTCTGTGATTGTTACTGCCGGGTCAGCCGGATGTGTACCTCAGACTGGGTGAAGCCGAAGGCTAGCGTTCTTAAGGGAATATTCGGTCGGTGACCTGAAAGATGATTTATTACTTACTTATTTATCTGCCCCCAGATGCTTTTTCTGCTATTTTCGCAGTCCGGACATGCACTTTAGGGCATGCCTCCCAAGGAAAGGAACCCTTAACGGAACTATTCTCCCTGGAAGATGTTTCTTACTAACCATGTAATATAACATAGCTAGTTGGGCACTTGTCTGATAAAGCAATTATGACCCCTACGCCTTGTCTCCATGCATGCCCTGGTTCTTTTATAACCGTCAGGGTATTCGGACACACTCCGGACTGTTGGGTCCCGAGGTTGAAGCGAAAAGGTCCGCAAAGACAAACGATCTACAATCCGTCTAGAAGGCATTCTATATGTCATTTTAAAATTACATTGTCAAACTGACTGATTGTACTCCTCTTCAATCCCATCTAACAGGCTGTCTAATTTACAGTCCTGTTGGGAATATTTTGCGGCCAGCTCTACTTGGTCGTACATCAAGCTCACAGGGATCTCCTTCCCATCAGGCCCCATAGGTCCGACCTCGGCCATGTGGTTTGGGTCAGCCTTCGGGTACCGCGTCTTCACCATGGCCCAGGCCTCCCTGGCGCCTTGACGGCAGGCCGATATCTTCCACAGATAGAGACGTCGCCGTACTCCCTGAAGCTTCTCAGCAAGCCCTCCAAGGCCCTCAGGTAGGGAGACGGAAGGCCATAAGGCCTGAATGACGCCATTCATCGCCTGCCGAACACGTTCAAGCAGTTGCACCAGCTCGGGAAGTTGGTCACCCGTTGAACTGGGCATTTCCTCCATAGGGCGACCTGTGAGCACACCTACAGACATATTTCTGTCAACCGACTTCCTCGCCGAACTCTTCTTTTCAAAAGAGTTTGCTCAAGCACTTACTATAGATGACGCGACGAAGCCGTTGATTCTCCCTCAAGGAGCCAGACAGCTGGGCCCGAACACCTTTTAGCTCTTCTCAAAGCTGGGTGTGGGCATCTTGGAGTTTGTTCCTCTCCTACTGCACCTTCATAAGCACCCTCTCGCCGGCCTTCAACTGGCGCAGTAGTTGTTTCTTTTCTGGATCAAGTCCGGCAACATCTGCAATATTATTGTCAGATTTATACGCATGCCGCACGCCATAAAACATTTTTGAAATATGTGTTACCGGAGGGGGTCTCTGTGTCTCCTCCTGCGGCGGTCAGTGCGGCCTCAAGTTGGGCCTTGCACTCTTGAAGCTCCTGGGACAGGTGGGTATTCTTCTCCGTAAGATCCTGCATAATAAATGATCCTTAAATCAGTTATTTTAACTATTTTAAGTCTCGGGGGCTACTGGCATATATAACTATTAAAATTACTCACCCGTATGTCCTTCACATACTGCTCCGTGGCTCTGGTTAAACCATCTTGAGCGGCACGGAGGTGCGCGTCTCCCGCATCAAAGGCATTCAACGCCTCCGGGGAGAAACACGCGTCACGAAGAACTGCCCGGCGACGCCTGTGATTCATGGCGCTCTCCACCTCAGAACGGGTGGTGGACAGCCTGTCGGCATCCTCCGTTGGAGGAGCATCCGGCTCATGCCTTGTGTTCGCCTCCCCTTCCGGACCACGCGTTGGAGCATGCCTGGCGGAGGCTTGATTGGCAACCTCTCCGGACATTGTCCGGCAAGCGCTCTTTCTCCTGGAAAAGTTATGAGCATTAATATACCTCCTAGGGATCCTTCCCTTAAAAACAGCGGTGCGCCGTACCGTTGCAGCGACGTTTCGATTCGCGTCGCACTCCTTTTCGCCTGCTGGGCCGAACTGACCCTTGCTGGTCAGCCGCCGCGGGTTCGGCTTCTCGCCTTGAAGGCACCTCCTGCAAGACACCGTTAGTATACGGTGATCAGAAATACGCAAGGACGAAGTAATGGTGTCAGAACTCCGGTCATAATTACCTGAGAAGCTAGACATAAACCGGGGTAGTCAGCCGTAATGGCGACTAAAGCATTGTCCATGCTGAGTTGGTGGAACACCCTGTCAATTAGCTCCACCTTTATGTCCGGATCCTCTTCGGAGGCTGGATCAAGGGATCTTCCCGGATCCTCAGGTTGTGGAGCCGGACTGTGTATGCCCTCCACATCCCGACGCAGTTCCTGCGTCAAAATCATAAAGTAAGGCATTTAACTTTGAAAGCACGAGTCGGATGAATAAACGTTCGCTTACCCAGCTCCGAGGGTTATTCATGGAGAACCCATTCAATGGGCTCGTCTGGAGGAAGTCCTCCTTCTCCCCCTTGTACAAGCCGGACAGGATCTTCACCAGATCCGCGGCCGATCCCGGCCCCTTGCGGCCATGAAGGGTGGCGTCGTTCTCCCCGTTGAAATCCCACATGGGGTGGCCCCTATATTGGAGCGGCTGCACCCCTCGCATAATGCACGTGGCCATGATTCCAATCATGGTCAATCCGGAGTGGGCCAGTAACCTAATCCGGCCCATCAGATAATGGACGCTCCCCTCATCCTCCTGTTGAGGGCTCCGCGGGCGCCAACTCAGGCGTTTCTTCAAGGGAGCATTGCTGAACTTCGGGAGGCTGATCCGAACTGGATCCGGTAGAGGGGCGTCCTCCATGTAGAACCATTCCGAAGGCCAGTCTTCGAACGCCTTCTTCGGGGTGCCGGATAGATATCCGGTCCCAGCGATGCGCCATATTTCGGCTCCGCCCACTTTATATATCGACCCCTCGTGAGAACGGGGTATGAGGCAAAACAATCTCTTCCACAGCGCAAAATGGGGCTCGATGCCCAAGAACATCTCGCAAAGAGCTACAAAGCCCGCGATGTGCAAAATAGAGGCAGGTGTAAGGTGGTGAAGCTGGAGTCCGTAGAACTCCAGGAGCCCCCGGAGAAACGGATGTATGGGAAATCCGAGTCCCCTTATTAGATAAGGGACAAAGCATACCCTCTCTCCTTTGGAAGGGTTGGGAACGCTCTCCGCCTGCTTTCCACCCCTGAAGGTGGCCAGTCCAGCTCGAACCGGAACCATGAAGGCTGGGGGAAGATATCCCTCGGTTTGGAGCGCCACTAGCTCACTGTGTGGAACTGAGCATCTCCCCCAATCTCCTGGCTTAGGGCTGGGAGCGCGAGAGGAGGAGCCGCATCGACTACCCATGATAGAATGGATTTTTGTCAGAGGCGCTTCGATGAGTACTTGCGGAAGGAGGATGGTGTGAGTTGGATCTAGATCCTCGCCTCTCTTATAGGCAGCTTATTCGCGTGGCTAGGGGGTAAAACGTAAGAATACCCTGGCTCTTCGCATTCGTACGACACGTGGAAGAAGGCCATTATTGGACGTAGAAGCCAAGGAGCGCAACATTTATGAAGCAACCGGACACTATCCGGCAAACACATGGAGCATGAAGAAGAACCCGCCTTGCAAACGCCGAAGACAACATACGCGCCGGACTCGTCGTCATTGAAGCCTGGTTCGGGGGCTACTGAGGGAGTCCTGGACTAGGGGGTGTCCGAATAGCCGAACTATCATCATCGGCCGGACTCCAAGACTATGAAGATACAAGATTGAAGACTTCGTACCGTGTCCAGATGGGACTTTCCTTGGCGTGGAAGGCAAGCTTGGCGATACGGATATGTAGATCTCCTACCATTGTAACTGACTCTGTGTAACCCTAGCCCTCTCCGGTGTCTATATAAACCGGATGGCTTTAGTCCGTAGGACGAACAACAATCATACCATAGGCTAGCTTCTAGGGTTTAGCCTCCTTGATCTCGTGGTAGATCTACTCTTGTAACACACATCATCAATATTAATCAAG
The DNA here is from genome assembly GCF_002162155.2 of Triticum dicoccoides. Lineage (NCBI taxonomy): Eukaryota > Viridiplantae > Streptophyta > Magnoliopsida > Poales > Poaceae > Triticum > Triticum dicoccoides. The sequence goes on from NC_041391.1 coordinate 564,981,076, forward strand.
CAGGACGTAGAGTTTTACCTCCATTAAGAGGGCCCGAACCTGGGTAAAACATCGTGTCCCTTGTCTCTTGTTACCATCCGCCTAGACGCACAGTTCGGGACCCCCTACCCGAGATCCGCCGGTTTTGACACCGACAAGGGGACTTTACCTTTTCACTTGGGAACCACCGATGATGTGATTAGCATGAAAGATATTGAGAATTCTCGGTCATGACATTGACAAAAAAGGCACACCACTCAAAATGTGTTCGTCTGTGTTTCCAGTAATGAGCTCTGGCACCTCTGTAAATCCATGCATCTCTCTGCGAGGGGCTTATCTTTTACTTTTTCTATTAACTTTATTTTTGTCGAGTCAATTTCTTATTCCAACCTATTCTCCAGTTGGCAAGCATCATGTGGTCGGGAAAGATCCAATCACTTATAGCCATTCAAGTATATTTGATCATGAACTATTATTGTTGACAATTATCTTTATGATAAATAAGTTGGGAGGCAAAACATTAAGCCCATATCTTTCTTTATGTTCGATGGATGCCATTTATTCTAAAAATATGCTTTGAGTACTAGCAATCATAGAAGACTATATGATAATTGAGTACGTGAAGCTCTTATTTAGACTTTGTTGAAAATAAGTTGAATTGCAATTACATGGTGACTAAGAACATATGTTGTTAAGCTTCAAGAGAATGCATTGTTTGAACCATAACATGTGAATTGGTTGCTAATTTATCATGATGAGTTTTTGAGAAAACTTGTTGTCATGATGCTAGAAAAAGTGATTGAAATTGTCACTGATCAAACTTATGCACTATGCTAGCATTCACACTTCATAAATTATTTCTTTTATCATTTACCTACTCCAGGACGAACATGAATTAAGCTTGGGGATGCTGATACGTCTCCAAAATATAGTATAATTTATGAAGTATTCAAGCCATGTTTACAATAATTTTATATGGTTTTGGTATGATTTGAATGGAACTAACTCGGACAGATGGTGTTTTCACCAGAACTACCTTGGTGTTGTTTTTTGAGTAGAAATAAAATTTCTTGGAATGGGTTGAAAATTTACGGTGATTTTTTATGGACCAAAAGAGACCCCCGAAGCTTCATGGAAGGGCCAAAAGATCCACGAGGATGCGACATGCCTGGTAGGCGCGCCTTGGGGGTAGGGAGGGCCTACCGAGCTTGTCGCTTCCTCGTGGGTCCCCTTGACGTGAAACCGGCGCAAAAAATTCCTATAAATTCAGAAAGCCCCAGGAGTTGACCTAGAACTTCCGCTCCGCTGCCGCAAGCCTCTGTACCGAAGCAATCTCATCTGGAGCCCTATTCTGGCACAATGCTGGAGGGGTAGTCATCACCGGAGGCCATTGTCGGTTTCAAAACCGGCGGATCTCGGATAGGGGGTCCCGAACTGTGCGTCTAAGGCTAATGGTAACAGGAGGCGGGGGACACGATGTTTACCCAGGTTCGGGCCCTCTCGATGGAGGTAATACCCTACTTCCTGCTTGATGGATCTTGATGATATGAGTATTACAAGAGTTGATCTACCACGAGATCATAGAGGCTAAACCCTAGAAGCTAGCCTATGATTATGATTGTTGTCGTCCTACGGACTAAACCCTTCGGCTTATATAGACACCAGAGGGGGCTAGGGTTACACAGAGTCAGTTACAGAGAAGGAGATCTACAATCCGAATTGCCAAGCTTGCCTTCCACGCAAAGGAGAGTTCCATCAGGACACGAGATGAAGTCTTCAATCTTGTATATTCATAGTCCAACAGTCCAGCCAAAGTATATAGTCCGGCTGTCAGAGGACCCCTTAATCCAGGACTCCCTCAGTAGCGTAGATTATCCGGCGCGTAGATTGTCTTCGTTATTGCAAGGCGAGTTCCTTCTCCGAATACTCCATAGAAGATTTTGAACACAAGGATCGTGTCCGGCTCTGCAAAACATATTCCACATACCACCGTAGAGAGCACAATAATCCACAAATCTAATCTGCTGACAACCCTTCATAGCGTGACATCACGCCGCGGCCAGGTCATTACGAACCATTTTTCCCAGCCTGCCACTACACGTGTTGTGAGGCGGTTTTATTAGCACGTCTTGTCAAAGCAGAGTTCGTGTTCCCCTTATCACGGGATTCTCATCAATACAGGTGTGGGTAACCCAACCGCGCTTGTTAATATGACTCCTCGATTTTAGGCAAGTTCCAAACGGCCACGTGGGGGACACTTGATATTCGTCCTCTTTATAAAGGGGCCAAGGCCTATCCTTTTCTTCCCATGCTCGATCCTTCCCTTCCCCCACCTAGAGTTCTAACACCCAAAGCTCAAGCTAAGCGCTTCGGACCTTCAACCATGTCCAGATCCAACCTTCAAGGCCGATGGATGGCCTCCTCTGTCATAGAGGAGGACATCAAGAAGCTTAGGGAGGCCGGGTATCTCACCGCCGAAATCCCGCACAGGCTGCCTGCTCAAGGGCAGGTCATCCCCACTCCCGAACCCAACGAGAGTGTCGTTTTTATTTCCAACTTCCTCCGAGGGCTAGGTTTTAGTCTTGATCCCTTTGTGAGAGGGCTCATGTTCCATTACGGGCTAGATTTCCATGATCTAGCTCCGGATTCCATCCTTCACATCTCGTTGTTTATCGTCGTGTGTGAAGCCCTCCTCCGCATCACCCCCCACTTCGGCCTATGGATCAAGACCTTCAATGTGAAGCCGAAGATGATTGACGGGCATCACGCGAAGTGCGGAGGCGCTATAATAAGCAAAGGCGTCGACGCCCCATGGCCAAAGGGTTCCTTCATGGAGGTTTCCGACTTATGGCAACGGGAGTGGTTTTACATCACATCTCCCCGAGGTACAAAGCGGGTGGCCGCACCAGCGTTCCGCTCGGGCCCTCCGCCTCAACTGGCGTCATGGGTCAACAAGGGGCTGGACTGGGGGCCAGTTAATGACGTGCTGACACTGCAAAGCCGCATCCGAGACCTCCTTAAGAGGGATGTCAGTCTTGTCAAGGTAATGCAAGTAATGCTAGTTCGCCGGGTCCTGCCATGCCAACGTCGATCTCTCCGTATGTGGGAGTTCATCCTGGAAGGACCGCAAACTATTCAACATTATTCGGCGTGACACTCAAAGAGATGTATGGATTGTTCTTCGGATCACGAATAAAGTGTCCGGACACCACCGAGGATGCGGGTCTCAACTGCAACCGTCCGGATACCCAAGTAAGTAATTCCGCTACCGAACATGTTGTCCTTTATGTTTGTTACAACATCATTCTGAAAAATTGCTCTCTGCCAGGACTGGATAAGAAAGGCGAAGAGGATCAAGTGTTCGACCCCCCTTCCCGAAGGCTCGTCGGATCCTTTATTAACCAGGATGCTTGAGCGCGCACTGTATCAGGTGCCATCAGGAGAAGATGAGGGGAGGAATAGAGAAGCCACAGGCAGGCTTCATACTTTTCACATCCAAATCGGGGGAGTAAGTGCCTTCGCGAAGGAGGATAATCGGGGAGGTGAATCTAAAATCCCCTCTCCTCACGGGAAGAAAAGGGCCACCTCTGAAGACTTGGAAACGGAGGTTTCCAAATGAGGGAAGAAACCCTCGCCAGGGGGCCCTGCCCCAGAGGGCGTCCTTACCGCACTGCGCCCGCAAGGGGGCCAGCCCTCAACCGAGTTGTAAGTAAAAAAAGTACTTTGGTAAATATATCATGTTTTATCTCTGAGAGTAATAACCAAGACATATATCTTGCAGCCCGGCTCATAGCCCTTCTCCACAGAGTTCGTCTTCGGGGGATCTTCTTCCGGAGATGATGGATAGCGAAACGCCTCCTCCTGCCTCCCCGCCACATGGGGCGGACGACCTCGAGGTGTCGTCACAGAGGATTTCTCCTGATCCGCCAAGGCCAGAAGTTAACACTCTGGCTGCCCGAAGTCTGGAGTACTCAGCTCCCAAGGAGGGCAACAGAAAGAGTCCGGGATTTCCGGCACACGACCGGACACACTGATGGGTCTTCTGGAGCGAGTGGCTATCTCAGAGGCGCATCGTACCTTAATGGGTATGGTGGTTGAGAGGATTTCATCCGCCAAAAGCGGTTTGAATGAAGCTTTTACGAGCCTGTTAAGAGGCTTTGAGGTACGCAAAATAATATATGTAGTTTTTACGGTACCACACACGCTAGGTGTGCTTTGTATAGATAGTAGCCCCTGAGACTCTGGTTGCCATCCAGAGGTGGCAAACAGAGGATCATAGTCCCAGGTAATGATCGCTCTGCTTCCATGTGCAGGCGGTTGAGGGTCCGGCGGCTGACCGGACTGCTGATTTTGCCGAACTAAAGCGGCAGCTTGACGTGGCAGATGTCGACATCGCGCTTGTGAACAAGCGGCTTGACGAGGCACATGGTATGTATTTTTGGCTTATCAACAAATATTAAGAGGAGCATGATGCTAGTATCTATAATATGTTGTGACTGCAGATGGATCTGCCGCCATGGAGACCCTTCGGGAGGAACTTGCCCGAGCCAAGGAATAAGCCAGAATAAGTGATGCGGCCGCCCTGAAGGCGGTCGAAGAGTTAAGAGACGAACAGGCTGCTCATCGCCAGAGCGAAGAAAAAAATAGCCAAGACGGTTGTTGAGCTGAAAGATGCCACCGGCTGCTATGAGCTCCTTGAAAAGGAAAGCCAAGCAAAAGTGGCTGACCTGAAGAAGGCCTTGGAGGCAGCCAAGGAAACTCGCTCTGAAATTAGAGGGATAAGGGAGGAGCTTCGTGAAGCCGGAGATATCATGGCTGGGAGGCCATTTTTGTTGCGGATGAAGTTCGGAGATCTGAACTATGCCCCTCTGGATCAGTTATGGAGTGCTGCAGACACGTATGCGGACTTGGCAAAGAGTGCTGCTGATGCGACTAAGTTTTACAAAGATCGGAAAGATCATGAGGTAGAAAGGTTGTTCTGATCACAGTTCAGTGCCCCGACACGTCCGCTGTCGTTGAATGAAAAGATGGCCGCATGGGTCGAGCTCCATAGGTTGTCCGGGCTTGCTATGAGGTCTGTCGTGGATCATCTTTGGCCGAAGGGACCAAGGCCGGACTATTATTTTGATTTGGTGCAACAATTCCTTGGTGTTGTGTCGCATATCGACGCTGTGAAGAGGTCGACGTGCATAGAGGGCGCGCGGATGGCTCTTGCCCATGTTAAAACATATTGGGCAGGGATGGAGGCCACCGCTGTTGTGACCCGAGGTCCGACGGGAGGCCAGGACCCGGTCGAGCATTATTTTGAAGAAGTCCTGGAGGGCGCCCATTTAATAGAGGCTTAGTGCTCGAAGAGTGCCATGTTCGAGTGACATGTATTGTAAAAACAATGCTATTTTGATTATAAAGGCTGTGTTTATACTTTTGCCTGAAAGTATTGTAGTGCCTCCTGTGCGGCCATTTATGTATGTGTATAACCTGAAAGTTTGCAGTCGTCGGCTTCAGCCCCCATGCATATAATGCAGGGGTGTTCGAAAAAGCGCGTAATCACACTTGATCCAACGCCTTGGTCCATTAAGGAGGTGATAGCGCGGTGAACCAGGCAATTAGACTATATAGCTTTAACACTTTCACTTAGCCATAGGAGTTTGACGGTGGGGCTGCTATATAGCCCCTGGTGCTTCTGCGTTCATCCGAATATGGTGCACGTTCGTACATGACCGGGAAACCGGTCCTTCATTAATGCGGAGGAATCGCGAAGATTCCGTTGAGTCATCGAGTGGTTGACCAGTCTCGCGCTATATCATGACAGTCAGTTTTCGGCTTTCTCTACTGAGGTTCTCATCCAGATGAACCAGGGCACAATCGCAGTAGTTCTCTCAGTGCCACCTTAGTCGATAGAGCAGAACGTAAGGTAGCAAAACACGGGAGCCGGGCAAACCCAACATTTGACCAAAGACATGATTCGGAGCTGATGCATATAAGGCCAAATTCGCGACGCCGAACACTCCCTAAGGTATTCGGACTTTACAACATATACTGGGCTGAGTAACGCCCTCGATAATGAGCCATGAGTTTCCAGGTACATGCATTAGTCTGGCGTGACGAAATGCCAATAACGCCAGTATCCCTCCCGGTTGTGTTAAGTGTCCGGAGGGGAAGAAGCAACAAGAGACATTAAAAAAGGTTTACGCAGAGTCTTAATCTAGCGTAGTGCGGTACTGCATTAAAGATAAGCGTAGTGCGGTACTGCATTAAAACAAGAGAAGGTCGTTCTTCCAAGTAGTGCGTGATAGCCGCTTCGGAATGGAGCGATGTCGAAGATTAATTCTTCGCTTCTGAAGTTGTCGAGAGAACCGAATACAACCTCTAGTACTAGAGAGCCCGTGCATCGGGCCTCGACGCCTGGTATTACTCCTTTAAAGGTATTATTGCTTTGGTTGATTCTTGACGGGTCTATCCCCATTTTGCAGACAGTGTCCTGGTATATCAGATTAAGACTACTGCAGCCGTCCATAAGGACTCGGGTGAGATGGTATCCATCAATTATTGGGTCGAGCACCAAGGCAACCGACCCTCCATGCCGGATACTAGTCGGATGATCCCTGCGATCGAAAGTGATCGGGCAGGCCGACCAAGGATTGAACTTGGGGCGACGGGCTCTATAGTGTATACGTCTCGGAGTGCGCGTTTGCGCCTTCTCTTTGGTATGTGAGTTGCGTAAATCATATTCACTGTTTTGACTTTTGGTGGGAATTTTTTCTATCCCCCGGTGTTCGGCTGGCGAGGCTCATCCTCGTCTTCACTTGGCGTCTCCCTTCCTTTGTGTTCGGCATTTAGCTTGCCGGCCTGCTTGAAAACCCAACATTCTTTGTGGGTGTGATTTGCAGGTTTTTCAGGGCTGCCATGAATCTGACATAATCTGTCTAGAATCTTATTTAAGCTGGACAGTCCATCTTTGCTGCCTTTAAATGACTTTTTCCGTTGACCGGGTCGAGAGCCCCTGAATCCGGCATTGACTGCCATGTTATCTGGGTTGTCTTCATTGTTTCAATGCTTGTTTTTATTGCGTCGCGGCTTCCCGTTGCCATCCCTGACTTCGGATGTGCCTGGGTCACTGGTGCCGCTACGGACTAACCAACTGTCCTCGCCAGCACAAAAGCGGGTCATAAGGCTTGTTAGAGCTGCCATTGTCCTCGGCTTTTCCTGGCCGAGGTGTCTGGCAAGCCATTCATCCCAGACACCGTGCTTGAAAGCCGCTAAGGCTTCGGCATCCGGGCAGTCGACGATTTGAATCTTCTTAGTGAGAAATCTGTTCCAAAGCTTTCGGGTTGACTCTCCGGGTTGTTGGATTATGTGACTTAAATCGTCTACATCCGGAGGTCGGGCATAGGTCCCTTGAAAATTGGCCCTGAAAGCATCCTCAAGCTCTTCCCAACTTCCAATAGAGTTTTCGAGGAGGCTTTTCAACCAGTGTTGGGCTGGTCCTTTCAACTTGAGGGGCAGGTATTTTATGGCGTGGAGATCATCTCCGCGAGCCATGTGGATGTGAAGGATAAAGTCCTCAATCCAGACCCTAGGGTCTGTCGTTCCGTCATATGCCTCTATATTCACGGGTTTAAATCCTTCTGGTAATTCATGATCCAGCACCTCATTGGTGAAGCACAGGGGGTGCGCTGCACCCCTGTATTTGGATGTGTCATGGCATGCTGTCGACGGTTGTTGTGTTCGGTGTTGATTCCGAGCTGATATTCGATCAGTATGATCGTTTTGATGGCTATGATCCTGTGCCGGAGCACGCTTCCTAGATCCATAGATGGACCTGGCCATACCGGATTCTTTGTCCAAGAGCTCACGTAAATCGTGTGTTAACTTGTGTGCGGCATCATTAGCCATCATGTCGTGGCCACGGGGTGGTCGGTCCGGCTGATCAGCCATTTTATTTTTCGGCTGGATGGGCTCTATAGCCTCATCGTCAAATTCAGGCAGCAGCTTGCGCTTTCGATAGCTCTTTGTGTGGCGATCACCACCGTATTTTTCTTCAGTGTCGAGCACTTTGTTCCATCTACAGTTGAGCGTATCCTGCACGGCCTTAAGCCTTTGCTTCTGCTTCTTCAAGCTCCTCGCGGTGGCAAGAAGCCTTCTTTGGAGGTTCTCTTGTTCCAAATGTTTTTCCGGGATGATGAGTGCATCGTTGTCCGAACTGTTCTCCTCTCCGGAGACAGGTTGATGAATCTTACCCTCGGGATCACCGTCATTGGACATTTGCGCTGGACTATGTTCACTGTCCCCTGGCTCATCCTGCTCCATTGTTGGGTCCATGGGGTCGTCGTTTCCTTTGGAGTCGACCGGGGTGTTATTCTTTCTTATGCTATTATTGATGTTTTTACTGTGGCGGGATTTAGAGCGGCGCCTACGTCATCGCTTTAGTGGCTTATCGAGGGGATTATCCTTCGTTGCATCCTCGCCGTTATTTTCCTTGGGTGTATCCACCATGTATATAGCATATGATGAGGTGGCTGTCCAGCGCCCCGTGGGCGGTGGTTCTTGTTCGTCTCCAGCATCGTTGTCCATACCGTCAATGTCTTCGGAGTCGAAGTCAAGCGTGTCGGTTAAGTCATCAACAGTGGCTATGAAGTGGGTGGTGGGTGGGGAACGAATTTCTTTGTCGTCCGCTTCCCACTCGAGCCGGACATAGTTCGGCCAAGAGTCTCCTGACAAGGAGAGAGACCTCCGTGAGTTTAGCACGTCGCCCAAGGGCGAGCGCTGAAAAATATCAGCGGAGGTAAACTCCATGATCGGTGCCCAATCAGATTCGATAGGCACGGATGCAAGCGGTTCGTAGCCTGTAGCCGGAGACGAGTCCGTGGGTCCGATGACACCGGCCTCATAGGAGGCGAGGTCAGTGTTCGGCTCTATCACCGCTGAGGGTGCGGCCTCCTTGGCGGGGTCCATCCACCCGTCCTCGGATGGCACGATCTGCTCCGGACTGAAGGCCGGGGCAACCGCAGGTGTGATCTTCCGAACACCGTCCGATGGCAGATATAGGTCATGCTTGTCGTGACAGTCCGGCGCACCTGACATGGGCTCGAATCCGTCGAAGATCAAATCTCCGTGGATGTCGGTAGTGTGGTTTAAGCTTCCAAACCTGACCTGATGGCCAGGGCGTAGCTATCAATCTGCTCCAGATGGCCAAGTGAGTTGGCCCGCAGTACGAAGCCGCTGAATACGAAGATCTGTCCGGGGAGGAAAATCTCACCCTGGACCGCATCGTTGAAGATGATTGAAGAAGCCATCAAGCCTTACCGTGACGACACAGTGGAACTCTCAATGAAAGCACCAATGTCGGTGTCAAAACCGGCGGATCTCGGGTAGGGGGTCCCGTACTGTGCGTCTAAGGCTAATGGTAACAGGAGGCAGGGGACATGATGTTTACCCAGGTTCGGGCCCTCTTGATGGAGGTAATACCCTACTTCCTGCTTGATTGATCTTGATGATATGAGTATTACAAGAGTTGATCTACCATGAGATCGTAGAGGCTAAACCCTAGAAGCTAGCCTATGATTATGATTGTTGTTGTTCTATGGACTAAACCCTCCGGCTTATATAGACACTGGAGGGGGCTAGGGTTACACAGAGTTGGTTACAGAGAAGGAGATCTACATATACGAATTGCCAAGCTCGCCTTCAACACAAAGGAGAGTTCCATCCAGACATGGGACAAAGTCTTCAATTTTGTATCTTCATAGTCCAACAGTCCGGCCAAAGTATATAGTCCGGCTGTCCGAGGACCCCTTAATCCAGGACTCCCTCAGCCATCTTCATCATTCCGGAGGTCTCCATGACGAGCAGGGAGTAGTTCACCCTCGGGGCTGAGGGTATGTACCATTAGCTATGTGTTTGATCTCTCTCTCTCTCCTCTCTCTCTCTCTCTCTCTCTTGTATTCTTGATTTTGGCTCGATCTTAATGTACCGCGAGCTTTGTTAATATAGTCGGATCATAGGGTGTTTCTCCCTCTCTATCTTTTGTGATGAATTGAGTTTTCAATTTTGAGGTTTCACTATTATCGGATTGAATATTTTTTGGATTTGAGAACACTTGATGTATGTCTTGCATATGGATACCCATGGTGACAATGGGTGTTCTATTGATTCACTTGATATATGTTTTGGTATTCAACTTACGGATTATCATGACATTGGGGTAATCTATGCATAGGGGTTGATACATGTTTTCATCTTTCTTTGTCCGGTAGAAACCTTGGGGCACTCTTTGAAGTTATTTGTGTTGCATTTAATATTACGAATCTGAAGTTGTTTGATGCATATTGAATAATCAACTCATGGATACTTGTGGTGACATTGGAGTATCTAGGTGACATTAGAGTTGGTTAATGCATATCATACGGTGTTATCTTAGTACGAACTCTTGGGATGTCTGTGACACTTATAGGGATGGCTCAATAGATTGATTGGGAAAGGTAACTTTGAGGTGGTTTCGTACCCTACAACAATTTTATGTTCTCCGCTAGATAAGAACTTTGGAGTGATTCTTTGTCTCACGTTGAGGGATTGTTATATGATTCAATTATGCTAGCACTATTGAGAGATTGCACTAGTGAAAGTATGAACCCTAGGCCTTGTTTCTAAGCATTGCAATACCGTTTGTGCTCACTTTTGCTACTTACTACCTTGTCATTTTTATATTTTCATGTTACAAAAACATATATCTACTATCCATACTGCACTCGTATCGCCATCTCTTTGCCGAACTAGTGCACCTATACAATTTGCCATTGTATTGGGTGTGTTGGGGATGCAAGAGATATCTTGTATTTGGTTGTAGGGTTGTTTGAGAGAGACTATCTTCATCCTACGCCTTCCACATATTGATAAACCTTAGGTCATCCGCTTAAGGGGAAATTGCTACTGTCCTACAAAACTCTGCGCTTGGAGCCCCAACACGAGTCTACAAGAATAAGATGTGTAGATGACATCATGAAGTCATGTGTGTATGGCCAGACTATGATTGATGTCGTCACACCGAGAGGGCCCTAAGAATATCTCTCCATCGTCGGAGGAGCAAATCCCACTCTCGAAGGAGCAAATCCCACTCTCAGACTTCCCGATAAACCTGTAAGTTGTCGTTATGATCACCGTGTTACAGGTGATGTTTGAGCAACCCCAAAGCCCATCATACGGTAAGAAGTGCCTGCGATACTCTCATGGTATAAGGAGCAAAATCACACGTTAACACTCTGTGTTATTACAATTGAATACATATGATATTAGTTCAATTCACAACAAACAAGTTTGGGTCGATTCAATAAGATTGTTCTTCCAACGTCATAATCTCAAAGTTGTTTTAGGACTATCATTTAATGCTTTAAATGATATCCTAAGATCCAGAAAACGTGATCACCAACAGCACTTGAGCTAGTCCTAGAGGCAAGACTAGGAACCTTTTATTTAACCGTTTATTATTCCACGCGTGCATATGAGGTTTCCACTAAAGCACATATTCCAGGATCATAGCCGTTATAACATGAAATATAAACTCTATAATTATGAATATGGAAATATAATAATACAAATATTATTGCCTCTAGGGCATATTTCCAACACTTGACACTTGTCATTTGAGAGCAACCCATCCTCTAACGACTTTGGGAGAATCACAAGTGAGGAAAAACCCAATCAGAGCCAAAGTGATTGAGCATCACTGAAGAGATTGATCCGTGTGATTCGACACATGTTACTTTTGAAGACTTTCATTCTTCAAGACGGTTAGGCGTCATGTTCTGAGCATCCAAGAGTCATTGTGGTGTGCCGGTGAACAAGTCTATGAAGGTTTTGGAAGTCTATCTTGAAGACTTGCCGCGAGTGATTGGGCGAGGTCTAAGTGACCTTGACTCAAGAGAAATACGATGAGGACTAAGTGTCGTCTGAGTTCATCTGAGACGCCTCAGCCAGACATACAGTTGATACAACAACCAGAACTGGTCTACCAAATCGATGTGTCTTCACCGAGCCTACCTAGTTTCAAATTCCCCACCTTACCTTACATTATTCCGCCGTTGAAGAATTTGTGATCTACCTTCTGAAGAAATTTGAACTGAAGACTTTTATCATGTTGTTTTTCATTTCTTCAGTTCATCTTCCTCACACTTGTACTCTTGTATGATCGCATGTTCTTCACCCATATGTATCTTGTATGCATGCTTTCCATTACTGTGATGAATTAGTTGCCTTGCGTTTCTATTTCTTCACTCTTATCTTCGTCAAATTCATCAGAGTTTGGCGAATTTCTAAAAATCTCCCATTACCCCCCCCTTGGGAGTAAACATGTGCTTTCACATGGGCAACACTTTCCCGCAAGCCCATGAGTTCCCGGACGACTACGGCCTAGAAGAAGAAGATGAAGTGGACATTGAGGGGGATCCTTTGTTTGCCAATGAGCTCACCTCCAAAGCCAATGCAAAAAGAAGGACCAAAGCATTCATACTAGGGCATACAGAAAGGATGAGGACAAACTCCTTTGTGAATGTTGCAGGGATATCGGACAATACCCCAAGATTGGCGCCGAGCAAAAGGTATCAACCTTTTGGCTAAGTGTTCATCACCAATTTCATGAATGCAAGAAGTTCGCAATGTACAAGATGGAGAGCAAGCATGGGTGGGTGTCCCTCTCGAAGTGTTGGAGGGTCATACAATAAGAGTGCAACAAGTTTGTGCCACCTTGAGAGCATCGAGGGTCCTCCATTGAGTGGCCCCGACATCAAAGACATGGTATACATTTCTCCATCTTCGTTTCTGTTGTTTCATGCTTGTATGTCCAATGCGCATATTCGTATCTTCAATTGTAGACATTTCAAGCTTTTGAAGCTTTCAAGTTCCAACATGGGAACAAGCCGTTCACTCTCACCCATTATTGGATGGTCATAAAAGGCAACAAGAAATTCAAGGAGCAATGTACAGCCCTTAGGAAGAATGGAGGGGAGAAAGCCGCCGAGGAGCATGGTGAGGAATAGAAGTCGTGGCCGCGGGGAAAGACCAACTCCAAGAGGCGGGACAAGCGTGATGCAGCATCATTTGCCTTGCAATCAACTTTGGAATGCATGATGACCCAAAAGGATACAAGGGAAGAGTGTGTTGGCAAGACAAAGAAGAGCAAATGAAGGCTTAGATGGAGATACAAAGGAAGAAGCTCGAGATGGAGGCGAAGATGCAAGCGAAGAAGCTTGAGATGGAGGCCGGGACGCAAGCGAAGATGCTCAAGATCGAGGCTACCAAAGCCAAGACCAAAGCAAAAGAAGAGGAGCTCGCTTGCATGGTGAAGGGGTGGAGATCATGAAGGTGGACTTGAGCACGGTGTCCCCGAGGAAGGGGCCTTGATTGGAGAAGATGCAGACCGACATGCTCAAGCTTGATGATTGACCTATGACGGAGAGCGTCATCTTTTTTTTATGCCAACAAGTGTGCCGGTATGACCATGACCAAGAAAGGCGTGGTTGAACTCCAACCCACTTTTGTGTGCTGGTATGTGTGCTAGCCGCTGGTAAGTGCGCCAACATGAACTATGATTTTTTTAGGCTAGCATGTATGTCGGCCGTTGGCGTGGCTGCCGGCGAGAACTCTGAACGATGGCCACATGATCTCTGGCCGCGGTCACTTTCTAAGTTTAAATTGTTTCATGTGAGGACAAGGATTGAGTGCACCGCTCCAACATAGGCGGACGATGAGCGGGTAGCCGACCCAAACGAACAAAAAACAAACGAAATGCGCATCTGTTTGGGTTGGCGCGTTGGAGTTGCTCTTAGCACTCGGCGTTGGGTAGCAATCTAGTACTTCGACTAGAAAGGATTGCCATTTAGAAAGAAAGAAAAACTAGAAAGGATTGCCCCTAATTATCACAGCTAAAGAGGGAGGATTCGCAAAATATCCAATATCTTCCCACTTCTGAAGCAACACCGAGTTGTCAATCAAAAGAAAAAGAAAAACCAAAACCCACACCGACGTCAGCGAAGTCGACGGCGGTGAGTCGACACCGAGCCTTGTAGAATTTCCCAAGCGCGATGGATCTCTGGGAGAGGGCGCGGTCCTTCGCCGGCGAGGCGGCGAAGCGGTCGCAGGAGCTGTCGCTGGAGGCGGCCAAGCGGTCGTCGGTGCTGGTGTCGGAGACGGCGAAGAAGTCCAAGGAGATCTTCTCGGAGACCGCCATCAAGTCCCGCGAGATGGCCGCGGAGGCGACCAAGCAGGCCGACCTCCTCGCCGGCCAGATCATGCACCTCGCCTCGGACATCCCCGTCCCCTCCATCCCGCCCATCCCCGCGATCTCGCCCCTCCCCTCCGCGGCCGAGTCGGAGCCCGACGCCGCCGAGCTCGAGCGCTACGGCATCACCGACGACCTCCGCGAGTTCGTCAACGGCATGACCATAAGCACCTTCCGCGACTTCCCCTTGCAAGGTGCGGTTCACTCATGGTTGGGTTTAGGGGATTCGAGGCGCTGGATTGACTGATAATACGATTTTGGTTGCGCAGATGAGCCGGAGATGTCTGATGTGCCGACGGTGTCGAATGTGCGTCAGGATCTGAACGAATGGCAGGCTAGGCACGCCACTCTCGTCCTCTCGGCCGTCAAGGTTTTGTCTCGATTAACCATTTCAGTCAGTGGGGGTTTAATGCATGTATGTCCATGGGAGATTGGGTTTATGTGGCTCGATGTATGGCCTGTCGGTGAATGCACGTATGAACAGACACACATACTTCTGTTTTGCTTCCAAATCTGATTAGATGTGTATATTGAGATCAGAAAAAGGGTGAAAACTATGTTTTTAATTTCAAATAATTTAGAGTATTAGAGTGATTGTTATTCTGGACAATAGATGGATTTTCGATTGGTTTGACGGTTAGAGGCTTAGAGCTAACTGAATAATTAGTACATACTGACTTATCAACACTCGGGGAATGTCAATTATGGTATTTGTGTTTCCTACTTTGCATGAATCAGAATGTACTACTAGATAAAATGGTTTGCCATGACCTTGTCTTCTTTAGGATTATAGTTCAATAAGATCTCTGTTCTGTTATTTGTTGCTACAAGTTAACTGCTGGTCCAGTTCGCTGAGGCTCTGTTGGGCTATTAGTTTATTATCCTGTTAGCCTGCATACTAATTTTTTGTGTTGAGTCTCTAATGTTGTATTTTGGCAAAATTTTATTGAGTAGTGCTATCTTATGTTCAGGAAATTTCAAAGTTCAGATATGAGCTGTGCCCAAGATACATGAAAGAGCGTAAATTCTGGCGAATTTATTTCTTGCTAGTAAACAACTATGTAACCCCGTAAGTCTTCTACTCTTCTTGCTTCATGTTAGCTCATGCTATGTAATCCTAATACATATTGTGGTCATTGGTCAACATGGGTCAAACTTCTGCATCATACGTTTGTCTTAACAGAATGGATGCTACATTGCCACATTTGCCACCTCTTAGATAGTTTGGACTGATTATTTCTTCAGAATACACAAAATAGATATTCTGCCAGAATTATTTGTCAAAGTTTGTTGTTTCCAATTCAACCTGTAGGATCTTGCATATTGGGATTGGAACAATCTTTTTATTTCTAGAATCTGGAGGGTTTGTCATTTATCCTTGGTCTCGCACTTGTTGAAGGAACTAAATAATAATATTTTGATTGCCCAGTGATGATTATTTAGTCTGTGAAATTCCATGATTCAGTAACCCAATAGAACACTTGTATATGATAAATGAATTATGTTACAAGCAGTGATTATTTGGTTTGTCCCACTATTTTGGGCTTATAACAAACTTGACTTGCCTCATGTAACCAGGGTCGATGTTTTTCTAGTTAAGCTCAAAATGGTTTGCTTTCCAAGTGCTATAATGCTACATGTGTTAGTTTGAGCATAATTTTCTTGCACACTAGGCACTAGTGTTGATCCTCTATAACTTATTGACTTGAAATGTAACTCAAATAGTTACGAGACCAAATATTTTGAGGAGCTGAAAGTGAAAGCCGAGGAGGACAAAATGGTTGCCCAGAAGGAAATATCACAGACCTCACAAGCTACAACTTCAGAACAGAAAGACACGAAGGTGCCAAGCAAGACATCTACCTCATCAAATCGAGAGCAGGATCTGGATGTATTTCTTCTTGGAGATCTAGGCAGTGATGATGAGGGTCCTGGTACGCTATTCATTTACTTGCACCTGACCCTATCCAATTAATTGCTACATGTTGCTGCATTTCTTGTATGTGATTTATTTTTTGTGTCATCACTTGCAGATGCTGGCGACGATGATGGGCTAGACGATGACTTTGATAAGATAGATGGTGCCTCAGTAAGTACACCTGCTTCCCTTAAAATAGATACCGTCACTAGCCACAGCTTATAAGATGGTATTGGTTCTAGTGTTTCATACCCATGGAATGTAGTTTTAATGTGCGGTAACCGTATTGGACAAGACATTGTACATTTGGAATTCCTTGTTCTCGTGCTACTACCGATGTGAGGTGTGGTGATCATTCTATTGTCTGTACACGTTTCTTGTTATGCTGTGGTGTACAAGAAAAGCATTTGCAGGTGGCACCACGTATCTTTGACTTCCAGATTAGTGCTCGACCCTTAGTGGGGGCTTGAATTGAATCTATTGCTTTGGAAGCTTAGTGCTCTACCACTAGGCTACTTAGGTGTCCCTTGAATTGAATCTTTGACTTCCAGATTACTGCTCGACCCTTAGTGGGGGCTTGAATTGAATCTATTGCTTTAACAGCTGGAAGCTTAGTGCTCTACCACTAGGCTTCTTAGGTGTCCCTTGAAATGCTGTGTATCACTTCCATGTGTGTTCGACATGCTTAAGGCATATAAGATATTGTCGTTACATCTGTATGGTTGATGCTAACATCAGCTCCGTGCTTCTGCAGGGCTTAGAGAGTGATGGTGACGAGGATAAGAAGGCAGAAAATGCGAAGGAGTTGCTCTGATCATATGTGATGCCTTCCCGAGTCTACAGAGATGGCTTTGATGTTGATGAAGGCGCTGGCGCGCAGCTACCGAGTCCCAGCTGCCGCTGTACATTGGAATGTTTGCATCTTTGCCGTGTCCCGTTGAAGCAAATGCTGTTCTTGTTGTGATTGAAGTCTAGAAAACTGGTACCCCTGCTATGGCATTCCTTTTTGTTTCTACTAGGGTGTTCTCTATTCTTCCTACACTGTTATATTCCTCAAGAGTGCGGTGAACTAAAATTAAGCCCGGATTGACTTCTCATGTGAAATAAGATTCCATTTTTATTCTGCACTGAGGCTGATCCTTGTTGTCGAAGCGACCATAGTGTTTTTGTTCGAATTGAAAGAGTTTGTAAAACTTCCATCGAAAACTCTCAAATATGAAGATCCCCTGTTTCCCAAATAAAATCTTCACCAAAATGCGTTGGCAAAAACTGACGGACCGGCGTTTTGGCTCCCAGGCCCCAGACATAAACAGTAATATCACTGAAAATAGCAACAACAACAAAAAAACGAATTATTTTGTGGTGAAAGATGAGTGTGTGCTTGATGTCCGTGCCAAATGTGATGAAGTTTCGACATTTGAAGAGCTCTCAACAAAAACGATAAAATTCAGGCCTGCGAGAAAGTTTGAAATTCTTAAAGTAGATTTCAGAGACGAAATATCGAATACTGTAGCACTATTTGTTAAGACACTATTGATGATTCTGCGTTGCAACCACGTTGTCTCGACGACTACAATCGAGTTTGAACATTTGAGATTAACAATTAGGTATGGATGGCAACCATGTTATCACGACCACGATTATAGGCTTGAAATATTTGGTCTTTATTAGGTATGGAGGGTCGGCCATGACGGGCCAACCCTATTGATTCCCACAAATTATGTCGGCCATATGTCTTGATAGCCATACAGCACCCATCAGCTAAGGATGGACGTGGCATACATAGCCAACCGACCCTTTTTGAGTTTTAGACGTCCCATTCCCCTCCTACTTGTACCCTTCCCCTGCCCGCGCTACTCGCTCCCTCCCCGATGTGGGATTATTCAGCAGCGCTCCGCGCCTCCGCCGCGCGAGCATCCCAGCTCGGTCGGGTGATGATGGGCCGACCTCTCTCCATGATGGGCCGCACGATACTTCATCCCCCAAAATTGGAAGGACGGCCCACGATAATGCTTCTTGTCGCGAAAATCACGCCACGCATGGGTAAAAAATTTCAGCAAGCGCGTCGCAGAGTACAGTGTAAACCACGCACTGTTTCTCTCTTAAAAAAATGATAAGAAACAGTAGAGACAAGCACAGCTTCCGCAGAGTAGGGCGTGAAACTACTATGTCTCGTACTACACTGTACCTCTCGTTCACGTGCACGTTGAGATTTTGGAACGGCTGAATGGTCCCAAGGCTCTGTGCACCCCTTGGACAAAAGACTCGCAAGTGTGGACAGCTCGTGAGTGTTCTGGTACTGGAAGATGATTAGAGTAAAAAGAAGGGGTCCCCTGATGTCAGTCTCTGAGGGCCGTTGCCTCGTTTGCTTCATGCTAGCCGCTAGCTGCCTTGGCATCTTCATCTGGACTTTCGATGTATGCATTACATGCATGCTGGCGGCATCTCCATTGCCACGCACCCCGTGCCGTGTTCTTCCAACCCCGCTCCATGCAGGTGCTGCACATGAAGATGAGGGAGGCAACACCCAACCGCAACCGCAACCGAACAGGTACTGAGCGGCCGGTGCGGTGCACGCATTCACATGCCGTCCCTTGACCTTTTCCGATTTGCAATTTATGCATGATGGAATGGCAAGGTCAACCCTGCAACGCTGGCCAAATTCATCGGAGAATGAATGCATGTATGTATCCATGGTCCTCGTTCGTTGCGCACCACCGAAAGGCAAATGGATCGGATCCCCAACTGGCAGCGCCATCATCAGCTGATCATTAATCTCTACTATCAAAGGAGAATCGAACGTCGTGATGGTTCGACCTCCTTCTCGTACGATCCCACGTTCCCTCGCAGCCTTCCTCAACGCGATTTAAAAAAAAAACGACCACGACCCACTCGCGTCCCACGTCCCCTCTCGCAGTCTCCCTCACCTCTCGCTCCCGATCCCTCCCCTCGATCTCGTGAGAAAATCGCCGCCGCCGCTGCCGCCCCCACACTATCTGCCCCGATGAACTGCCCATCTCCATTGCCGTCCGCCGCCCGTCTCGGTCGCCGTCGCGCAGCCCATGCACGCCGCCCTTGTACGATCTGCTCGCCTCCGCTATCGCAACAGCCTAGGTCGATCCCCTTATTGAGCCCATCTGATGGCGGCGCCGACCCATCTTTTGGGCTACATGCGGCAATGGCGAACGAGAAGAAATCAACGTACGCCACCACCATCGCCGGCTTGCAGGGACCGTTGACCGCTATGAAGGCCTTTAGTTTGGCACAGAGACGTCCTGGATGGGCGCGGGTTCGAGATGATGCACGACGAGGCGGCGAGGGCCACAATGGTCAACATCACTTCAATCATCAGGGAGCAAGCTGATGGAATCAAAAGTAAGTAACGATCATAGGATCGTACCTTACGTGATTGCTCCCCTGCTTGTTCACATGATTGCTCGATCTCCTGCTTGTTCACATGATTGCTCTCTTGCCTGTTCCTTGTAGAATCACATTAACTATTGGTGGTGACTGTGACTGTGCGGTGCACGCATCAGTGACACATCCAAATCCACTCCACTAATAAGTTGTCCTCTCCATTATAAGATTGGGTAAATTTTGGCGGTGGTCACTGGTATGCCGGGAAGCTTTCAGTTTGGATCTTGTTGGCGATTCTCCATGTAGCCTTGTTGGTTCTGAATCCAAAGTGCATGGAAATCCTGAAGAGTTTGACTCTTTGAGTCAGAGGAAACCAAGGTTAGCATTAATCCCCACAATAACTTGGCCTGCATGCAGTAATATTTTGGGAGTGGAGAAAGAGAGCAAGAATTCCACATACATGCGCTTGACATCTTCAAAAAGGAGATTTTCAATGGTCAATTGGAGGGCTTCTAAACGTTTTTACTTATGGCTAATTTTATCATGTCAGGAGCCTGCTCTGTTAATCCACTCAAAACCTTTTGCATAACAGAGCCAGAGAATGAAGCCAGTTATCTCTACCATGTTGTTTGTCATTGTGATTTGATTTTTATTTCTTCTGTAGCAACACACTGTACTTATACCTGTAGAAGAACAACATTAGTGATGAAAGCTCTTGGTTTCCCCAGGCACACTCGGATATGTATTGCTATAGGTGAAATCTATGATGGTAAAAAAGATTAACTGCATCGAGTACAAAGTTCCCTAACATAGCGTATGTGCACGAGGATGCCTTTATCTGATGGTGAACTACACCTCTTCCAAAAAATACTCAACCCAAATGGAAGCCCTGGACTATCTTGTTTCTGTCATAGGTGATGTTTTTATTCCCTGTTCTGATGGAAACATGGCTAAAGTTGTTCAAGGACACCACATGCATGTCTATTTATGAATATCGTTTCTTCTTGCCACCATGGATATGCATTAGTATGACAAGGTTAGCTGGGCCGAATGTGAGAAGAAAATATAAATATTTGCGTACACACAGGGTTGTCGTGTATAGCTCTCATTTGAATGCAGACGTTTGTTTTAAAGAATCGTGACTATCGTGAGCAAGAATGAACCCAGCAAAATTATTTATTTATTTTTCTGTTTTCCTTACAAAACAATCAACGGACCGAGTTCCACTATCAGCAAAATAATTACCGAAGGTTAACTGAGAAGTGTATATCTTGCAACTGTATGTTAATGGACTTCCACATTGGTTCATCATTCCAAACCAACATCAACTGTTGGGACTCTGGCATATATTTCTCATCAATATGGTCGCAAGGTATAATCCATTCTCTTTCTGCTTTAAACCATCCCATGCATACTCTGCCATATGTTGCCTGATTATTTCATTTTGCTAGGCCATAAAAGCTTTACTTGCTTTCCGAATCTTACATCCACCTTTTGATGGCATGATTTGTGCATAGTCTTTAGGCGCAACCGTTTAAATATTTTATGTTTTATTTGCTGAAGCACTACTAATTTGTCTTTGGATGGCAATAGATGATGTGTGGATGTGGGCCCTTCCTTTATGCGATGTTGGTTGGTACATACACTTTCGATCCATAAGATCACAAGAATTTTGAAATGACGACTGACAAGTCAGGTATGTTGCCAGCCATTCAACTTTGCAATTCCACAAGTTAATATTGAACTCATATTGCACAGATTATTAGGTGTCCAGTGTTCAAGGATCTTATTTGCCAACACGGGCTATGATCTCGACATAGACAACGGCGGAGAGATAATATATGCTCTGTATCTTGTAAATATATGTGCAGAAGTAGCTGCAGCCTTCCACCTTATGAACAAGTTCTGTCAATGGTCAGGAGGTGCGAGCCCATCAAAGATTATGTTCAAGGCTACAACTTGAATCTGAATCTCTATTGCTATGTAAATATGTGGTTCGTGCCAAGAAATATCAGTTAGTTGTACGATTCTATTTTTGGTGTTCCTTTCTGTTAAAAGTTAAAACCGTAAGTCAAATATGTTCTTACCAGAGTCAATTGCATGAACATTGAACAAGTCATAACTGAACGGTGTATCGACCACCCATCCTGTATTACAAGATGGAAACATATATACATCATTTGTACATGGCGAGCGTGGAGTGAAAACCATCCAGATACCAGTCTGCCAGCCAGTCCAGGTTCTGAGCGGGGCAAGCGGGTGTGCGAGCGGTAAGCATCAGACTATCCCCATTATATTCTGAGCGATCCATAGGAAAGTAATTATCTTATATGCGAATCTTTTTTCAAATTAAATTAAATTGCAGTTGTCTTAAGTCCAGTATAAAAACCCATTAGGTTGTAACTACCATTACTGATCAGTACAAGAGTTTTAGTTTCTTGTCAGATTTGCGTAGCTCTTGTGTCGGGAAGAAGAGGATGGTTGTTTTGTTGGTAGTTATATTTTTTCTAACACTGAAAAATAAAAAAGAGTTAATGATCTCCGAGGAGGAGCACACCAGTGCCATTAATTAGGAAATTAGCAAAGTTGCTAAGATCGGAGAATAGCTTGACATTGCTGTGCTTCTTCATGGACAGCCTGAGGTCAACATCCTTCTATTAATAATGTTTAGTGTTAACAAAACTTTGTGCCATGCTTGAGAAAATCAATGTTATTTTCTTATAATTGACAATGTTTGATTCTACATTTAGTTGGGTTGATATGTATTTGATAGAGAAATCATATGGTTGAGTATTTCTGTGAGCAGCTCACTGGTTTTGCATTCACTGCCAATGGGTGGGTACAAACTTTTGGATCAAGGTGTGCAAGACATCAATTATCTATGCAGACGTGAGCCACCTCCCACGGCAGTGTTCTGGTCCAAGAGCCAAGTGCGGTATGAGCTTGAGGAGAGCTGCGAGGTGGGCATGGTACACTGCTGATGGCTGCCAGAGGAGGTTGTGCAGCAGTTGTGGTCGAGGCGGACAGCATCATCATATGCGCATGGTTGGTGGATTCTTCCTTGGACTGTGAGGTTTGTATCGGCAACTTCAAGGGAAAATACGCTTTGGAACATGGTGGTAATTACACCTGGTTACATATTTTATTTTTAAAAATTTCAGAAAAATTCGAAATATTCCAAAACTTTTCCCAATAAACTTTATGGCGTACAAAAATGTTCTGCAATAAAATATTCCCTGAAAAAATCTTGACAAAAATGATATATATTCCCTGACAATAGCGTCAACAGTACAGTATATAGTGACAAATTCATTTTGTACGCCCACAACAACATGAAAGTCATTTCTTCATGAAAGTTTTTATACGAGTGCAACAATAAATCTACTTTGTTTGCAAAAAGTTTCAGATTTTTTTGACTTTCTTACAAATTACTATTTTAAAAAACAAAAGCTTCAAGCCATGTTTGGCATTGCTGCCCTCAACGATTCTCTCAATCGAGCGGGACTTATTTGGTGCCTTCCCTCAATGATTCTCTCAATCGAGCGGGGCTTATTTGGTGCCTTATTTTAGTGAAAAGCAATCACAGTTCTTATATTTTAATTAATTGTGTTATGAATAAATACATAAATCTCATCATCAAAGTCTTTATTCTAACCTTGAGGTAGGAGGATTTATATGAGTGGAACAATGAGCTCTAATGCAATGCTAAAAAAAGGAGAGGACTTTGCAATTTCTAATGTACGACATTGCTAAATTGTTTTAGGGATTGTTGAATTTGTCATGACTTAGAGGGAGTGGATGACAATGCTGCAAGCCATTAGAAGTTAGGGACGACGGGAATGACTATGACAATTTGGCGAGTTACACAAAAGGCATATGGATTTGGAGCAAGGTGAAAATGTAATAGCTGAAGCGGTGTGACTGATGATATATTCATTTGTTTATTTGTTTGTTCGTAGGTTAGGGATGATAGAAATTAGTATGTAAGTCAGGGATGATGCGAATGACTACGACAATTCTACGAACTTGAAGAAAACATAGGAGGATTTGTAGTGCGGTAACAAATGACTCAATGACTGAAGCGTTGAAGTTGAATGGCCTTGCGATAGATCATCTGTTAGCCCGTGGCAACGCACGGGCATTCAACTAGTGATCTGTAGTGTCATCTGCCTTTCTCTCTTCGGAGCGCCTCGCCGTTGTGCATGTGAAAACCAGCACAGCTATACGCTGACCGCGACCATCCATCTACGTACGTACTGCTCTCTCTTTTTTTCCTTTTTTTATATAATTTCTTTTATCTATTTATGTTCAATCTGGCAGTACAACGAACATCAATAATAATAATAATTACATCCAGATCCATAGACCGCCTAGCGACGTCGTCATCGCCCCTCCATTGCCGGAGTCGGGCACAAGTTGTTGTAGTAGACAGTTGGAAAGTCGTCGTGCTAAGACCCAATAAGATCAGCGCACCAGAATAGCAACCAGCGACGATGAAGAATAACGTAGATCAGAAGGATCCAACTCGAAGACACACGAACGTAGACGAAAAAAAACAAGATCCGAGCAAATCCACCAAAAATAAATTCGCCGAAGACACACATCCACATGCCCACCAACAATGTTAGACGCATCATCGGAACGGGGGCTAGGCGGAAGACTTTTATTCTATCTTCAGGAGCTGTCGTTGTCTCACCTTCCTGAGCAGACACAAACCCTACCAACACTAAAAGAAACGACTAACAACAAAGCCCTTCCGCCGGTCTTTGCCGAGATCCACCGTGCCCCCATAATCCTAGGACCACTGGAGAGGAAGAACCCTACCTTTTTCTTTAGAGGAGGAGGTATTGTTGTAGCTCCAGTGCTTAGTAAGTCTTTGTACGTACTACTCATCAACATGCATCGCTTGCCACAGTGGAGGAGTCTACATCGTTCTCTTGCTTGAGACTAGAGCATGTACACCCGAAATTGGCACCAGTCATCTCTAAAAACGCATTTCACATCCGGACATCTCAAATCCATATTATTACATGCAACACATCGATCTTTGACGGAAGCTTCGTCTGGTTCCGCTCCCCCCCGCCCGGCTCCGCCCTTGCCATGTCCTGCGGCTGGCTGCGCCCCTCAGAGTGTGTGTCCAGTCGCTGGCAAGGTAGGGTAGAGCACGGGACACGAGCCGGCTCACGGATTCAAGGCATCACCGTCTCCCATGCCCTACTCTTTCTCGTCGGAGCCCGGAACCCGTTGGGTGCCGGTGAACGTCAGATCGATGGCGGATCCATCCGGGGATGAGCCGACGACGTCCATGATACGTCTCCAACGTATCTATAATTTTTGATTGTTCCATGCTATTATATTACCCGTTTGGGTTCAATCTTGCGGTGTCCTTACACAGTGGCAATAAGGGTTGCAAGGCACGTATTGTATTGTTGTCATCGAGGATAAAAAGATGGGGTTTATATCATATTGCATGAGTTTATCCCTCTACATCATGTCATCTTTCTTAATGCGTTACTCTGTTCTTATGAACTTAATACTCTAGATGCATGCTGGATAGTTATCGATGTCTGGAGTAATAGTAGTAGATGCAGGCAGGAGTCGGTCTACTTGTCACGGACGTGATGCCTATATACATGATCATGCCTAGATAATCTCATAATTATTCGCTTTTCTATCAATTGCTCGACAGTAATTTGTTCACCCACTGTAATACTTATGCTATCTTGAGAGAAGCCACTAGTGAAACCTATGACCCCGGGTCTATCTCTTATCATATAGGCTTTCAATCTACTTTTATTTACATCTTTACTTTTCCAATCTATATTATAAAATACCAAAAATATATTTATCTTATCATACTATCTCTATCAGATCTCACTTTCACAAGTGGCCGTGAAGGGATTGACAACCCCTTTATTGCGTTGGTTGCGAGCTCTTTGTTTGTTTGTGTAGGTGCGTGGGACTTTTGAGGAGTATCCTACTGGATTGATACCTTGGTTCTAAAAAACTGAGGGAAATACTTACGCTACTATTGCTGCATCATCCTTTTCTCTTCAAGAAAAACCAATGCAAGCTCAAGACGTAGCAGTCCACCGCGATGCGGTTGCGGCGCCCGGACTGATGCGCCATACGAAGCGTCGGAGAATGCGACTCCGCCTTGCTGACATCCGTCGCCGCGAGGGCTGTCACCACCTCCCCGCTCGGTGCCTTGCACGGCGGGCACGCCATGCCATGGCCTTGTGGGATGATGGTGCGTCCTCAATATCGGCGCGCCACCGAAGGGGTTGCGTGTCCGCCAGCGCATTCGGACGCCAGATAGATCGCACAGCCTCCGACGAGGCAGCTACGGACGACCTAGCGCCGGATCCATGCGCCATTTGGGCGGACGCAATTGATTCTCGATGGATGGAGTCCGAGCACAGTCGTGCACGGGCGTCCTGTAACATCTTAATTTTTAATTTGGATATTATACATAGATCATCATATGCATATCATGTTCATTTTCTTGCATTTGGTTGAGATCCTAGAAATGTTAAGCAACTCAAGGACCCAAGGAGAGAGTTGGAGGTTTCACAAAATTCATATTTGGATTTATTTCAAATTTGAATAAAGGATCAATTTGATTTTATTATTTTTATCTTTTATTATTTCTAATATTAAAAATAAATGAGAGAAGATAATATGACTTCTCCAAATTAAGAGAAATATTGGATGAAGATTTTTAAAATCAATTTCTGATTTTATTTGGTATTTATTTGCTATTTTATTTGAATTAGAAAAATATGCATTTTTGAAAATTGCATTCTTATGCCAGAAAACTGTTCACTTTGTTCTAAATTTTTTATTTTGGCAGTGAAAATTGTTTTTGGCATTTTTAGATTTTTTTTATATTTTACTATGAATTTTCTTTGGGCGAAATTATAAAAAAAAACAATTTATGTCGCCCAACTGGTGCGAAGGCCCAGCGGAGCCGGGCTGCAGCCCGCGTCGCCGCTGCCTTCTTCCCGAGCGAGAGACTCCCGCCATCGCACGGACGCCGAGGGAGTCCGGCTCGGACTCCCGTCGGGCCACCCCTCGCCCAAGGCACCTCCCCGCCTCCTATAAGTACCCACCGCCACCGCCGCCCCACCCCGCCAAACCCGCAGTCGCCGCCGCCCAAGCCGCAGCCGTCGATGCCGACGCGCCGCCGCCGCTGCCGCCGCCTGCGCCGTCGTCGCCGCCTGCGCCGTCGTCGCCGCCTGCCGTCGCCTCGCCCCGCCTCGCCCCGCGCCCCCGACGCCACCGTCGCCCGAACTCCGCCGTCGGTTTTTCTTTCGAGGACCGATAAAACCGCCGAACCGCCGCCCGATTTTTTTGGGTTTTTCGTTAGACCGGTTCAGATCGGTTTTATTTTCGGAGTTCGCTAATTAGCGAGCGTTCACTCGAACGCCACTGTTAGCGAACGTTTTCACCCATTTGTGTCCGTTAGTGAACGTTCGTTCGTTAGTATTTTTCTTTTTATTTTATTTTCGGCCAGGAACCTATCCGCGATTATTTTTTATTGTGATTTAGCCCTGATCTTTAAACTAGCATAACTTCTTACTCGTTTATCCGAATTAGATGAAACCAGCGCCTAAATCTTCGTATCGTTCTGTTTTTTCCAGTTAACCAACTTGAACATGATTTTGGTACTGGAAAATTTTGAGTTTAGTCCAGATTAGTAAACGAACTTGTTTCGTTCGTATTTTGAGTTTCGTTGCTCCGTTTGAGTTGAATCTTTTTGCAAATCGTAGCTAATCACTTGTACCTACTGCTAAGATCTAATGCACATGATAATATTGTTGTTAGGTTTTGAATCTTGTTAGTTTAAGCCGTTTGTTTGTTTCGTGTTCGATGTGGATCTTTTCTTGTTTTTTCTCGTGTTTCCTTTGAGTGATTGCTTATATATGCTATTGTTTGTCTACGCTAGATTACCCGGAGTGCGAAGCTTGTTACCACGAATCTCTAGAGTTTGCAGATCGTCAGCAAGGCAAGTTACACTTTGATCATACTCTTTTATACCCAATTTTTACTATGCATTAGTATTGCTCCTCGATATTTGCATGAGTAGGATTGGGAATCTGTGGTTTTGGTTGTAGTGTTTGAGGTAGGAACCTAATACCTTTTGATCACCCCGGGAATATACGTTATGCTTAATATTGCTTAGCCATGCTAGTAGGCAGGGATTGGATCATGATTCACACATGGAAGTTTGAGAGTTATTTAAACATGGATGACATTAAGGTGGCAACTTTAATATACATCTGGGTGGATTGGTTGAGGCACCTGGGGAACCCAGTGTTGCCTGTTTTTGGAAATCCCGGAGTACCCGTGTGATTATCCTATGGAATGCCACACAGGCTCAAAGGGATCATAAGATTATTCATGCTAGAAACTTTCGTGTGCAGCCACAAGCCATTAGGGGCTCTGACATAGTTGAGTAAGTTGCGTGAGCTCTTGAAGAGTTAGACTAGCAAATGTAGAGGGATGTAGGTGGTACTGTCTACCCGGAGTAGATAGTTAATGCTTCAGAAAGGCTATGTCTCGAGCATCCGATCATGGATGCGGCCGAGTCTTGTGGGGAAAAGTGCGCAAACCTCTGCAGAGTGTATAAACTAATCATGGTTAGAAGTGTCCCCGGTTATGGACATCTTGAGTATCTAGTACTTGAATCAATTGATGTGATCTCATCATGTTACTTTAATTAATTTGAATTGGGTTAATGATGATACTTTTAATTGGGATTTGAGTTGGGGTTACCTCCTCAGATATTGGGCAACATGGGAGTAGTTAAATAAATTTATTCCTTTGTTGTAGGGAAAAACTAACTTTATGCAAAACCATGAAACTTACAGCCTCCACCAGCCTATTGCATGTACATATAGTTCTTGCATTTCAATTGCTTTACAGTGTAACTATGCCAGTATATTCCATGTGCTGACCCGTTTCGGGCTGCAACGTCTTATGTTGCAGACTACTCAGACGACGAATAAGGTGCGATAGGTCATTGTTTTGCACTCAAATATGCCGTTGGAGTCGATGGACTCATTTACCTTCGAAACTTCCGCAATTATCTAGTTTTTTGTGTAATCATACTCTTTATGAGGACTCGATGTAATAAGTGTGTGATTGAAACTCTGTTATAATTCCTCGAGTACTGTGTGTGTCAGCATTATCGATCCAGGGATGACACTGATGCATAGAGACTTAACCGTTTGAGGTCTGGTCGCTACACGTCCTCCCAGGCGCGACGGAGCGCAAGCCGGACGGCCATCTCCTCCTCGAAACCGCGTGGGATGAACTCGGGGCCGACGAATATGAAGGTAAAGGACTCGGATCCGCTGTCCGTCATGTCGGAGACGGCCGGTAGGAGCCGAAGACGAGCTTGGGTGGCGGAGGGAAGTGGAGGGGAGAGGAGTGAAGTGGGCATAATCTCGTGAAGTGGCTAGGGTTTGGTCCGGCAAGCGGATGGGGTGGATGTTATGTCGGATGGGGTGGGCCAGCGTGGGCTGGGTCGGGCGGTTTGAGGGGTCTTCTGGATCAAAAAATCGTGACCGGACAATGACCAGGCGCCCCGCCCAGACGTGTGAAACGGATTTGAGGCGTCTGGCTGTAGATGCTCTTACGACTTCATTTTTCCACGGTTTGGTTAGTGTACCTCTCCAGCCATGGTTGACGCTCCGAGTCCCGAGACACGTGACGCCGCCCGGCGATCTGATCTCTCATTGTCACTGCTCTTAACCAACACGTGACGACGAGACCACTGTTGCTCCTCTCCGCCTGCACCGTGGGCCCGCCGCGATCTAACGGCATCCGTGGCGGCAGCCACCCCACCTGACTCGGGCTACAGGGCATCCATCACAGCTGTCCCGGCCCGCCTCAGTTTCCGCTCCCCCGAGCTCCGCACCGCCCACGTGCGGAGGACGTGTAGTGGCCACTGGCTGTGTTGCCAGCGAGGACGTATAGTGGCCGCTGGCTGTGTTGCCCGCGAGGACGTGTAGTGGCCGCTAGTTGTGTTGCCGGCGTGAACTAGGGCTGCTGGCCTGTACTTGGGCGTGCTTTCAAATATTGGCCTTTGAAAAATGATGCGGACAAGACGGGGCCAAACAATGCGTCCGCGTGTTGGACGCACGGCCGACGCATTCCAGGACAGGGTCGCACACGACCCCATTGGCCTATCCAAACAGATAGAATCCGGGCAAAACGGACGTCCGTTTAGAATCGTGCGCTGGAGTTGTCTTTACGGCCTTATTTTTCCACGGTTTGGTTAGTGTACCTCTCGAGGCATGGTTGACGCTCCGAGTCCCGAGACAAGTGACGCCGCCTGGCGATCTGATCTCTCACTATCACTGCCCTTAAGACTGGTCACAGTGGGGAGGAACTTAGGAGTAACATCACACACTCCAATACAACTTTGCTTATGTGGCACGTATTTAATGAAGAGAGAGGTGCTTGTGGTAACTAGCTAAGTTACCGGAACATCACACACTCCAAGAAACAATGAGTCTATAACCTAATAAATACATCGTTGCATGACACTACATAGATGTTCCTACCCACTATGAAGGTACTAATATAGTCTAGGGAAGTGTGTAAGTTACTAGCTTATGCTCTTGCCCATTGTGACCAGCCTAACCAACACGTGACGACGAGACCACTGTTGCTCCTCTCCGCCTGCACCGTGGGCCCGCCCGCGATCTAACGCCGTCCGCGGCGGCAGCCACCCCACCTGACTCGGGCTACAGGGCATCCATCACAGCCGTCCCGGCCCACCTCAGTTTCCGCTCCCCCGAGCTCCGCACCGCCCACGTGCGCTCCCGCTCCCCACTCCGCCGTGTGCATTTCCGGGCGCCACCCACCGGCGGCCACTCAGACACGTCCGCCCGCGCATGAATAAGACCAAACCGAACCAAACCACCGACGCGAGGGCCCGAAAATAACTTCACGCCCCCCACGCGAATCGCTCTTCCTCCTCGCCTCACGCCCCGCATTCTCCCACTCCCTCCGTCACCTGCTCTTCCGAGCCCCGCGGCGTGGCACCGCCGAGATCCACCATTCCGCCGCCCGGCACACTGCATTCACCGGCCATTTCTCCCCGTTCGCCTCTGACGGCGCCAACCATATTTTCCTGCCTGGCGCCTCGACGGCTGGCCGGGGTTTCCTATTACGGATTCGGCCGTTATAAGGAAGGTGATAAGGCTGAGGGGGTAAAATTGGCAACCGGCGCCGGATTGCCGCTAGCTGGCTGCGGGGACGCGTCATCCTTCCCCGTTTCCCGCCGGTTTCGGGGGCTCTGCCATTGGACGCGGCTGGCGGCGCTGTATATATAGCGAGCGCACTGCCCGTGCTGCCATCTTCCGCCGTCGTCCTCGCCGTCCTGCGCTGAGTGGAGACGAGGCGATTCCCTTCTTGGTGGCGTCCGGATATGCTCCACGCGTAGGGTGGTTCGCCCGTGCGTGTTTCCGATGGGGTGCAAGGCGGCGGCGGCAATGGGCCTCAAGGCGGGCGGGGCGGGCAAGCTCAGGCTCCCGTCGGTGGTGGCCGCGGTGGCGCGGTCGCGGATGATGAAGCTGTGGGTGCTCCGCGCCACCGCCACGGTGCTGCTCTGGACCTGCCTCGTCCAGCTCACGGCCGTCGGGGAGACGTGGGGGCCGCGCGTCCTCATGGGCTGGTCGTCGTGCCGGACGGCGCGGCTCGCGATGACGGAGTCCGTCGTGGAGAAGGCCGTGCTGCCGCCAAGGAGTAAGTGCTACTACTACTAACTCTGCTTCGCATTGTCGTTCTTGGGATTGCAATTCGATATGCTTGGCATTGTCGTCTCCAATGATTTTGAATTCAACCTTTTTGATGCAAATTTCCAGATGTTATTTATTTGATCCCAAATTGGTAGTAGTAATTGGTTAATCATTGCCTATGGAGGAAAAGAAGCATGTACAGACATTTTTGATTGCTCAAACTCGATATTTATGGGTTTGCCTTTACCTTTTTGGTACCAATTGTAGCGCATTTAGGGACTGACATGAATGAACCCGAGCTTGCTCTTAGTATCAATTAAGAGGTTGGTTTATCTCCTTTATAGAAAAACCATGCAGCCCCAATAATGGCACAATTTGGTGTTTTGTGTTTGTAGTACATGCCATGCATGGTTTATTTCAACTCGACATCAATTGATGTGGTCAAATTTACATTTTCAACATTATTGGGCGTAGAAATTTCTGCTCACTTGCTAGGAAAAATTATGCACATTACGGTGCATTTGGGCGGATGGTGTACATTGTGCTCGTATGATCTATTGATCTTTAGTTGTCCTTGCTTTTTCTAATATTTTACTGTCTCCATGTTTGTTCTGCTAGGAATTTATAGGAGCAATGGCTATCTGATGGTTTCATGCAATGGTGGGCTTAACCAAATGCGAGCAGCTGTAAGCGGCTCGAAAACTCTCCATTTTTTCAGTAACTGATTTTCTGGCAGACCATCATGCTTTATAGCATCTAACAGCGCTCTCATTATTTGCCTGTTTACTCAGATATGTGACATGGTTGCCATTGCAAGATATTTGAATGTGACTCTGATAGTTCCCGAGTTGGATAAGACATCATTTTGGCATGACCCAAGGTGCACTTGCTATTTTGATATGGCTACTTTTCCCATTTGCTTTCTAGCATGGTTAGAGTTAGTTTTATGCTTACCCCTATGTCAGTATGCTTATGCGAATATCTTATTTGTTTTGCTTTCAGTGAGTTCCAGGATATATTCGACGTTGAACATTTCATAACTTCTCTGAGAGGCGAGGTTCATATACTTAGAGAATTGCCTCCAAGAATGAAGCAAAGAGTGGAAGTGGGGATGTTTCACTCAATGCCACCTATTAGTTGGTCAGATATCTCCTATTATCATAATCAGGTTAGAATTTTTGTGTGTAGTTAGATGTGTCTTTTGCTACTTAACCTTACAATGCTACTCTTTTGTTTTTGTGAAAATGCTTACTATTAAATTCTTTTGGTACAGATACTTCCTTTGATTCAGAAACACAAGGTTGTCCATCTAAACCGAACTGATGCCAGGCTTGCAAATAATGGTTTGCCCCTGGATATCCAGAAGTTGCGTTGCCGAGTTAATTATGGTTCACTGAAGTTCACACCCCAAATTGAAGAGTTGGGTAGACGAGTGATTCGAATTCTCCGCAAAAATGGCCCTTTCTTGGTTCTTCATTTACGATATGAAATGGATATGCTGGCGTTCTCTGGCTGTACTGAAGGTTGCACGCGTGAAGAGGCAGATGAGCTCACTAGGATGAGGTAAAATATGCTGGCTCTCATACATCAAGTAGTTTTGTGTTTTGTTACATATTAACAACTGGGCTGCTTGCCAACCACAGATATGCTTACCCATGGTGGAAAGAGAAAGTCATTGACTCTTATGTGAAAAGAAAAGATGGCTTTTGCCCATTAACGCCTGAGGAGATTGCTCTTGTCCTCAGAGCATTGGAGGTTGACACTAGTATGCAAATATATATTGCGGCTGGAGAAATATATGGCGGAAAGCGCAGAATGGCTTCTCTTACTTCAGCGTATCCCAACGTGGTATGTATCAATTGGTGCATGTACATCTATGGTTACATCTTTGCAGCATTTCATAGCTATCACTGGTCTGCATGATTGCATATCTCTTATGTCCGTTTTGCTGATGATGAATTTACATTGTTGCATAGGTGAGAAAGGAGACGCTCTTGGAACCGTCTGATCTCAGGTTCTTTCAGAACCATTCATCACAGATGGCCGCACTCGATTACTTGGTGTCACTCGAAAGTGACATATTTGTTCCAACATATGATGGGAACATGGCTAAGGTTGTCGAGGGGCATCGCAGGTATATATTCCATTTGGTCATAGCTCTGCTTTGTAAATAAAATAATCTAATCAGAACATTTGCATACTGCTAAAATCCTACATTATGTGCATGCTAGATCTGAACATTTCAGCATCTTTAACCTGATTTTTAACTATAGAGGAAATTCATGTACTATTTCATATTTTTATCCTACAGGTTCATGGGATTCAAGAAAACAATCTTATTGGACAGAAAAATTATCGTTGATCTGGTTGATCGGTATAAGAGCGGCTCATTGCCGTGGGATGAGTTCTCTAAATTAATCAAGTCCGTCCACGCAAACCGGATGGGGTCAGCTTCGAGAAGGACGGTGATTCCTGACAAGCCCAAGGAGGAGGACTACTTCTATGCTAACCCTCAAGAGTGTTTGCGTGACCCCGATCTTCTACGGGCCTTGTGACATTTTTCCTGCCGGCAGAGTGCACCAGCTCATGCCATTCTTTTGGCAAATGGCAAGGCATCGTCCTGAGGAGTTCAGCTTGTGCTAAAGAGGAAGTCCTGTGGCTGGGGGCAGAGAGATCGGAGCTGCTCACTTGAATGTGTAGATGTTATAGGGTGGGGGATAGGTTCTGAAAGAGGGCTGATATTCTTGTATAGATAGTGAGCGCAAGATGGCACATTTTCATCATTCCTACAGGAAAGTTTTTATGCTGCGTTATCGCGTTGTCTGTCTAGACCTGATTCCTTGGGATTCCAGGAAATTTTAGCTCAGTTTCTCTGTGCATCCGGTGGAACTGGGGCTGATCCAGTGTAATCCAAACAGGCCCCAATGAAAGTGTGACAAAGAACAGAGACATCATGGCATAGCAATCATCTTCTTTTCCTCTGGCATCTCATTCAGAAGTTGCACCTCTATACTGCTTGAGCAGCTAGATTATAACAGTATATATAACCTGAAAGTTTTGAGTAAAATGAACACAAGTCGTCCTCTTGTCAACCACCCTGGTGCGTCGAAATGCTGCTACATGTGTTTGTGCTCGTCCACTTGTTAGCGTGCGCACGGGCATCTCGTTTCCAGTGTTGATCGAGATAGGACACGCGGATTAAGGTGGGATTAGCATTGATCCAAGAGCAGCCGTAGGAGCTTTCGTTCTAAAAAAAGAGCAATCGTAGGAATTCAGCAATATGGCACTCCTACTACTGCCTCGTCTTGAGCTCCCCCGGCGTAACCCGATCCTAGGTGCATCGTGCAAGGAGCCAGTTCGTGCGCCCGCCTTGTTTTCAGCGGCCATCGGGATGGAGAATTTACCTTGACGCAAGAGCAACCAACCTCGGGCGCGTTTCACATTGGTATATAGTACTTAGAGCATGATTAATAGTATAGACAACTGCTGTCTATATGATCTTGCCACGTCATCTATAGTCAGCCTTATAGCCGACAAGTACAATAGATGCATAATACTACTTGGTTGATACATGACCCACCTTCCTTTCTCACAGAGTGTCTAGGAGCACGTCATACAGCCGGTTGTTAGTGAGCAGTCCGCTTCTCTTCTCTCTCCGCCACCTCATTAAAAATATAATATTTAAAGTCTTACAGCCCGCATATGTCATCCTATTGTACTTGCTCTTAGAGCAACTCCAACGCGCCGACCCAAACGGACAACGCTTTTATCTGTTTTTTTGTCCGTTTGGGTCGGCCGCCCGATCAGCGTACGCCCTCTTTAAAATTTGTGCCGGCAGTGCGCCCAACGGCCATGACCCATTTCATGTCCGCACGCAAATTTTGAAAAAGGCCCACGGCCATAAGATCATGCCAGCGGCCATGTTGTCGCCCGAAGTTCATGCCGGCACCATGCCAGCGCCTGCATACAATGCCAGTTTAAAAAAACATGACACGGTTCGGCTGGCGCACTTGCCATCAGCCGGCACACATGCCAGCACACAAAAAGGGGCGGGAATTCGACCACGCCATCGCGGCCGTGGTCATGCCAGCACACTTGTCAGCATACAAAAAAGGATGGCGCTCGCCGCCATAGGTCACTCGTCGTCGAACTTGAGCATGTCGGCATGCATCTTCTCGAACCACGACCTCTTCCTTGGCGACACCGTGTTGAGATCCACCTTCATGATCTCCACCCCCGTCATCATGCTAGCGAGAGCCACTTTGTAAGGGCATTTCCTACCTTAGGGTTTTGGTGATGATGACAACACGCGTGTGGACTAATCGTGCATCCCAGTTTCCTCAGGTACACACTATGTGGTGCAAGACAGTTAGGCCTTCCCTCTATGCGGAAAAGATCGAAGACGGAGTTTCCGACGTTTTTATTCCTTTGGTCGGAGGATATCCGTACTTGTTAGAGGGAATCCTCATTGGAAGGTATTGGGTGAATCACTACGCGTACACGTTCTTTGCACCCACCGTATACCCTCCGTTCGAGGAGAGAGAAGTTCCCAAAGTCCTCTGTGACTGCAGTTTTGCTCATGGCGGTAGTACCGCTCTCTTGAGCGGTTGTACCGCTGGATGCAGTTTCGGTCAAACCACAACTCCAAGTACCGCTCAAGGGTGACACCCTTCTGTACCGGGTACGGTGGTAGACCGGTGATGGAATGGAAGTTCCGGTTTGTCTTAACAAACCGGTACTACCGGTGTTCAGGGCAGTAGTACCGCCTGGAACTCCACCGCCCAGGAATTGCTGGTCCAGCGGTAGCTCCGGTCCAACCACCGCTCCAACTACCGGTCCAGGGTGACAAACTTCCGTTGTGAAGAAGTGGCCGAGCAGTGGTGGAATGATAGTTCCGGTTTGTTTCGATATACCGGCACTACCGGTTGCTCCACCGGAAGTACCGCTCCTATGGGTTTCTGCGCATAACGGTTGGATATGAGGGGACCCTGTTTAAGGAGGTGCTTCTCCCACCTCCCACCTATCTCTTGCCTATCTCTCTCTCCTCCATTAATGCCCTTGAAGCTTTCTTGCCTGATCTCTCTCTCTAGCCACTCAAACTTGTTGATTTGCTAGGGATTGAAGGAGGAGACCTAGATCTACACTCTCACCAAAGGAAACTTGATTCCCCCATACTTTCTTGTGTGGATTTTGTTACTCTTAGGTGCTTGGGCGCCCTAGTCGGAAGAGGTCACTTCGGAGCCACATTCCATTGCGGTGAAGCTCCGGGGTTTCGTTGGGAGCCTCCAATTAAGTTGTGGAGAGAGCCCCAACCTTGTTTGTAAAGGTCCGGTTGTCGCCTTCAAGGGCACCAATAGTGGAATCACGGCATCTCGCATTGTGTGAGGGCGTGAGGAGAATACGGTGGCCCTAGTGGCTTCTTGGGGAGCATTGTGCCTCCACACCGCTCCAACGGAGACGTACTTCCCCTCAAAGGGAAGGAACTTCGGTAACACATCCTCATCTCCACCGGTTCCTCTTTTGGTTATCTCTCTCCTTTACTTGTGCAAACTATATTGTGTTATATCCTTTGCTTGCTTGTGTGCTTATTGTTGTTGCATCATACATGTTGTTCACCTAGTTGCATATCTAGACAACCTACTTTGATACAAAGTTTAATTTGGCAAAGAAAAGCTAAAAATTATTAGTTGCATATTCACCCCCCCTCTAGTCAACTATATCGATCCTTTCAATTGGTATTAGAGCCTCGTGTCTTTATTAAGGACTTTGCCGTCCGAGGAGTATGGTTGACACCGTAGACGGTGGGGAGGAGCACTCTGGTGTGAATCTGGTCTCGTCTATGGCCGATGGGGGAACTGCGGTCTCTCATGAGGAATTCAATGTGGCTTTGGACACATTGAAAACCTCCATGACGACCGAGGTTGAAAGCATGTTTAACAAGTTCTTAGAAGGGCTTAAATTATCCACCGCACCTATGAAAGTGGGTGATCCCGCTAACAAGGTGACGGATGCTAACTCCAACAAAGGGGAAGCTACTAGTGAAAAAACTCCTTTATCTAGTGGTAAAAATGGTAGTGGCATCTTTGCCCATGTTGAACCTCCACTTTCTTATGGAGGACCGGTTCCCTCCACTCATTTGAATCATGTTGGTCCTCCTCCTAAAATTGTGAAAAATGAGGATTTTGACTCTTGGGTCTATCGCTTTAAACATCATTTAAATCCTGTTAATACAAATCTTTGGAGAATCATTGAGCAAGGTCTCTATCCGCATGACCCAAGCAACTTCACCCCTAGAGAAGCCGCGGACCATCAATTCAACGAGAATGCTCTCTTCATCATCCAAGATGCAATTCCATCTGAAGATATTGCGCATCTCCGACCATTCACCGTGGCCAAGGAAGCATGGCACCATGTTGTTTCCATTTACAAGGGAAGCACAAGCATTCAATGCTCCAACTATGAAGTGGTGCAAGATGAAGCCGATGAGTTTGCAATGAATGAAGATGAAGAACCCCGCGAGCTTTACCGGAGATTAACTACTCTCGCGGTCTCACTCTGAGATCATGGGAGCAAGGATACGGATGGCAATTGGATCAAGCGCAAGTTCCTCAAGGCCATGATGCCTTACCACAAGGCCATGTCCTCCGTCATCCGTCAAAGGCCGGACTTCCACACCTTGACCTCAAGTGAAGTGTTGGATGAGTTTGTGGCGATGAGGATCTTGGACAAGACCGCCGATAATGCGGTGTTGCGTTCTCAAAGAGCAAAGAAGCCCAACCTTGCCTTGAAGGCCAAGGCTAGTGTGGAAGAGGAGGATGAAGAAGAAGATGAGGAGAGCAACCCCGAAGACATGAAATATGATTATCATGAGCACATGGCTCTCGCGTCAAGGCAGTTTTGGAGCAAGAAGAACTCAAGGCCCAATTTCAACAAGAACAACTCAAGTGGCTTCAAGGACAAGCAACGTGTGAGAACATGTTATAATTGTGGCAATGTGAGCCACTTTGTTGCGGAGTGCCCTTACGAGAAGCAGGAAGACAATGGTGGCAAGCTCATCCGAAAAGACAAAGCCAAGTTCTTCCCTAACAAGAACAACTTTGAGCACAACAAGGTGTGGAGATTGGTGCCAAGGCCATCGGGGGACCATAATTTCATTGGAACTAAGTGGATATTCAAGAACAAGCAAGATGCTCACAGGATTATTGTTCACAACAAGGCTCGTTTGGTAGCACAAGGCTACTCCCAAGTCGAGGGTATCGACTACAGTGAAACCTTTGCTCCTGTTGCTCACCTTGAATCTATTCGTTTGTTGATTGCTTATGCTTCTCATCATAACTTCAAGCTGCAACAAATGGATGTGAAAAGTGCTTTTCTTAATGGTCCTATTAATGAGTTGGTGTATGTCAAACAACCCCGGGGGTTCGAGGATCCCTATTTCCCCGATCATGTGTACCAACTCGACAAGGCACTCTATTGCCTTAAACAAGCCCCACGTGTGTGGTATGAGAATCTTACCGAGTTGTTGCAAGATCGTGGGTTTGAAATTGGGAAAATCGACCCCACTCTTTTTACTAAGAAGGTCAAAGGGGAGTTGTTTGTATGCCAACTATATGTTGATGATATTATCTTTGGTTCCCCTAACAAAGCTTTCAATGAGGAATTTGCCGCTCTCATGACCTCAAAGTTCAAGATGTCCATGATGGGAGAGTTGAAGTTCTTTCTCGGGTTCGAAATCAAGCAAAGAAGAGAAGGAACCTTCATCAACCAAGCCAAATACACTCAAGACATGCTCAGGATATTCAAGCTAAGTGATGTCAAGCCGCCTTCCACTCCAATGCCCGTCAAATGCCAACTTGACATAGATCCCAATGGTAAAGCAGTGGATCAAAAGGTATATCGCTCCATGATTGGCTCCCTGCTTTACCTTTGTGCATCTAGACCGGGTATCATGTTGAGTGTGGGAATTTGTGCACGGTTTCAAGCCGCACCTAAGGAAAGCCACTACATGGCGGTCAAGCGAATCTTTCGATATTTGGCTCATACCCCAAACTTTGGATTGTGGTACCCAAGAGGAGCCAACTTCAACCTTTTGGACTATTCAGACTCAGATTGGGCGGGAGACAGAGTGGATAGGAAGTCCACCTCCGGAGGGTGCCAATTTCTTGGTTGCTCTTTGGTGAGTTGGTCTTCTAAGAAGCAAAGTTGTGTGTCTCTCTCGTCCACCTAAGCGGAGTATGTGCATGCCGGTAGTTGTTGTGCTCAACTTCGATGGATGAGGTAAACTTTGAAGGATTACGGTGTCATTTGTGACGAAGTGCCTCTTTGGTGTGATAATGAAAGTGCCATCAAGATCTTTCTCAACCCGGTGCAACACTTCAAGACGAAGCATATTGAGATTCGATATCACTTCATCCGGGATCACATTAGGCGAGGGGAGATCAAGCTCAAGTATGTCAACACTCATGATAACCTTGCAAATATTTTCACGAAGCCCTTGGATGAAGCAAGATTTCGTGAGATAAGGCATGAGCTAAATATCATTGATTTGAGCAATGTGGCTTGAACCTTTACACACCCCACCATACTCATCATGATGTCTTGTTTAGGTGTAGGCATGGACATAAGGGGAGTGTTGTTCTCTCAATGAACTCCCCCTCCCCCCATTATGCATAAATTGATCAAGTCTTTCACATTAGCCATTTTTGATGGTACTTGTGCTTTAAAGACGAGTTTTGGTCATGGGCCCAAGGATAATTCTTCGCGGTGCCATACCATTTGACTCAAACATAGGTGGCTCCGGCCACCGCCCTTGTGCAAGGGTGTTTTATTTGTTGTGTGTTTCCTTTTGCCTTGCTCCTTCGGTTCTCCTAGATGCTTGAATTCTCCAAGAAGTGGATTTTATTGTTTGCTTCTTGCACTCTTGGGGGCTTCATCATCATAATATAGTGTCTTGCTTCCATCCTAAGACTTCTCATCTCAAGCCATCTTTTCCAAATGTACACAAGTTTGATCCTTTTGTGCATGGGCTGATGCAACTTGGCAGTACAACCGGCGGTCAGAGAAGTTCTACCGCTCTTCCACTCAGTTGTGTAGTCCCAGCGGTACTTCCGGTCTTGCACGAGCGGTTCTACCGCTCTTGTTTGTACCTGTACCACTGGATGGTAGTACCGGTATTTGGAAGCGGTACTACCGCTGCTTCTGGCGCGGAAGTACTGCCCTCAAACATCGGCTAGCTACAGGAGCGGTACTACCGCTCTTCAGGGTGGTACCACTGGCTGACATTTGAGCGCATATATAAAGGGCGCGGGCTGAAGGAGTATTCTATTTCCCCTTCGCGCCCCGTCCCTCATCTGAACCCTAGCTGCCGGTTGCTCCGCCCATTGCCCTGGAGCGCCCTCAGGTGTTCTGGATCGGTCGCCCTTCATCGGATCCACTCCATGGAGGTCGCCTCCCTTCCGATCTCCTCCATGGATACCGGTAATGCCCTGTTTCCTCTTGTTCTTAGGTTTCCTTTTGTTGAATCCTTCCTCTAGGGCATTGCTTGTACTCCCGCATTTTTGACCAAATGATTGGTGGGAGAGATCCTTATAAACTCCTCCTTTTCTTGTGCGTAGTTAGAAGTAGGAATATTGCATCTAGATTCAAAGTAGGGCTGTACCCATTCTTCAACTCGGCAGATCTGCTCTCAGCGGTACTACCGCTCCTCGCGAGCGGTGCTACCGCTTTGGCGGTTGTGACGCCCCGAGACCAACGCTCCAGAAGACTTCTAGCTATTCTGAGTTTCGCTGGCTGATTTTTTTTTGTTGCATTGCATCATGTCATCATTTGCATTGCATCGGCACTCCGTTGCCGTCTTTGTTTTCAAAACTCGTAGTCGTTTGTAATTGTCGCTCTTCGCTTTCTCTCCGTTGACCTTTCGTTAGGCCCCTTCTCTTGTCGACCTCTCTCACACCCCTTCGCAACCGTGTTCGAACCTACCCCTGAACCCGAACCGGGCTGTCATTGCCGATGGACCTG
Organism: Triticum dicoccoides; assembly: GCF_002162155.2. NCBI lineage: Eukaryota > Viridiplantae > Streptophyta > Magnoliopsida > Poales > Poaceae > Triticum > Triticum dicoccoides. The sequence goes on from NC_041391.1 coordinate 565,022,372, forward strand.
GATCATCCCCAAACATCTATAAAACATCTCCGTTTTCTTAATTGGACGTCCTAACCTATTTTTCCTCAGTCGTCCGATTATGATCTGAGGGTCATTCTAGCCCCTTCCTAAAATTCTTTTGCTATTTAAGCAGACCAACCCTAATCCTAGGAGCCTTGTCCCATCGATCCCATCGCGCCGCCGCCACTCCTCCAGTCCCCTCTTCCTAGGGATCCCCTCCCAATCCAAAAATCCACCCACTCTCCCTCGATTTCCCTAGCGAGCCAACCACCACAGCACAACCTCTCCGGCGCGAGGGCCTCCGCGCCGTCTTCATCAAGCGTCAGGAGATCAAGCCCCTTCTCCCGCACCCCGCTCCACCTCCGTCGCCTTGCTCCTGCAAGGAGCCGACTGGAGCATCTCGTCACCAACCCTCGCAGGCATCCCCCGGGCCCTTGCCGAAGATGAGTGCCCCGACAGCCCTGCTCCCTTTCCCCTCCTGCTTCTATTTTCTCTCTCTCACGCTGCTCTCTCTCTCTCTCTGTTGTCTTTGCAGCGCCGCCATGGATGGCCTCCCGTAGCTCCCGCTCTTTGAGCCGCCGTGGTTCCCGGCCGATCCGCGCCGAAGAGCCTCGGGCCCGTCCAGCCCCTTCGTCCCTCGACGCCGAGTCCCTCTGCTCGCCCGCGCTAAGGCTAGCGAGCAGTCGCCCGCGTTCCATGCCCGATGCCTCCTCCTCGACCCCATGCGGACCTCGACGCCGGCCAGCCGGATCCGCCCCGTCTCCAACTCGTTGGGCCTTCCCTGCAGCCCGCCGCCGCTCCCCTTCAAGTCCCGCCGTGCCAAGCCCCTCCAGCCACCGGTGTCCTTCGGTTCAGGCAGAGGAGGGCGATGCCTCTGCCCCGCTCGCCCGTGTTGACCCCGTCCCAGCGTGCGTGGACTGGTCAACTTCGTCCCTTGGGCCGGCCCTTCTCCTCCTCTGCTCCCAACCGG
>NC_041391.1:565024009-565049975 GCF_002162155.2 Triticum dicoccoides
TTTTTTTTCTGTTATGCGATTTTAGATATTTGTCCCAGGTTTTACAGATTTACAAAAAAGTCCTTGCACATCATGCATATAATAACTCATTAACCGTGCATCGGATTAAAATGATTCAAACATATAAAATGCTTAGAATTTCATCTAGTTCCATACTTTGCAACTTTCATCCATGTTTAAAATGTTTAAAATGCTGTTTGCATTAATTTGCTTAAATGCCATGCTAAAATGATTTATTTCATAACTAATTAACCGTAACTCCGAATTAAATAAACTATATATGTAAATTTTCGAGAAAAATGCATAGATTAACATGGTACACTTTGTTTTCTTGTTTAACAACATTGAAATATGGTTTAGGGCAGAATAGTAGCTAATTAAAAATATGGACATGAGGATTTTCCGGAATTGTTGTTTGTTGTTTCCGGCCTCATTTAAACTTGCCTAAATAGTTAGTTTACTTATGCTTCACCTCTTGCCATGTTTAACAACATTTAATATTGTTTGGTAGCTTAAACGAGATTAAACTAAATATGTCAATGTGGTGTTTTGTCAATATGTAACTCGTTGCGTATTGAGCTCCACTTAACTTGTAGTATTGTTTGTTGCACTTTGCCATGCCATGCCTCATTAAACCGGACATGCATCATAGTTGATTGTGCATCATGCCATGATTATGCTTGTGTGTTTACCATGTTGTTTGCTTCTTACCGGTTTGCTTCTCTCGTTAGCTTCGATTTCGTTCCGGAGTAGTGAGGATTCGTTCGACTACGTCCGCTTGTCTTCTTCACGGACTCGTTCTTCTTCCTTGCGGGATCTCAGCCAAGATGACCATTACCCTTAATGTCACTTCTATCTTTGCTTGCTAGATGTTCGTTCTATCGCTATGTCGTGCTACCTACCACTTGTCATATCATGCCTCCCAAATTGCCATGTCAGCCTCTAACCTTTTCACCCTTCCTAGCAAACCGTTGCTTGGGTATGTTACCGCTTTTGCTCAGCCCCTCTTATAGCGTTGTTAGTTGTAGGTGAAGTTGAAGATTGCTCCATGATGGACAGGATTATGTTGGGATATCACAATATCTCTTATTTAATTAATGCATCTATATACTCGGTAAAGGGTGGAAGGCTCGTCCTTATGCCTGGTATTTTGTTCCACTCTTGCCGCCCTAGTTTCCATCATACTGGTGTTATGTTCCTTGATTTTGCGTTCCTTATGCGGTTGGGTGATTTAAGGGACCCCCTTGACAGTTCGCTTTGAATAAAACTCCTCCAGCAAGGCCCAACTTTGGTTTTACATTTGCCTAACAACCTATTACCTTTCCCTTGGGTTTTCGCGAGCCCGAGGGTCATCTTTATTTTTAACCCCCCCGGGCCAGTGCTTCTCCAAGTGTTGGTCCGAACCAAGCGATGTCTGGCGCCCCCTGGGCAACCAGGGTCTATGCCAACCCGACGACTGGCTCATCCAGTGTGCCCTGAGAACGAGATACGTGCGACTCCTATCGGGATTTGTCGGCACATCGGGCGGCTTTGCTGGTCTTGTTTTACCATTATCGAACTATCTTGTAAACCAGGATTCCGAGACTGATCGGGTCTTCCTGGGAGAAGGAATATCCTTCATTGACCATGAGAGCTTGTGATGGGCTAAGTTGGGACACCCTTGCAGGGTATAAACTTTCGAGAGCCATGCCCGCGGTTATGTGGCAGATGGGAATTTGTTAATGTCCGGTTGTAGAGAACTTGACACTTGACTCAATTAAAATGCATCAAACGCGTGTGTAGCCGTGATGGTCTCTTTTCGGCGGAGTCCGGGAAGTGAACACGGTCTTTGTGTTGTGATTGTGCGTAAGTAGTTTCAGGATCACTTCTTGATCACTTATAACTTCTCGAACGTTTCGTTGCTTCTCTTCTCGCTCTTATTTGCGTATGTTAGCCACTAAAAGGATCGATATAGTTGACTAGAGGGGGGGTGAATAGGCAACTAACAATTTTTAAGCTTTTCTTTACCAAATTAAACTTTGCAACAAAATAGGTTGTCTAGATATGCAACTATGTGAGCAACCTATATGATGAAAAAACAACTAGCACAAAAGCAAGCAAGGGATACAACACAAGTAAGCTTGCAAAAGTAAAGGCACGAAATAACCAAGAGTGGAGCCGGTGGAGACGAGGATGTGTTACCGAAGTTCCTTCCTCTTTAAGGGAAGTACGTCTCCGTTAGAGCGGCGTGGAGGAACAATGCTCCCCAAGAAGCCACTAGGGACACCGTATTCTCCTCACGCTCTCACACAATGCGAGATGCCGTGAATCCACTATTGGTGCCCTTGAAGGCGGCGACCGAACCTTTACAAACAAGGTTGGGGTAATCTCCACAACTTAATTGGTGGCTCCCAACGACACCATGAAGCTTCACCACAATGGACTATGGCTCCGAGGTGACCTCAACCGTCTAGGGTGCTCAAACACCCAAGAGTAACAAGATCTGCTAGGGATTAGTGGGGGGAATCAAATTTCTCTTGGTGGAAGTGTAGATCGGGGCCTTCTCAACCAATCCTGAGCAAATCAACAAGTTTGATTGGCTAGGGAGAGAGATCGTGCGAAAATGGAGCTTGGAGCAACAATGGAGCTTTTGGGGGAAGAGGTAAGTCAACTTTGGGAAAGAAGACACCTCTATATAGTGGGGGAATCAATCCAACCGTTACCCCCCCCAAACAGCCACGCACAGAGTGGCACTACCGCTTGGGCAGGGCGGTACTACCGCTGAACAAGCGGTACTACCGTTCCCTCCCAGCGGTACTGCCGCGCTCGCGAGGGTTGCAAGGTCCTGGACCCAGAGCGGTACTACCGTGGAAGTACGGGCGATACTACCGCTTGGAGCAGTACTACCGCCACTACTGCCGCTACTAGTACCGTAAAACCCGACACGAAAAACAGCGGTCTCGAGTCGAGGCGGTAGTAGCCCGGAAACACTGCGGTACTACGGCCGAAGACCGCAAGCGGTACTACCGCTCGGGGAGCGGCACTACCGCTTGACATGCTTCGGCGGTACTACCGCTGAGGACCGCGGTACTACCGCTGGGACAGGACAGGGCAGGCAAGGAGAGGAAAGATAGCTCCAATGAAGCGGAAAGGAACATCGGGTGTGATAAGGATGTGTACGTGTTGATTCCACCTTAGCCTTACCAAAGAGGATCCCCTCTTGATAGTACGGTGACTCCTACGAAACTAGTCCACCAACAGAGAAACGAAGGAGCTACACCGTCTTGAATAAAACATCGAGGGGAGGTAATCGTCTCATACCAAAGGATGAATCTCTGAAAGAACTCAACGCACATGATTAGTCCGCAAAAGCATTGTCATCAATCACCAAAACACCTTGGGGATAAATATGCCTTTACAATCTCCCCCTTTTTGGTGGATTGATGACAATATGGGATTTGCACGGGAAGAAAGCGCAAACCCCACAACTCACAAATGTAGATGAGCTCCCCCTAGATGTGTGCTTATCTAGAAAGGTGCTTTGGACTGCACAACACACATACTAGGATCAACACTCCCCCTACATTTTGGAGACCAACAACCTAAGCAATATATATGAGAGCAAAGAGTATATAACAAGATAAGCATGCAACTCAGAAGCTAGGTAGACATAGATAAAGATAATCTAGAGATAAGGTAGCATATGTCTCACACCATATGTCTGGAACTTAGGTCTCACTGACACAAAACCAACCAAAGCAAATAGCGAGAAAGCACACCACGAAGAAGACACACACGACGACACAAATCCCTAAACTCTCTCCCCCTTTGGCATCGAGACACCAAAAAGAGAGGGAGTGAAGCTACAGCTCCAAGTGATAGCAAGGTCGCGAACATCAGATCTCAGCGTGATCGTCTTCGCCACCGTCGTCGGTCGGGAACTGTTCGGCATCAGAATCTGTCCACGGGCAATGCTGCTGAACCCAGTCCTCCTCCTTAGTAAGCTGGTCCTCAGATCCACTGATAACGATAGCACCCGTCTGACGCATGAGCTCCTTGTGACGACCCCTGGCCTTCTTCTCAGCAACATGAGTCATGTACTGGCCGTGAGACTCCATGCAGAACAGCTTCTTTACCTTGAGCTTGAGCTTCTTTGCCCAAGAGGGCGTAGCCCCAGAAGGCTCATAATCATCATCATCCTCATCCTCAGCCTCCTCCTCGGTCTCCATGGCAGCAGCAGACGATGCACCCCCAGACTTAGGGGCCTGAGTGCCCCAGTTGTCCTTCTTCCTCAGATGCTTGACCTCATGAGACACCAGCTCTCCAGTCTCTAGCATAACCTTGGGATAGACATGATCCCAGGCCTTCTCAATAAGCAGCATGATGAACGGACCATAAATCGGGCACTTGCGCTCGGAGATAGAAGATAAGAGCTCAGACCACATAACATGAGAGATATCCAAGGACTCACCGGTGTTTTCTTCCTTCTCCCGTTGGCAAAAGAGAAGCATGTCCACGAGATAAGAATGAACCATGTCCAGATTCCCGATGCGAGGGAAAAGAGTCTCGCGGAAGACACGGTGAAGAATGTCCAGAAAGGCAGGCAGCTCATACGTTTGCTTCTTCATCTCAGGGTTGATCTTCAGAGTGCAGTAGGGCCAGAGTGCTTGCTTGTGAGTGGAGATGGTGTTGCGGTGTGGGCGAAAGCCGACAGGAGATGTAAGCCCATGATCTTCCACCCCTATCAACTGCATGAACGCCTTCCACTTGACAGAAAGCAACTTGCCATTGGTCATCCAAGTCAGTGTCCTGTCCTCATCAGTCCCGAGATGAACCGTGGCATAGAATTGGGCCACCATATCAGCATCATAATCTTTGTTGAATTGCATGATACCAAGAATGTTCAGTTGAGTGCACATCTGAAGAGCTTCACCAAAGTATTCAGGATCCTTCTCCATATGGTCGGTGTCGATGGAGTGCACATTGACATAGAGGTTCTTCTTGGCCTTGAGCACATCAAAGAAAATGGCAAACTGAAACCTGTTCCAGAACGGACGGTTGACCAAAGAGGGATCTTGGTCAGCCTCATAGGGGTTGCGGCGACGCCTTGCCCAGAACTCCTTGGCTTGCATTTCCGGCACGATTTTGCCAGATTGCTTCGGCTTGACAGCAGACTTCTTCTTGAGTTGAGGTGGAGGTGGAGCACTTGAGGAACCTCCTGCAGACTCAGTTGTGCGGTAATGCTTTGATGTGGCACGACCAGGGTTGATACGCCGAGCCGGATGCTCAGGAAGCTCATCACCTGGAACCACACACAAGAACACAGAAAACAACCAGAAAGAACGAGCATAAGCCACCAAACACAACAAAAAGATCACTGAGTGGTAAGAGTACAATGGAACTTGGTAGAGGGCGGTAGTACCACGACCTGTGAGCGGCAGTACCGCTCCAAGCGGTAGTACCGCTCCAGAGGGAGCGGTAGTACCGCTCGAGACGGGGAAACAACAGTTTCCTACTGCCGTGGTCAGATCCGGCACTACCGTCCTACCAAATTCAAAAATACTTCTACCAACCACTAATCCGAACTGCCTAGATGCCTTCTCCATCCTACTCAAGCCTAGATTTGGCCAAAAATCTAGAGATGCAACCACTATTGCCCCTAAGAAGCTAGATTGTAAATCTAGACAAGAAGAGAGAGGGAACGGGGGCAATACCGGCATCCATGGCAAGAGGACAAGGTGGGGAATGACTCCACCGAAGGGAATGGAGAGGGATGCCCCGGAGAAGGAGATCCGCCGGAGCCCTCCCGCGGCGCCGGCGACGAGACGGAGTGAGGGGGCGAGCGAATGGGTATGGGGGAGAGAAACCTCCCCCTGCCCATGATATAACCCCCTGACCCCGCCCGCAGCGGTAGTACCGCGCTGGTGGGCGGTAGTACCGCTTAAAGCGGTAGTACCGCGCACCACCAGCGGTAGTACCGCCCAGCAACAAAAAGGCACAAGGCACAACGACTAAGCTCAAAAAGAAACGGAGAAACACAGCCAAGAAGGAGGAAAGACCAACACGACCACAAACACACTAACAACGGGCCAAAACACACCTCTTCAAGAGAAGGCTATGGCCGAGGCCACCTATGTTTGAGTCAAGAGGTATGGCATCGCGAAGATTTTAACCTTGGACCCATGACCAAAACTCGTCCTTGAAGCACAAGTACCATCAAAAATGGTTAAAGTGAAAGACTAGATCAATTTATGCATAATGGGGGGAGGGAGAGTTCATTGAAAGAACAACACTCCCCCTATGTTCATGCCTACATCTAAACTAGACAACAAGTTGAGTGAGGTGGGGTGTGCAAGGGTTCAAGTCACATTTCTCGAATCAATGATATTTAGCTCATGCCTTAACTCGCGAAATCTTGCTTCATCCAAGGGCTTCGTAAAAATATCTGCAAGGTTATCATGAGTGTTGACATACTTGAGATCGATCTCCCCTTGCCTAATGTGACCCCGAATGAAGTGATACCGAATCTCAATATGCTTCGTCTTGAAATGTTGCACCGGGTTGAGAGAAATCTTGATGGCACTTTCATTATCACACCAAAGAGGCACTTCGTCACAAATGACACCATATTCCTTTAAAGTTTGCCTCATCCATAAGAGTTGTGCACAACAACTACCGGCCGCCACATATTCCGCTTCGGTGGACGAGAGATACACACAACTTTGCTTCTTGGAAGACCAACTCACCAAAGAGCACCCAAGAAATTGGCACCCTCCGGAAGTGGGCTTCCTATCCACTTGGTTCCAATGACGATGTGGTTCCCCGATGGCCTTGGCACCAACCTCCACACCTTGTTGTACTCGAAGTTGTTGAGTTCTTCATGCATGGCATTGAGCCAATCCGAATCTTCGAGCGCCTCATAGACCTTTTGGGGTTCAACACAAGAGACAAACGCGTGATGTTCACAATAGTTTGCTAATTGTCTACGAGTGCTTACCCCCTTTCTTAGGCTTCCAACCACATTCTCCATGAGATGTCCTTTGGTGGTGAGCTTGGAAGAAATCTTCGCGGAACGACGCTCTAATTCCTCCTCGGATGTGGAAGGAGGAGGGTTAATTTGATTATCTTGAGCGCCGTCTTGAGCTTGTTCTTGATCTTGAGGTTGCTCATGATCTTGAACTTGCTCGAGGGGGAGAACTTGACCTTGGGCATCATTTGGAGGTTCCCCACCATCTTGAGGTTGATCTTGCCCTTGGTCTTGTTCACGAGGTTGAGGGCCTTTACTTTGTTCTTCGGAAGCGTGTGGGTCTTGGGGAAGTGATGGCTCCACTTGAGTGGGGCATTGTCCTTCTCCTTCGGCCACAAGGGGTTCCTCAATGGGTAGAATATGACCTATACCCATTCTTCTTATGGCTTGGGGAGGAATTTCATCACCTACATCACAAGTACCACTTTGCTCCACTTGGGAGCCGTTATTTTTGTCAAACTCTATGTTACACGTCTCCTGAATGAGTCCGGTGGACTTGTTGAGGACACGGTAAGCATGAGAGTTTGTAGCATAACCAACAAATATGCCCTCATAAGCTCTAGCCTCAAATTTAGACAAACGAACACCTTTCTTGAGAATGAAACACTTGCACCCGAACACCCGAAAGTACTTGAGATTGGGCTTGTTACCGGTGAGTATTTCATAAGGAGTCTTGTTCAAGCCCTTGCGGAGATAGAGCCGATTGGATGCATGACATGCTGTGTTGATGGCTTCAACCCAAAAGTTGTATGGAGACTTGAACTCCGCCATCATGGTCCTTGCCGCATCCATCAACGTCCGATTCTTCCTCTCTGCGACACCATTTTGTTGAGGGGTATATGGTGCAGCATATTGATGCTTGATCCCCTCATCACTAAGAATCTCATCCAAGGTGTAGTTCTTGAACTCGTTGCCGTTGTCACTTCTTATTGTCAAGATCTTTGCATTATGTTGACGTTGAGCTTCATTTGCAAAGTTGATGACAGTTTGTTGAGTCTCACTCTTCCTCTTGAAGAAATATACCCAAGTGTATCTTGAATAATCATCCACAATCACCAAGCAATACTTTCTACCTCCAAAACTATCAAACGATGGAGGCCAAAAGAGATCCATGTGAAGGAGCTCCAAGGGTCTCTTCGAGTAGATGATGGTCGTGGGAGGGTGAGCCTTCTCATGAAGCTTTCCTTCAATACAAGCACTACAAGCACAATCTTTGGCAAAACTAACATCCGTTAGTCCACGGACATGGTCCCCCTTGAGAAGACTTTGCAAAGATCTCATATTGACGTGGGCTAAACGGCGATGCCAAAGCCATCCCACGTCAACTTTAGCCATTAGGCATGTCGCAGTCTTAGTGGGTCGCTCCAAAAATTTTATCACATAGAGGCCGTTCTCGACATGCCCAACAAAGGCTACTTTAAGAGTCTTGCTCCACAAGAGGGCCACGGTATCAATGTCAAAGAAGGTGGCAAAACCCATGAGTGCAAGTTGACAAATGGAAAGTAAATTGTATGCAAGGGACTCAACAAGCATGACTTTCTCGATCGTTAGATCATGACAAATGACAACCTTGCCAAGACCCAATACCTTAGAATGTGAGGCATCACCCCACTCGACATTGGTGGGCATAGATGGAATCTTTTTCACGTCCACCACCAAGTCCTTGCTCCCGGTCATATGATTTGTTGCTCCACTATCGAGCAACCATGATCCCCCAACAGAAGCAAACACCTACAAGAGATCAATGCTTGGTTTTAGGTACCCATTTAGTAATGGGTCCTTTGATGTTAGTAACAAGGGTCTTAGGAACCCAAATAGACCATTCAATGTACTCATAAGGAGAACCAACAAATTTAGCATAAACATGCCCATCACTAGCACGGCACAACACATAAGAAGGGTTAAAGTCGCCGGTTTTGTTGGGAGAGATGACTTTGCCCTTTTTGGCATCACCACTCTTCACATTGCTCTTCTTCTCCTTAGGAGCACCCTCTCCCTCCTTCACAAAAGTTTGCTTAAGAGGGGGAGGTCGTTTGGTCTTGTCATTCTTCTTCTTGTTCTTCTTCTTCTTCTTGGACTTGGGTGAGAACCCAACTCCCTCCTTGGCCACAACTTCCTTTTGATTGCTCAAAAGGTCATTTAGGTTCTTCTCACCTTGTATGCATTACACAAGGCCTTTCTTGAGTTGTTCCTTCAACTTGGCATTCTCCTCCACAAGATGCACATGCTCACAACATAGGTTAGTAGCATTTGCGTTATCAATTAAGATCATGTGAGGAAAGGTGGCCTTCTCCTTGGTTAGCTTAACTTGGAGTTGAGCATGAGACTCCTTGAGGTTAGCATGAGCACCCTTCAAGACCTTGTGGGCCTTGTCAAGCACATCAAACTCCTCCTTGAGTCTAGCATGATCAACCCCAAGTTTAGCCTTCTCGGAAGTTAGCACACGAGACACAACAAGAGCATGATCAAGATCTTTCTTTAACTTGGCATGGTCATCGTTTTGTGACTCCTCAAGAGCCAAATGATGCCCACGCTCTTCCCCAAGAGCATTAGAGAGATCCGATATCTCATCGGCATAGTCACGACTATGACCTTCCATCTTAGAGATGGTTTCTTCGTGAGCCTCAATCATGTCATTGGCTTCACCAAGTTGTTCCAAGAGAGCAACAAAGTGCTTCTTGGATTTGCCCTTGAGCTTACTCATAAAGGACTCAAAATCATTTACTTCCTCATTAGACCCCTTACCATCATCAATGCCAATCGTCAAAGAAGGATTTGGAATAATGGTGGTTTTCATGTTGGGGGTTACCTTGTTGGTGGTTTTAGCCATGAGGCACTTGGCGGTGATGTTCTCGTTGGGTGAGTCGAAGAGAGACACCCGGGGAGTTGTGGCAATGGCAACGGATGCCATGGCCATTGCTTCACTATCTTCATCATCATCGTCATCCTCACGGTATTCCTCTTGAACCACCAACCCTCGAGTAGGAGTCTTCTTGGTGAAGTTGTTCTTGTTGGGGAAGGACTTGGCTTTGTCTCTCCGGATGATCTTGCCACCATTGTCTTCCCGCTTCTCGTAAGGACAATCCGCAACGAAATGGCTCACATTGCCACATTTGAAACAAGTTCTAACTCGTTGCTTGCTCTTGAAGCCACTTGAGTTGTTCTTGTTGAAGTTGGGTCTTGAGTTCTTCTTGCTCCAAAATTGCCTTGAAGCAAGAGCCATGTGCTCGTGATAATCATATTGTGTCTTCGGGGTTGCTCTCCTCATCTTCCTCTTCTTCCTATTGTTCCACAATAACCTTGGCCTTCAAGGCAAGGTTGGGCTTCTTTGCCCTTTGATACTGGAGCACCGCGTTATCGGCGGTCTTGTCCAAGATGCTCATGGCAACGAACTCATCCAACACTTCACTTGAGGTCATGAAGTGGAAGTCCGGTCTTTGACGAATGACGGAGGACATGGCCTTGCTGTAGGGCATCATGGCCTTGAGGAACTTGCGTTTGATCCAATTGTCATCCATGTCCTTGCTCCCATGATCTTGGAGCGAGACCGCAAGTTTGGTTACTCTCTGAAAGAGATCACGAGGTTCTTCATCTTCCTTCATAGCAAACTCATCGGCTTCATCTTGCACCACTTCATAGTTGGAGCGTTGAATGCTCGCACTTCCTCGATAGAGAGACACAACGCAATGCCATGCGTCTTTGGCCGTGGCGTAGGGTCGAAGATGAGGGAGATCTTCGGGGAGAATTGCCTCTTGGATGATGAAGAGAGCATTCTCATTCAATTGATTATCCATGACTTCTCGAGGGGTGAAGTTGCTTGGGTCAAGTGGATAGAAATCTTCTTCAATGATTCTCCAAATATTAGTATTAACATGCTTTAAGTGACGCTTGAAGCGGTACACCCAAGAATCAAAATCCTCATTTTCACAATCTTAGGTCGAGGACCGGAATGATTTAAATGAGTAGAGGGAATCGGTCCACCATAAGTTGGAGGTTCCACATGGGCAAAGATGCCGGTGCCATTTCTACCGCTAGTAGAGGGACCCTTTCACTGTTAGCTTCCCCCTTGTCGGAGGTAGCATCCGTCACCTTGTTAGTGGGATCACCCACTTTCATCGGCGAGGTGGATAGTTGAAGTCCTTCTAGAAATTTAGTAAACATGCTTTCAACCTTGGTCGTCATGGAGTCTTTCAATGTGTCTAGAGCCACATTGAATTCCTCACGAGAGACCGAGGTTCCCCCATCGGCCGTAGACGAGATAGGATTCACACCGAGTGCTCCTCCGCACCGTCTGTGGTGTCAACCACACTCCTCAGATGGCAAAGTCCTTAATAGAGACGAGGCTCTGATACCAATTGAAAGGATCGATATAGTTGACTAGAGGGGGGGTGAATAGGCAACTAACAATAGCGTTTCTTTACCAAATTAAACTTTGCATAAAAATAGGTTGTCTAGATATGCAACTGCGTGAGCAACCTATATGATGCAAAAACAACTAGCACAAAAGCAAGCAAGGGATACAACACAAGTAAGCTTGCAAAAGTAAAGGCATGAAATAACCAAGAGTGGAGCCGGTGGAGACGAGGATGTGTTACCGAAGTTCCTTCCTTTTTAAGGGAAGTACGTCTCCGTTAGAGCGGTGTGGAGGCACAATGCTCCCCAAGAAGCCACTAGGGCCACCGTATTCTCCTCACGCCCTCACACAATGCGAGATGCCGTGAATCCACTATTGGTGCCCTTGAAGGCGGCGACCGAACTTTACAAACAAGGTTGGGGCAATCTCCACAACTTAATTGGAGGCTCCCAACGACACCACGAAGCTTCACCACAATGGACTATGGCTCCGAGGTGACCTCAACTGTCTAGGATGCTCAAACACCCAAGAGTACCAAGATCCGCTAGGGATTAGTGCGGGGAATCAAATTTCTGTTGGTGGAAGTGTAGATCGGGGCCTTCTCAACCAATCCCGAGCAAATCAACAAGTTTGATTGGCTAGGGAGAGAGATCGGGCGAAAATGGAGCTTGGAGCAACAATGGAGCTTTTGGGGGAAGAGGTAAGTCAACTTTGGGGAAGAAGACACCTTTATATAGTGGGGGAATCAATCCAACCGTTACCCCCCCAAACAGCCACGCATAGAGCGGTACTACCGCTTGGGCAGGGCGGTACTACCGCTGAACAAGCGGTACTACCATTCCCCCCCAGCGGTACTGCCGCGCTCCCGAGGGTTGCAGGGTCCTGGACACAGAGCGGTACTATCGCGGAAGTACGGGCGGTACTACCGCTTGGAGTGGTACTACCGCCACTACTGCCGCTACTAGTACCGTAAAACCCGACACGAAAAACAGCGGTCTCGAGTCGAGGCGGTAGTAGCCCGGAAACACTACGGTACTACGGCCGAAGACCGCAAGCGGTACTACCGCTGTGGGAGCAGTACTACCGCTTGACGTGCTTCGGCGGTACTACCACTGAGGACCGCGGTACTACCGCTAGGACAGGACAGGGCAGGCAAGGAGAGGAAAGATAGCTCCAATGAAGCGTAAAGGAACATCGGGTGTGATAAGGATGTGTACGTGTTGATTCCACCCTAGCCTTACCAAAGCGGATCCCCTTTTGATAGTACGGTGACTCCTATGAAACTAGTCCACCAACAGAGAAACAAAGGAGCTACACCATCTTGAATAAAACACCGAGGGGAGGTAATCGTCTCGTGCCAAAGGATGAATCTCTGAAAGAACTCAACGCACATGATTAGTCCGCAAAAGCATTGTCATCAATCACCAAAACACCTTGGGGATAAATATGCCTTTACAGCCACCATATTTGCTTAGTGCTTGCTGCAAGTCCACCTCATTACCACTTCCTACCCATAAGCTTAAATAGTCTTGATCTCGCGGGTTTTGAGATTGCTGAGTCCTTGTGACTCACTAGATACTATCACAATAGTTGCAGGTGCGCATGATACCAGTGCAGGTGATGCAACCAAGCTCAGATATGAGCTCAATGAAGATCTTGGTTGTTGCTATGTTTCGTTTCATGTTGATCAGTAGTGGAGCCCAGTTGGGACGATCGGGGATCTAGCAGTTGGGTTATCTTCTTTTCTTTTGGCTTCGTCCGTAGTCGGACTATGTGTGTACTCTGAATGATGTATGAATTATATGTTCATTGTGTGAAGTGGCGATTGTAAGCCAACTCTTTATCCCATTCTTATTCATTACATGGGATTGTGTGAAGATGACCCTTCTTGCGACAAAACCACAATGCGGTTATGCCTCTAAGTCGTGCTTCGACACGTGGGAGATATAGCCGCATCATGGGTGTTATAAGTTGGTAATCAGAGCTATCCCCGACTTAGGAGCCCCCTGCTTGATCGAATCACTGACGTTGTTGAGTCTAGAACAAAAATGTTTTGAGTCTTAGGATTATATATATCAGAGAGTAGGATTCTTTTTACTCCTCAGTCCCTTCGTCGCTCTGGTGAGGCCTCCTAACGTAGATGTTTTGTCTTTCCTCACCTCAAATTTCACTAATTTTTTTAGGATCACGCGGGTATCTTGGGATCGTTCTGATATTCTTATGACGAGAACATTGTTCTTGGTGCCTCCTGACATTTAGGGGTTGTGGCAGTGTCCTGGGGAGTTGAGCTCCGAGGTGTTGTCGTCATAATTTTATCATTGCAGTTCTAGAATACCTGAGTTTTGCCGACATCGAAAATCTCTTTTATGCAGTTGTTTGTGAGATAACCTCAACGCCACCCAGTACTGGGGAGTTCAGGAGTATTGCCATAGCTCGTATAACGGATGCCTTCCGAAGGTTGAGGTACACGATTTCCGAAGGTTTCTTGGTTATGTGTTGACGGATGGATACAACTGGATGTAGGGATTGTTAGTTTGGGTGAGATATATTGCTTCTCCTGTATCCCCAACACCAGATTGCATAACCAGAAAGTTTCGGGAGTTTTATAGGTGGGAAGTCAAGTAGCTCTAGTTTTATCTTTCCAACAGACACTTGATACAATATGGGGTCTATCATATTTTTGTTCCGGCTTATTCTGCAAGCAAAATCCTTTGTTTTGTTTTATTTGTGGTATTCGAGTTGCTTCAAAGTGAAATGCCGAATCCATACCTTTCATAAATGGCGTTCTCATATTTCTATGGGAGTGCTAATCCTTCTTGATCATTGAAGTTGTCATGTTAATTCTTTTCCCAACCGATGTGTTTCTCTTCAAGTGGATCTGATCATTTCAACATTTGCGAGATTAATTCTAAGTTTTCTCAACGGTGTTTGTTTCATCCGTCCCAAGTTGTCTTTGTTTTCCCGCCCTCCCACCCTTTTCTTCAAGGACTCAGATTTCTTAATCGGGTATTCATTTTATTGATGGGAAGTCTCTCCATTATTTTCCATCAATGTTCTTATCCGGTGATTCTCAGGAACATACTAACGGAGCTTCAAGTCTATTATTCTTTGTCTCTTTTCTTCTTCGGTGGATTAATTTCAAGTTTCGGTGTTGATCATATCCCTTTCCTCGTTTCAAATGCTATCCCATGCCGGTGCACCTCTTAATCATTCACTTCTTGCTATTCATTTGTTCTGGAGTTGTGAAGATATCTCACAAGACTTGTGTTTCCATTCTCAAACCATTCAAGTTATTTTGAGGCTCTTATCTCATTCAAGCCATTTAATTCAACCGGTGCAATCCCCCTTCCAATCAATCATTTCAACGGTGTTTCTCTTGAATGGGCCCTAACCCACAGGTCCTTTTCCAGGATCTTACCTGACTCTTCTAATTTTTCCGGAGCTATTCTCGAATTCATTTCAAAGTTTGACGTAAGAATGAATTATTATCAGTCAAATGTCTTTCTCCAAGATCTTTCAAATTCTTTTCATTGTTGGTTCAACATTTCTATTCTTCGTTGTTCTGGAGTGCCTCAACAATTCATGGTGGTGTTTCTTGTCGTCATTCTCAGATTTGAAGACCGAATAAGAGTTTTTCCTCCAAATCCTTACCCATTCTTCCAAAGATTCATGGTTCAAGCTTGATGCCATCCTATCATAATTGTTTTCGATTGTGAGAATTTGTTTCACCCATCCGGAGCAATTCAGGAGTCTTTTCAGATTGATTCTCCGGAGCCATCATCTCAGAATTATTCATTCCAGCTTTCAAATCTCATTCTCCAAATCTTACCGGTGCATCGTTTAAAGATCATCTAATCAGTTCATGATCCCTTCGTTCTCATGTATCTAAATTTCTCAAGTATCTTCGTTTGTTTTCAAACTCTTCCCGGTGTTTTGCTATCTTTTCTTTGTTCATTTCAATTCTTACGGTGGTTCTTTCAAATTCCTCTTCCGTTGTTACTGTATCAATTCATTCGTTGTAATCCCACCGGTGGTTCCATCAATAACTTCTCAAGTTTGCGCTATATCTCTATCTTTAATCATTTTTTAATGAGAATAAGTAGTATGCCAAATCCATTGCTTGTCATCAATTTAATTTGATGAAGGATAAGCATACAATAAATCTTATTCTTATTTCTGTGAGGTGATTCAATTCTTTTCTTCTGGAGATTGTTCCTGATGAAGTAATTCTCGGTTCTAGTGTTTCATCTTTTCTTTTTCGGAGTTCCAAGTTTCCGCATTATCTTGTCGCGAAGCTCCTTCTAAATCATCGCATGGCTTCACCTTGTGTTTTCAACTTGTCTTTCTTTTTTATCATCCTGTTATTACCGGAGTTCTTCATGGCGGCTCTACATGGTGGTTCGTCAAGGATTCTTTTCATTCTTCAATTGTTCTTCAAGATTTCTCTCGAAGCTAAGATCCGCCAAGCTATACTCTAAAAATAAACATGGTGCTCAACACATGTCTTGTTTTGAGGAGTTCAAGTATTCTTCGTCTTGCATTCCAAAGTGCAATTCTTTCTACCTTTTATTTTGAGGTGGTGTTATGGCATTCTTGACAATTCCCCTCATGTTTCAAGGTTCACAAGTTGTGAAGAATGAGATATTTAAACACATCATTTTCTCTTCATTCAGGAGATATTTAAACCCATCAATCTCTTCATTGGAGTTATCTTGGTAAAGATTTCACCTAAAAGCCTTCCCTAAGGAATGTTGCTATTGTGGTGCTTATCGATGGTCCAAGTTATCTCTCTATCATCTTGGTGGAATTTTTTTTCATCTCGTCGGTGTTATCAATTATATTATTTGTTTCCGTAGTGGCAGAATTTCACCTCAATTTTGAGAAGTTTTCCATAAGCCCACTACAAGTTTATTCATTTTGTTGTTGGTTTTCCATCAACTCCGTTATAAACTTCTTGGAAGGGTGCTTTCCAAGTTCATTTGTGGCAGAAGTTGGCATTTTCTTCTCCATTCTATTATTCCAATGATCTATCTTCTATTCTTTCTTCCGGAGGCTTTGTGAGGTTGCTCTCGTTGATCCATCATCTCATTTTGTCAAGATCATGTTATTTTCTTACTTATCCATTTAACCGGAGTGTTGTGTTCTCATTCAAGTTCTTTCATCTTATCAAGTTTTGCCTCTCTTTTCAACATGAGTGCTGTCTGAAATCCTTCTTACCCATTGTGCCATTCTTTCAATAGTTCCGAAGGCAGTGTGTTGTTGATTTCATCAAGTATCATCCCATCTTCTCAAGTTCATGTTCTATTCCTTCCATGTTCAACCGGATTGCTTCCCTAATTCTTCCTCTCTCATCTTGTTTTAACTGGAGTGGTTCAAATTCTATCTTGTCCATTAAACTCTTGATTCGTGTCTTTGCAACCTTCAAGTTTTCGTAATGTTCCTTGTTTCTGTTTTCTAACGGATTGTTTGCAATCTCGTTCATCTCTGTTGTACTCTTTCTTTTTGAATTGCTCAACCACTCAAGGTTCGTGATTTCACTCGTTCATCAAAGAAAGCAACTTATTTTTACCTCTCCTCTTCCTCTTCCGCTTCTCTCCGGTGCCATCCTAGATCTCGGGACGAGATCCTCTTGTAGTGGTGGAGTGTTGTGACGCCCCGAGACCAACGCTCCAGAAGACTACTAGCTATTTTGAGTTTCATTGGCTGATTTATTTATTTATTTTGTTTGTTGCATTGCATCATGTCATCATTTGCATTGCATCGGCACTCTGTTGCCGTCTTTGTTTTCAAAACTCGTAGTCGTTCGTAGTTGTCTCTCTTCGCTTTCTCTCCGTTGACCTTTCGTTAGGCCCTTTGTCTTATCGACCTCTCTCAGACCCCTTCGCAACCGTGTTCGAACCTACCCCCGAACCCGAACCGGGCCGTCGTTGCCGATGGGCCCAGATCATCCCCAAACATCTATAAAACATCTCGGTTTTCTTAATTGGACGTCCTAACCTATTTTTCCTCAGCCGTTCGATTACGATCCGAGGGTCATTCTAGCCCCTTCCTAAAATTCTTTTGCTATTTAAGAAGATAAACCCTAGAACCTAGGAGCCTTGTCCCATTGATCCCATCGCGCCACCGCCACTCCTCTAGTCCCCTCTTCCTCGGGATCCCCTCCCGATCCAAAAATCCACCCGCTCTCCCTCGATTTCCCTAGCGAGCCAACCACCACAGCACAGCCTCTCCGGCTAGAGGGCCTCCGCGCCATCTTCGTCAAGCGCCAAGAGCTCGAGCCCCTTCTCCCGCACCCCCGCTCCACCTCCGTCGCGTTGCTCCGGTAAGGAGCCGACCGGAGCATCTCGTCACCAACCCTCGCAGGCATCCCCCGGCCCCTTGCCGAAGATGAGTGCCCCGACAGCCCTGCTCCCTTTCCCCTCCTGCTTCTGTTTTCTCTCTCTCACGCTGCTCTCTCTCTCTGTTGTCTTCGCAGCGCCGCCATGGATGGCCTCCCGTAGCTCCCGCTCGTTGCGCCGCCGTGGTTCCCGGCCGATCCGCACCAAAGAGCCTCGGGCCCGTCCAGCCCCTTCATCCCTCGATGCCGAGTCCCTCTGCTCGCCTGCACCAAGGCCAGCGAGCAGCCACCCGCGTTCCATGCCCGATACCTCCTCCTCGACCCCATGCGAACCCGACGCCGGCCAGCCGGATCCGCCCCGTCTCCACCTTGTTGGGCCTTCCCTGCAGCCCGCCGCTGCTCCCCTTCAAGTCCCGCCGTGCCAAGCCCCTCCAGCCGCCGGTCTCCTTCGGTTCAGGCAGAGGAGGGCGATGCCTCTGCCCTTATCGCCCGTGTTGACCCCGTCCCAGCGTGCGTGGGCTGGTCAACTTCGTCCCCTGGGCCGACCCTTCTCCTCCTCTGCTCCCAATCGGGCCCAGCCCACAATGTGAGCAACTTCCCCCGGCCCAGTTCTGCCAGATTCAGCCCAGTTCTTGTTTTTTTTCTGTTATGCGATTTTAGATATTTGTCCCAGGTTTTACAGATTTACAGAAAAGTCCTCGCACATCATGCATATAATAACTCATTAACTGTGCATCAGATTAAAATGATTCAAACATATAAAATGCTTAGAATTTCATCTAGTTCCATACTTTGCAACTTTCATCCATGTTTAAAATGTTTAAAATGCTCTTTGCATTAATTTGCTTAAATGCCATGCTAAAATGATTTATTTCATAACTAATTAACCGTAACTCCAAATTAAATAAACTATATATGTAAATTGTCGAGAAAAATGCATATATTAACATGGTGCACTTTGTTTTATTGTTTAACAACATTAAAATATGGTTTAGGGCAGAACAGTAGCTAATTAAAAATATGGACATGAGGATTTTCCGGAATTGTTGTTTGTTGTTTCCGGCCTCATTTAAACTTGCCTAAATAGTTAGTTTACTTATGCTTCACCTCTTGCCATGTTTAACAACATTTAATATTGTTTGGTAGCTTAAACGAGATTAAACTAAATATGTCAATGTGGTGTTTTGTCAATATGTAACTCATTGCATATTGAGCTCCACTTAACTTGTAGTATTGTTTGTTGCACTTTGCCATGCCATGCCTCATTAAACCGGACATGCATCATAGTTGATTGTGCATCATGCCATGATTATGCTTGTGTGTTTACCATGTTGTTTGCTTCTTTCCGGTTTGCTTCTCTCGTTAGCTTCGGTTTCGTTCCGGAGTAGTGAGGATTCGTTCGACTACGTCCGCTTGTCTTCTTCACGGACTCGTTCATCTTCCTTGCGGGATCTCAGGCAAGATGACCATTACCCTCAATATCACTTCTATCTTTGCTTGCTAGTTGTTCGTTCTATCGCTATGTCGTGCTACCTACCACTTGTCATATCATGCCTCCCAAATTACCATGTCAGCCTCTAACCTTTTCACCCTTCCTAGCAAACCGTTGCTTGGCTATGTTACCGCTTTTGCTCAGCCCCTCTTATAGCGTTGTTAGTTGCAGGTGAAGTTGAAGATTGCTCCATGATGGACATGATTATGTTGGGATATCACAATATCTCTTATTTAATTAATGCATCTATATACTTGGTAAAGGGTGGAAGGCTCGGCCTTATGCCTGGTGTTTTGTTCCACTCTTGCCGCCCTAGTTTCCGCCATACCGGTGTTATGTTCCTTGATTTTGCGTTCCTTACGCGGTTGGGTGATTTATGGGACCCCCTTGACAGTTCGCTTTGAATAAAACTCCTCCAGCAAGGCCCAACTTTGGTTTTACATTTGCCTAACAACCTATTACCTTTCCCTTGGGTTTTCGCGAGCCCGAGGGTCATCTTTATTTTTAACCCCCCGGGGCCAGTGCTTCTCCAAGTGTTGGTCCGAACCGAGTGATGTCCGGCGCCCCCTGGGCAACCAGGCTCTATGCCAACCCAATATCTGGCTCATCCGGTGTGCCCTGAGAACGAGATACGTGCGACTCCTATCGGGATTTGTCGGCACATCGGGCGTCTTTGCTGGTCTTGTTTTACCATTGTTGAAATGTCTTGTAAACCGGGATTCCGAGACTGATCGGGTCTTCCTGGGAGAAGGAATATCCTTCATTGACCGTGAGAGCTTGTGATGGGATAAGTTGGGACACCCCTGCAGGGTATAAACTTTCAAGAGCCGTGCTCGCGGTTATGTGGCAGATGGGAATTTGTTAGTGTCCGGTTGTAGAGAACTTGACACTTGACTCAATTAAAATGCATCAACCGTGTGTGTAGCCGTGATGGTCTCTTTTTGGCGGAGTCCGGGAAGTGAACACAGTCTTTGTGTTGTGATTGTGCGTAAGTAGTTTTGGGATCACTTCTTGATCACTTCTAGCTTCTCGACCGTTCCGTTTCTTCTCTTCTCGCTCTTATTTGCGTATGTTAGCCACCATATTTGCTTAATGCTTGCTGCAACTCCACCTCATTACCACTTCCTACCCATAAGCTTAAATAGTCTTGATCTCGCGGGTTTTGAGATTGCTGAGTCCTCGTGACTCACCAGATAATATCACAACAGTTGTAGGTGCGCATGATACCAGTGCAGGTGATGCAACCAAGCTCAGATGGGAGCTCAACGAAGATCTTGGTTGTTGCTATGTTTCGTTTCATTTTGATCAGTAGTGGAGCCCAGTTGGGACGATCGGGGATCTAGCAGATGGGTTATCTTCTTTTCTTTTGGCTTCGTCCATAGTCGGACTATGTGTGTACTCTAAATGATGTATGAATTATATGTTCATTGCGTCAAGTGGCGATTGTAAGCCAACTCTTTATCCCATTATTATTCATTACATGGGATTGTGTGAAGATGACCCTTCTTGCGACAAAACCACAATGTGGTTATGCCTCTAAGTCGTGTTTCGACACGTGGGAGATATAGCCGCATCGTGGGTGTTATAGCGGTTCTACCGGTCGAACAACCAGAACAACCGCTTTCTCTGAACCCATTTGCACTGATCTTCTTCTACTTATGAACATGAGATTTATTCTTCTGATCTTGTGCACATTCCTCTCATCTTTGATGGGGTATTTGTGTGCTCTCTGTGTGCTTTTGCAGGTGACTCTAGCTCTCGTGCTGCTCAGAAGCCTCGGAACACCAAGAAGAGGGCCCGTAGGGTCAAACCATCGAATGACAGTGAGGATACTCGCGAGGTTGTGATCCCTACCAAATCCACTCGTTGGAAGAAGTCTGCTGCTGCCAAGCAGCATGTTGCGATACCTATGCACAAATGGAAGCTTTCAGACCGGGAAAAGTTCCGTTTCTAGGATCCCTATAGTGTGCCGCCGCATCCTCGGTGAAACAACCCTCAGTTCCGGAATGATTTACAGTTAAGAGTTGTGTCAGAAATTTTCAAGCACCACAAGAACAAGTTCACCCGGATGTGGTCCATTGACATCGATCACTGGAGGAACAACCTTGTTACTTTGGAGAGGCTCTAGAGATCTGTGAGGAGTTTGATTTGATCAAGCTCGTGACTGTGAATTGTGACTTCGATGTGCAGCTCATTCATCAGTTCTATGCTACAGTCCACTTCGGCACTGATGATGCGCATCACCTGTCCTTTATGTGCCGTGATGAGTTCTTTCATGTCCCTTGGAGAGCCTTCTGCAATGCTCTTGGCTATAAGGATACCGGGTTGAAGGGCCAAGGTGGTCTCCATCCTCAAGACCGAGACCACCCCATGGACAAGGTGAAGCTTGCCCCTCTGTACATCCTGGGTCATGGTATCATGGGTAAATCCAATGACCTTATGCCAGTCTATGATATTGTGTATCGTGTGTTCCGCCATGTGCTGCTACCGAAGGTTGGGAATCAAGACAATATTTATGGTTATCTTATGGATTGCTTGTGGCCATGAATACCAAAAGGGGTTCTGGTGCCACGTTCGATGTCTCGAAGTGGATGTGGGAGGAGATGTACAATATGGTGTGGTACCGCAAGGTACCGATCTATGCTCCTTTTGTGATGCAGTTTCTGAACTCCGTTTGGGCAGTTCGTAGGCTAGGAGAACCTCTCACCACTCTAGCTAATCTCACGGAGCATGAGGTTAAGGTGTTGAGGAAGAAGAAGCATAAGACTCCTCATTTTCCTACGAGCAATCAGGAGGATGTGTATGCTACCTCGGACGATGATAACTTTGAGTTGGAGCGTGGGGCCCAGCCCACTTGGGTTGAGAAGCTGACTACCAAGATCAAGAAGAATTTTTTCTTGCAGACTCATGTTGCTGAGAATATGGGGCGTCGCAGGCAGATTCAGTTGATGAAGCACCTTAATGTGCCAGATGTGAAGAGTGGCTCTGAGAATACCATCACTCCTGAGGATACGTGGTGCTTGGAGAACTGCCAGTGGTCGGATGAAGAGCTTGCTACCTATGTTGTCCGTGGTCCTGAGGGTGTTTCCATGGAACCCGAGGAGTCTGGGGAGTCGGAGGAGTCTGATGAGGATTCTGACGATTTGGTGGCGACGGGAGAGGAGACCTACTGAGCCCTGGGGCGTTAGCTTCACTCTTTTCCTTTTGGTATCTTGCTGCCAAAGGGGGAGAGCACTCTATTAGGGCATGGGATTGCATGGGGGGTTCGCTTGCAGTTGCCTTCTTCAGTTGTTCTATTTGCTTTGCTTTCTAGTGTCTTGTTGAACTTGTGGTGTGACCTTGTTCTAGTGTGAGACTTGTGTACCTTATCTATTTATCTTTGCTCTATTGATATCCTGTTCTGCTATTACGTGCTTTATGCATGTTATTTTGTTTTGTTGTCACTGGTTGGTTTATAAAATCTAGGGGGAGCTTTGACCCTAGTGTGAACATTTTGCATTCCAAAAGCAAACTCTAAATAGTGCTCACACTCACGGGGAGCCCTGTCTATATTTTTTTTGATCTCCCGTGCTTTTCGTGTGGTTGTCATCATCCACCAAAAAGGGGGAGATTGTAAGGGCATTTCCTACCTTAGGGTTTTGGTGATGATGACAACACGCGTGCGGACTAATCGTGCATCCCAGTTTTCTCAGGTACACATTGTGTGGCGCAAGACGGTTAGGCATTCCCTCTATGCGAAAAAGATCGAAGATAGAGTTTTCGATGTTTTTATTCCTTTGGTCATAGGATATCCGTACTTGTTAGAGGGAATCCTCATTGGAAGGTATTGGGTGAATCACTACACGTACACGTTCTTGCACCCACCATATACCCTTCATTCGAGGAGAGAGAGGTCCCCAAAGTCCTCTGTGACTGTGCAGTTTTGCTCATGGCGGTAGTACCGCTGGCATGTAGTTTCGGTCAAACCACCGCTCCAAGTACCGCTCAGGGGTGACACCCTTCTGTACCGGGTATGATGGTAGACCGGTGATGGAACGGAAGTTCCTGTTTGTCTTGACAACCGGTACTACCGGTGTTCAGGGCGGTAGTACCGCCTGGAACTCCACCGCCCAGGAATTCCTGGTCTAGTGGTAGCTTTGTCCCAACCACCGCTCCAACTACCGGTCCAGGGTGACAAACTTCTGTTGTGAAGCGGTAGCCGAGCGGTGGTGGACCGGTAGTTCCGGTATGTTCTGATATACCGGTACTACCGGTTGCTCCACCGGAAGTACCGCTCCTATGGGTTTCTACGCATAACAGTTGGATCTGAGGGGACCCTATTTAGGGAGGTGCTTCTCCCACCTCCCACCTATCTCTTGCCTCTCTCTCTCTCTCCTCCATTAATGCCCTTGAAGCTTTCTTGCCCGATCTCTCTCTCTAGCCACTCAAACTTGTTGATTTGCTAGGGGTTGAAGGAGGAAACCTAGATCTACACTCTCACCAAAGGAAACTTGATTCCCCCAGACTTTTTTGTGTGGATTTTGTTACTCTTAGGTTCTTGGTCGCCCTAGTCGGAAGAGGTCACTTCGGAGCCACATTCCATTGTGGTGAAGCTCCGAGGTTTCATTGGGAGCCTCCAATTAAGTTGTGGAGAGAGCCCCAACCTTGTTTGTAAAGGTCCGATTGCTGCCTTCAAGGGCACCAATAGTGGAATCATGACATCTCGCATTGTGCGAGGGCGTGAGGAGAATACGATGGCCCTAGTGACTTCTTGGGGAGCATTGTGCCTCCACACCGCTCCAATGGAGACGTACTTCCCCTTAAAGGGAAGGAACTTCGGTAACACATCCTCGTCTCCATCGGTTCCTCTTTTGGTTATCTCTCTCCTTTACTTGTGCAAGCTATATTGTGTTATATCCTTTGATTGCTTGTGTGCTTATTGTTGTTGCATCCTATAGGTTTCTCACCTAGTTGCATGTCTAGACAACCTACTTTAATGCAAAGTTTAATTTGGCAAAGAAAAGCTAAAAATTGTTAGTTGCCTATTCACCCCCCTCTAGTCAACTATACCGATCCTTTCACACTTATTTTGCCTTGGTCTTGGCATTGGCGTCCTCGATATCTAGAATTGATGGGCGCAGGCGCGGGCGTGGAAGGTTCCACCATGCTCACCTCGGGGGAGTATTCCTCGAAGAGTCGGGAGGCTTAAGGGTAGACGTGGAAGTCGGGCATTGGTTGCATTGCCGACGCGGCGGGTGACACGGGCAACACGATCTGAGGAAACGCGGATGAGCCGGTGCTGGCCGCGGCCACTGCGTTGACGAGTCCATGCTGGCCAGGGTTTAACCCTAGGTACAAGAGCGCCTCCCTCATTGCCACCGCGACACGTGCGTTGGTGGCCTCCTGCTGCTGCACTGCGGCGATGGAGGCTGCCGCGATGACTTCATCCCTTGTGTCCTCCATGTGCTTCCGGACCTTTCTCTTTGCCGACTTCCTTACTCGCTCCTCGAGCACTAGCTTCTTCTTTGTCTTGGGCGCGACGGCGGTCTTGCGGGGGGCGCGAGGCTTGACTTTGTCGGAGGGGCCGGTCGTGATGCTGGACGAGGCGAGGGAGGGGCCGGTCGTGATACCGTATGTAGTGCAAGGAGCCAGTTCATGCGCCCGCCATGTTTTCAGCGGCGATCAGGATGGATAATTTACCTTGACGCAAGAGCAACCAACCTTGGGCGCGTTTCACATTGGTATATACTTAGGGCATCTCCAATAGGCGCGCAACACGCGGTGCGCTAAAAAACAGTTTACAACGCTGGAATCGCTAGCTTTTGCGCGCCGCGGTGCGCTGGCTCCAGCAGCCGCTGCAAAATATAGCGCGCCCGAGCCGCTCCAACAGACATGCTAAACTGCAACGCGCGCGAGCAGCCGACGCTTGCCATATATTGTGATATATAGCATAGTTTAAAATCACCCAAACATGTTCATGACATAAAAGTTCAAATTCATGCCCACATCATCATCCAAGCAAGTTCAAAATCTGAACCAAGTTCTTCTTCGCAGACACCTTGCCCTTATTCGCCCGTGCCGCATTTGGGAGCTTCGAGAGGGGGGCACGTGGCTTCACGGCGGGCACCGGCGCAACGCCACCCGCCGCCGAGGTCGTCCGTGGCGGCATGAAAAGGCCACGCGTGATGTTGGTGCTTGGAGGAGCACTGGCGGAGGTGAAGCCAAAGCCCCCCGCACTAGAGTTTGCGGCGGTGGCGGCGGCGGAGGGGTCACAAGTGTAGGAAGGGGTGAGGGGGATGTTGTCGCGTCCGTCCATCGGGCAAATTTGCCGGTGGCGGCGCGGGCGTGCCGAAAGCGACACGACGGAGAGGGTGCTGCGCGGGCGCTCGAGTGTGCAGCGCACGGGAGCAGACGCAACAAATAAATGGCATGTGATGGCGTTTCTGACCGTGCGCTTGATGACCCACAAGTGTAGGGGATCTATCGTAGTCCTTTCGATAAGTAAGAGTGTCGAACCCAACAAGGAGTAGAAGGAAATGACAAGCGGTTTTCAGTAAGGGGATCTATCGTAGTCCTTTCCCGATGAGAGGATCGTTGGTGATGATGATGGTGATGATTTCCCCCTCCCGGAGGGAAGTTTCCCTGGCAGAACAGCCCCGCCGGAGCCCTAGATTGGTACCGCCAAGGTTCCGCCTCGTGGCGGCGGAGTTTCGTCCCGTAAGCTCGCCTCTGATTTTTTCCAGGGTGAAAGCCTTCATATAGCAGAAGATGGGCACCGAAGGGCCAACAGGGCCCCCA
>NC_041391.1:565050530-565059339 GCF_002162155.2 Triticum dicoccoides
GGGGGGGGGGTGGGGGGCGCCCCCACCCTCCTGGCCAGGGTGTGGGACCCCTCCGGTACTTTCTTTTCCCATAAATTCTTATTAATTCCAAAAATGACTTTCGTGGAGTTTCAGGATTTTTGGAGCTGTGCAGAATAGGTTTCCAATATTTGCTCCTTTTCCAGCCAGAATCCCAGCTGCCGGCATTCTCCCTCTTCATGATAAACCTTGTAAAATAAGAGAGAATAGCCATAAGTATTGTGAGATGATGTGTAATAACAGCCCATAATGCAATAAATATTGATATAAAAGCATGATGCAAAATGGACGTATCAACTCCCCCAAGCTTAGACCTCGCTTGTCCTCAAGCGGAAGCCAAAATCGAAAAATATGTGCACAAGTTTAGAGATAGAGGTGTTGATGAAAATAAAATACGGACATGAGGGCATCATGATTATTCTTATAACATCAACATATATAGATTCTGTCATATGATTTCTCATGCTCAAGTAACAATCTATTCACAATGTCAAGTATGGTTCAGAAACTTTACAGAGAACTAGCAAAGTATAATCTGAGTCACTGAAGCAATTGCAATTTATCATAACATCAGAAAGAGTCAAGAATAGAGCTTTTCAGCAAGTCCACATACTCAACTATCATATAGTCTTCTGCAATTGCTAACACTCACGCAATACTTGTGGTTATGGAGCTTTAATCGGACACTGAGAAAGATAGGGGCTTATAATGTCGCCTCCCAATGTATTCACCTTTGGGTGATGTCAACAATAATAGCTCATACTAACTTACATCCAATTGGATATATATATCAGGATCTTTCCAACACGAGGTGCTTGCCAAAGGATAAAATGAAAAAGGGAAAGGTGAAGATCACCTTGACTCTTGCATAAAGTAGGACATAAAGCAAAAGATAGGCCCTTCGCAGAGGGACGCAGAAGTTGTCATGTGCTTTCAAGGTTGGATGCACAAAATCTTAATGCAAAAGAATGTCACTTTATATTGCCACTTGTATATGGACCTTTATTATGCAGTCCGTCGCTTTTATTGCTTCCATAACAAGATCGTATAAAGCTTATTTTCTTCACACTAAAAAGTCATACATATTTAGAGAGCAATTTTTATTGCTTGCAACATGACAACTTACTTGAAGGATCTTACTCAATCCATAGGTAGATATGGTGGACTCTCATGGCAAAAACTGGGTTCAAGGATGTTTGGAAGAACAAGTAGTATCTCTACTTGGTGCAAGGAATTTTGGCTATCATGAGAGGGAAAGGCAAGCTCAACTTGTTGGGAAGATCAATGACAATATATTTTAACTGAGATGTGAGAAAACATAAACCATTATGTTGTCTTCCTTGTCCAACATCAACTCTTTAGCATGTCATACTTAATGAGTGCTCACAATCATAAAAGATGTCCAAGATAGTATATTTATATGTGAAAACCTCTCTTTCTTTATTACTTCCTATTAATTGCAACGATGACCAAAACTATGTTTGTCAACTCTCAACAACTTTTATGCCTCATACTTTTTATATGTGAAGTCATTACTATCCAAAAGATCAATATGGACTCTTTTATTCTTTTTATTCTTTCTACTTCCTCAAGATTATAGCAAGATAGCAAAGCCCTTGACTCAACACTAATCTTTTTTATAGATAGCTCACGGACTCGATTACATAAAGAGATCACAAAGCAAAACTCAAAGCTAATTCATACTAAAACTTCAATCTACTAGATCAAGATATTACTAAAAGGATTGAACTAGGTAAAACGGTAAAGGTAGGAGTGTGATGGTGATACGATACCAGGGCACCTCCCCCAAGCTTGGCAGTTGCCAAGGGGAGTGCCCATACCCATGTGTTTATGTCTCCTTCTTCATAGTTGGTGTTGTGATCTTCTTGGCGTTGATGCCCCTCAGGATACGATTCTCTTCCTCGAGCTTATTGACTTGTTGTTTGAGGTCCATAATTTCTTTGTTGAGCTTACCCGCAACGGCTAAAGCTCCCTTTACCCAAGGATTCCGCATAGCTTCTGGGGAACAAGTGATGCTCTTTTTCATATTTTCATACTAAAGAAATTTAACGTTGGAAGGGATGACCGAGTTTGGAATGGCCGAGCTATGTAGTTCCCCCGTCATGAATCCTACTTGGAAGCGAAAGGTAACTTCTTGATCTTCCTCCATGGCATCTATCCTTTTCAAGTCAGCTTCCATCTCATCCTTCGTTGATGGTCCAAAGTGATAAGCATCGCTATTTGCTCCTGGACCTGGTGTCGGGTGAGACAACCGACTCTTCCCGACTGACTCTTGAGAAGACATCTTGCTCTTAATCTGCAATAGGAACAACTCGAAACGAAACAGAGGATATTTGCGTAATACAGTGGTCAAAACCTTCGAGAGATTATATAATGAATTTTTACCGACCAAAATACGTAACATGCAAGAAAACGGAGTCCGGGAGGTACACGAGGTGCCCACGAGACAGGGGGGCACGCCTAGTAAGTGTGGGCGCGCCCTCCACCCTCGTGGAGGCCTCGTGTCCTTCCCAGATTACTTATTTATTTCCAATATTCTTAAATATTCCAAAACAGAGAAAAATTGCCATTAGAATTGTTTTGGAGTCGGTTTACTTACTGTACCACATACCTATTCCTTTTCGGAGTCTGAAACGTTCTGGAAAGTGTTCCTTATATATTTCCTCAGGGGTTACGGTCAATAATATTAGTTTCAACATTGATATGATTACCTGAGATATAATGTTTGATTCCTTGACCGTTCACCACCCTCGGACTTGTGGCTTCGAAGTTGTTTATTTTTATGGCACCGGAACGATAGACCTCCTCGATAACGTAAGGACCTTCCCATTTAGAGAGAAGTTTTCCTACAAAGAATCTTAAACGAGAGTTGAATAGCAACACATAATCACCTACATTAAATTCTCACTTTTGTATTCTTTTGTCATGCCATCTTTTAACTTTTTCTTTAAACAGCTTGGCATTTTCATAGGCTTGGGTTCTCCATTCATCAAGTGAGCTAATATCAAATAACCTCTTCTCACCGGCAAGTTTGAAGTCGTAGTTTAGCTCTTTAATAGCCCAATATGCTTTATGTTCAAGTTCAAGAGGTAAGTGACACGCTTTTCCATAAACCATCTTATACAGAGACATACCCATAGGATTTTTATATGCAGTTCTATAGGCCCATAATGCACCATCAAGTTTCTTGGACCAATTCTTTCTAGATCTATTGATAGTATTTTGCAAAATTAATTTGAGCTCTCTATTGCTCAATTCTACTTGACCACTAGACCGCGGGTGATAAGGAGATGCAATTCTATGATTAACATCATACTTAGCAAGCATCTTACGGAAAGCACCATGAATAAAATGTGAACCACCATCAGTCATAAGATATCTAGGGACTCCAAACCTCAAAAAAATAACTTCTTTAAGCATCTTTATAGAGGTGTTATGATCAGCACTACTAGTTGGAATAGCTTCTACCCACTTAGTAACGTAATCAACAACAACTAAAATATGTGTGTAACCATTAGAGGCAGGAAAAGGTCCCATTTAATCAAAGCCCCAAACATCAAATGGTTCAATAACAAGAGAATAGTTCATAGGCATTTCTTGACGTCTATTAATATTACCAATTCTTGGCATTTATCACAAGACAAGACAAACTTACGAGCATCTTTGAAGAGAGTAGGCCAATAAAAACCGGATTGCAATACCTTATCTGTAGTTCTATCTCCAACGTGGTGTCCTCCATATGATTCAGAGTGACACTTGCGTAGGATCTGTTCCTGTTCATGCTCAGGTACACAACATCTAATAACACCATCTACTCCTTCTTTATAAAGGTGTGGGTCATCCCAGAAGTAATGTCTTAAATAATAAAAGAACTTTTTCTTTTGCTGGTATGTGAAACTAGGTGGTATAAATTGAGCAACAATGTAATTAGCATAATCAGCATACCAAGGAGCAGTACGAGAAGCATTAATGACCGCTAGTTGTTCATCAGGAAAGCTATCATCAATAGGTAGTGGGTCATCAAGAACATTCTCTAACCTAGACAAGTTGTCTGCAACGGGGTTCTCAGCTCCCTTTCTATCAATAATATGCAAATCAAATTCTTGGAGCAAGAGAACCCATCTAATATAAGGTCTGAACTTATCATAAGCAAATACAATTGCTAAGAATTCTTTTTCAGTAGTAGCATAATTTCTTTGGGCAGTGTCAAGAGTTTTACTAGCATACTGGATAACATTCAATTTCTTATCAACTCTCTCCCCTAGAACAGCAGCCACAGCATAATCACTAGCATTCTTAAGTAGTTCTTAAGTATTTCAAATGCTTCTACACAATTATCAACTTCGATACCTCTCCCGGAAATCTTATGCCCCAAAACAATGCCTTCATTAACCATAAAGTGGCACATTTCCCAATTCAAGACGAGACTAGTGTCTTCACATCTCTGCAAAACTCGATCAAGGTTGCTCAAGCAATCATCAAAAGAGGATCCATAAACGGAGAAATCATCCATGAATGCCTCACAAATCTTTTCACAGAAGTCAGAGAATATAGCCATCATGCATCTTTGAAAGGTAGCAGGTGCATTACATAAACCAAAAGGCATACGTCTATAAGCAAAAGTACCGAAAGGGCAAGTAAAAGTAGTTTTTGATTGATCCTCCGCTAATACAGGTATTTGAGAGAAACCAGAATAACCATCTAGAAAGCAGAAATGTGTGTGTTTGGATAGTCTTTCTAGCATTTGATCTATAAAGGGTAAAGGGTAATGATCTTTCTTAGTAGCTTTATTTAATTTACGAAAATCAATTACCATCCTATAACCTGTAATAATTCTTTGCGGAATCAATTCATCTTTATCATTAGGAACAACAGTAATGCCTCCCTTTTTAGGAACACAATGGATAGGGCTTACCAATTCACTATCAGCAACGGGATAAATTATACATGCCTCAAGGAGTTTTAGTATCTCCTTTCTTACCACTTCTTTCATCTTAGGATTTAAGTGTCGTTGAGGATCTCTAACTGGTTTGTCATCTTTCTCCACTTTAATTTTGTGTTGGCATAGAGTGGGACTAATGCCCTTAAGGTCATCCGGAGTATATCCAATAGCAGCACAGTGCTTCTTCAGAGTTTTCAATAATCTTTCCTCTTCTTGCTCTAGAAGGTTAGCACTAATAATAACATGATATATTTTCTTTTCACCAAGATAAGCATACTTAAGATTATCCGATAATGGTTTGAGCTCAAACACGGGATCACCCTTGGGTGGAGGAGGATCCCCTAGGATTTCAATAGGCAAATTGTGTTTCAGAATAGGACCCTGTTGAAGGAATACTTCATCTATTTCCCTTCTTTCATTCATAAACATATCATTTTCATGGTCTAGCAAATATTGTTCTAAAGGATCAGTAGGAGGTACGGCAATAGAAGCAAGACCAATTATTTCATTCGTACTAGGTAATTCTTTATCACGGGGTTGTCTATGAAACTTAGCAAAATTAAACTCGTGAGACATATCCCCTAAGCCAATTGTAACAATATCCTGTTCACAATCAATCCTAGCATTAACAGTATTCAAGAAGGGTCTACCAAATATAATGGGACAAAAGTCATCTTGTGAGGAACCAAGAACAAGGAAATCAGCAGGATATTTAACTTTCCCACACAAGACTTCAACATCTCTAACAATCCCAACTGGTGAAATAGTATCCCTGTTGGCAAGCTTAATAGTAACATCAACATCTTCTATTTCAGCAGGTGCAATATCATGCATAATTTCTCTATATAAGTCAACAGGTATTGCACTAGCACTAGCACCCATATCACATAAGCCATGATAACAATGATCTCCTATTTTAACAGAAATAACAGGCATGCCTACAACAGGTCTATGTATCTTAGCATCGGGTCTAGCAATATTAGCAGCCTATTCACAGAAGTAAATAACATGCCCACCTATATCATCATCCAAGAGATATTTAACCATAGAATACTAGGTTCAACTTTGATTTGCTCAGGAGGTGTATAAGTTCTAGTATTACTCTTATGAACAACAGTTGAGGTTTTAGCATGATCCTTTATCCTAACAGGGAAGGGTGGTTTCTCAACATAAGTAGTAGGAACAATAGGATCATCATAAGTGATAGTATTTTCTTCAACTATAATAGGTGCAACTACTTTTACTTCAATGGGAGGATTATATTTAAACCACTTCTCTTTATGGAGATCAACGTGAGCAGCAAAAGATTCACAGAAAGAAGCTACTATCTCAGAGTTAAGTCCATATTTAGCGCTAAATCCACGAAAAGCATCGGTATCCATAAAAGATTTAACACAATCAAACTTAGGTGTTATACCTGACTCCTTACCATCGTCGGAACCCCAATCTTCAGAGTTGTGTTTAATTCTTTCCAATAAATACCACTTGAATTCAGTAGTCTTCAGCATATAAGAACCAGAACAGGAAGTATCGAGCATGGTGCGATCATTGAGAGAAAGCCGAGCACATTTTTTTGAATAATCATATCTCTTGAGAGCTCATGATTGGGGCATGAATATAACATTGACTTAAGCCTCTCCCAAGCTTGCGCGATGCTTTCTCCATCGCGACGCCAAAAATTATATATGTAATTACGATCACGATGAACAAGATGCATAGGATAAAACTTTTGGTGAAATTCCAACTTCAATCGTTTATAGTTCCAAGATCTCGTATCATCACATAGCCTATACCATGTCAATGCATCTCCCTTCAAATATAAAGGGAAGACCTTCCTTTTGACAACATCATCGGGAATACCTGCAAGCTTAAATAATCCACAAACTTCATCCACAAAGATAAGGTGTAAATCGGGATGCAATGTTCCATCTCCTGCAAAGGGATTAGCTAGCAGTTTCTCTATCATACCCGAAGGAATCTCAAAGTAAATATTTTCAGTAGGTTCAGTAGGTTGAGGAGCAACTCTTTGCTCTACTGGTCGGGGTGAAGATACCCCAAACAAGCCCCTCAAAGGATTAGATCCATAGTAACAAGTGACAGAAAATTTCAGCACACTATATAAATGTTTCCTTACCAAGTTCCACTCACCAAAGGCGCTTCACTCCCCGGCAATGGCGCCAGAAAAGAGTCTTGATGACCCACAAGTGTAGGGGATCTATCGTAGTCCTTTCGATAAGTAAGAGTGTCGAACCCAACGAGGAGTAGAAGGAAATGACAAGCGGTTTTCAGTAAGGTAATCTCTGCAAGCACTGAAATTGTAGGTAACAGATAGTTTTGCGATAAGATAATTTGTAACGAGTAACAAGTAATGAAAGTAAATAAAGTGCAGCAAGGTGGCCCAATCCTTTTTGTAGCAAAGGCCAAGCCTGGACAATTTATTATAATGAGAAAAGCGCTCCCGAGGACACATGGGAATTATCTTCAAGCTAGTTTTCATCATGCTCATATGATTCGCGTTCGGTACTTTGATAATTTGATATGTGGGTGGACCAGTGCTTGGGTACTGCCCTTACTTGGACAAGCATCCAACTTATGATTAACCCCTATTGCAAGCATCCGCAACTACAAAAGAAATATTAAGATAAACCTAACCATAGCATGAAAAATATGGATCCAAATCAGCCCCTGACGAAGCAACGCATAAACTAGGGTTTAAGCTTCTGTCACTCTAGCAACCCATCATCTACTTATTACTTCCCAATGCCTTCCTCTAGGCCCAAATAACGGTGAAGTGTCATGTAGTCAATGTTCACATAACACCACTAGAGGAGAGACAATATACATCTCATCAAAATATCGAATGAATACCAAATTCACATGACTACTAATAACAAGACTTCACCCATGTCCTCAGGAACAAATGTAACTACTCACAAAGCATATTCATGTTCATGATCAGAGGAGTATTAATATGCATTAAGGATCTGAATATATGATCTTTGTCACAACCTAGCTAGTCATGCATTAGAGTGTTGCATCATGTTTATTCTTTCATCAGAAACTTGAAATGGGGATGACAGAACCCCCAGTCCCCTCTGAAACCAACTAGGGTTTACTAAAATAATTTTCAATGAACCTGAAATGCCCTTCTAAAATGCCCATCATTTTTGTCTTGGTTCAGAACCTCTGCCAAAAGTGGTGCACATTTTCCTAGGCCATCTTAGGGTTTTTGAATTAATTCATAAATATTTGAATTTGGGCATTTAAAATTATATAAAATATTTAAATGCTCAAATACCTCCAAACTAAAATGTTTCATGTTGGAAATAATCCAACTATGGACCAGGAGTGATTTGGTGATTTTTGAAATTGCCTAGGTATTTTATTTAATCCAACAAAGTTGCAGAAGAATTAGAAAAACAGAAAACAGAAGAAAATGAAAAAAACTTACCTGGCGCCTGCCCCGGCCCACCTGCCGGCCCAGCCCAGCACCGCTCCAGCGAGCTGCTTGCCGGCCAGGCAGGCAGGCAGGTGCCCGACGGCGACCGCGACGTGCGCCACGCACCTGCTCGCCGCCTCGCCGCTCCCCTCGCCAGGTGACGTCGAGGATCGGCCTCCCTCTCTCCCCCGAACCCCCAAGACACCCCCTCTCCTCTCCAGCTCCTCC
This sequence comes from Triticum dicoccoides, assembly GCF_002162155.2. NCBI lineage: Eukaryota > Viridiplantae > Streptophyta > Magnoliopsida > Poales > Poaceae > Triticum > Triticum dicoccoides. The sequence goes on from NC_041391.1 coordinate 565,059,179, forward strand.
CCCTCGCACGCCCCAGCCATGGCCGACGCCATCGCCGCCACCCCCTCGCCGTAGCCACGCCCTCCGACCACCCCACGCCGTCTCACCGTGTCCAGGAGCTCCGCCGCTGTCCACTTCATCGAGCAGCCGAGCCCCGAGCGCTCGCAACGCCCGAGACCACC
>NC_041391.1:565060357-565101125 GCF_002162155.2 Triticum dicoccoides
TGATCAGAAAAATCCAATCTATCCATCTGTACTATTTTCATGCATGATCAAACAAGTTAAATTGATGTTTTAAGCAGAACAAGGAAAAGCACTTTAAAAGGCCATATTTGAATTTGAAATTTGAATCCTTGATTCAAATTTGTTCAAACCCTTCTGGTTTTAGTTGCATTAGCCCAATACACTCATATTGCCATGTTTCATGCATGCATCATATTGTTGCACATTGTTTGGTGATGTTTGTGTATCGGTGCTCTCTGCGGCAGGTTCTGTCCCCGAAGAGTACCCTGATTACCCTAACGAAGAACCGTATCAGTGCATCGAACCATCAGGCAAGCAACCAACCATTTGATCATATCGATACAATCCCATGTTCTCGCCCCTGCTCTCTTTTACTGCATTAAGACAACGCGATTCAAACTGCTGTGTGCTACGGTAGTTGAACCCATTTCCTCTGCATGACCTGTCATTGCCACAGTAACTAGATGAAACCCACTAGCATGTGTAGGAGTTGATTGAGCCATATGTATGTGTTGTTCCTACCTTGCTATGCCTGCTATGCTTAGAGTCGTGTCAGGTCTGGTTCATCTGGGTGATGGGCTAGAGTGAAATGGTTATGTCGATAATGAGAGTGGTGTGGTGAACACGATTTGGTAAAGGTATCGATGAGAGGCCATGTAGGAGTACATGGTGGGTTGTTTTATTGAAGCCGACCTTAAGCACTGAGATCTGTATGTGTGATTTAAGAATCAGCTACTACCATGCATTGGGCCCGAAACCAATGGACCCTCTCGGCTTCTTATTCACCCTAGTTCTCCGTCCAGGAGTTGCAAGTAGTTTCTGGTGTTTGTAGCCTACTGGAGGCCGTGGACAGCGCTGACCGTAGGGGTGGGCTGTGATGCGGTAGGTACGTGGCCGGGTGTACCGAATACCTGTTAGGTATCTCGGGAACCCTGTTCACATCATTCGGGGCCGTATGGGAAACCTCGGCCGGACTCCCTGCGGATGGAACCTGGATAGGCGATAAACCTGGACTGGAGGCTTAGGTGATTAGGTAGGTCGTGGCCGACACCCACGTTGGGCTTCCGCTTGAAGGTTGCCGAGTACATGTCGTGTAAACGACGGTAAGTGGTGAGAGCGTGTATGAAGAAGTACCCCCTGCAGGGTTAACATGATCTATTCGAATAGCCGCGTCCGCGGTAAAGGACTACTTGGTTGCCTATACAGTTCATAGACAAGTAAATGGAAACTGTTAAAAGCCTCAAGATAAGTGTGAGTGCCGAGGATGGCTCTTCCGTAGGAAGACGGAGGTGGATCCTCGGTAGTGTATTGAAGTGGTGAGTAGTGGACTCGTGTGCGCAAAATCATTTCAAGTTGGAGTATCGTAGGATAGCCTAGCCAAGAGTCAAAGCTGGCTTGCTGCAATAACTCCACCAACCCTTCTTGATACTATGCATGTATGTAGGATCTGATGTAAGTCTTGCTGAGTACCTTTGTACTCATGTTGCTATAATCTACATTTTTACAGAAGACGCTGCAACCCCTTCTGATGGGTTCTATGTAGACGTTGACATCAACGAGTAGGCTAAGGACCCAGGTGGTGACCCTGAGCTTGTGAAGGACCACGTAGTATAGAGGCTTTCCAAGCCTCTTTTGTTTTACTAGTTGTCTGTACTCAGACAAGTTACTTCCGCTGCTGGTTTGTATGACTGTATGACTTGTATGTGGGGTCGTGAGACCTGTACCTTTGTGTATGTTATGTATGGCTCACTGAGCCTTAAATAAAGTACTTGTGTCATAGAGTCATGTTGTGATGCTTCGTTGTATTTGCACATATCGAGCATATTGTGTGTATGATTGAAATGCTTGGTATGTGTGGGATCTGACTATCTAGTTGTTTATCTTTAGTAGCCTCTCTTACCGGGAAATGTCTCCTAGTGTTACCGCTGAGCCATGGTAGCTTGCTACTGCTCTGGAACACTTAGGCTGGCCGGCATGTGTCCTTCTTCGTTCCTGTGTCTGTCCCTTCGGGGAAATGTCACGCTTTGAGTACCGGAGTCCTGTTAGCCCGCTACAGCCCGGTTTACTGGAGTCCTGCTAGCCCAGTGCTACAGCCCGGACCCACTTGCTGATGACCGACACGTTCGAAGCTGGGTCATGGATGCCTGTCCCTGTAAGTCTGTGCCACTTTGGGTTTACGACTAGTCATGTCAGCCCGGGCTCTTTATCATATGGATGCTAGCGACACTTTCATATACGCGAGCCAAAAAGCGCAAACGGTCCCGGGAAAAGGTAAGACGACACCCGTGGGGATACCGTGCGTGAGGCCGCAAAGTGATATGAGGTGTTACCAGCTAGATCGATGTGACATCGAGTCGGGGTCCTGACAGCGTTGGTAGCTTTAGTTGCATTAGCCCAACACACTCATATTGCCATGTTTCATGCATGCATCATATTGTTGCACATTGTTTGGTGATGCCTGTGTATCGTTATCCTTTACGACAGGATCTGTCCCCGAGGAGTACCGTGACTACCCTAACGAAGAACCGTATCCGTGCATCGAACCATCAGGCAAGCAACCAACCATTTGATCATATCGATACAATCCCATGTTCTCGCTCCTGCTCTCTTTTACTGCATTAAGACAACGCGATTCAAACTGCTGTGTGCTACGGTAGTTGAACCCATTTCCTCTGCATGACCTGTCATTGCCACAGTAACTAGATGAAACCCACTAGCATGTGTAGGAGTTGATTGAGCCATATGTATGTGTTGTTCCTACCTTGCTATGCCTGCTATGCTTAGAGTCGTGTCAGGTCTGGTTCATCTGGGTGATGGGCTAGAGTGAAATGCTTATGTCGGTAATGAGAGTGGTGTGGTGAACACGTTTTGGTAAAGGTATCGATGAGAGGCCATGTAGGAGTACATGGTGGGTTGTTTCATTGAAGCCGACCTTAAGCACTGAGATCTGTATGTGTGCTTTAAGAATCAGCTACTACCATGCATTGGGCCCGAAACCAATGGACCCTCTCGACTTCTTATTCACCCTAGTTCTCCGTCCAGGAGTTGCAAGTAGTTTCTGGTGTTTGTAGCCTACTGGAGGCCGTGGACAGCGCTGACCGTAGGGGTGGGCTGTGATGCGGTAGGTACGTGGCCGGGTGTACCGAATACCCGTTAGGTATCTCGGGAACCCTGTTCACATCGTTCGGGGCCGTATGGGAAACCTCGGCCGGACTCCCTGCGGATGGAACCTGAATAGGCGATAAACCTGGACTGGAGGCTTAGGTGATTAGGTAGGTCGTGGCCGACACCCACGTTGGGCTTCCGCTTGAAGGTTGCCGAGTACATGTCGTGTAAACGACGGTAAGTGGTGAGAGCGTGTATGAAGAAGTACCCCCTGCAGGGTTAACATGATCTATTCGAATAGCCGCGTCCGCGGTAAAGGACTACTTGGTTGCCTATACAGTTCATAGACAAGTAAATGGATACTACTAAAAGCCTCAAGATAAGTGTGAGTGCCGAGGATGGCTCTTCCGTAGGAAGACGGAGGTGGATCCTCGGTAGTGTATTGAAGTGGTGAGTAGTGGACTCGTGTGCGCAAAACCATTTCAAGTTGGAGTATCGTAGGATAGCCTAGCCAAGAGTCAAAGCTGGCTTGCTGCAATAACTCCACCAACCCTTCTTGATACTATGCATGTATGTAGGATCTGATGTAAGTCTTGCTGAGTACCTTTGTACTCATGTTGCTATAATCTACATTTTTACAGAAGACGCTGCAACCCCTTCTGATGGGTTCTATGTAGACGTTGACATCAACGAATAGGCTAAAGACCCAGGTGGTGACCCTGAGCTTGTGAAGGACCACGTAGTATAGCTAGGCTTTCCAAGCCTCTTTTATTTTACTAGTTGTCTGTACTCAGACAAGTTACTTCCGCTGCTGGTTCGTATGACTGTATGACTTGTATGTGGGGTCGTGAGACCTGTACCTTTGTGTATGTTATGTATGGCTCATTGAGCCTTAAATAAAGTACTTGTGTCATAGAGTCATGTTGTGATGCTTCGTTGTATCTGCACATATCGAGCATATTGTGTGTATGATTGAAATGCTTGGTATGTGTGGGATCTGACTATCTAGTTGTTTATCTTTAGTAGCCTCTCTTACCGGGAAATGTCTCCTAGTGTTACCGCTGAGCCATGGTAGCTTGCTACTGCTCTGGAACACTTAGGCTGGCCGGCATGTGTCCTTCTTCGTTCCTGTGTCTGTCCCTTCGGGGAAATGTCACGCTTTGAGTACCGGAGTCCTGTTAGCCCGCTACAGCCCGGTTTACCGGAGTCCTGTTAGCCCAGTGCTACAGCCCGGACCCACTTGCTGATGACCGACACGTTCGAAGCTGGGTCATGGATGCCTGTCCCTGTAAGTCTGTGCCACTTTGGGTTTACGACTAGTCATGTCAGCCCGGGCTCTTTATCATATGGATGCTAGCGACACTTTCATATACGCGAGCCAAAAGGCGCAAACGGTCCCGGGAAAAGGTAAGACGACACCCGTGGGGATACCGTGCGTGAGGCCGCAAAGTGATATGAGGTGTTACCAGCTAGATCGATGTGACATCGAGTCGGGGTCCTGACAGCGTTGGTAGCTTTAGTTGCATTAGCCCAACACACTCATATTGCCATGTTTCATGCATGCATCATATTGTTGCACATTGTTTGGTGATGCCTGTGTATCGTTATCCTTTACGACAGGATCTGTCCCCGAGGAGTACCGTGACTACCCTAACGAAGAACCGTATCCGTGCATCGAACCATCAGGCAAGCAACCAACCATTTGATCATATCGATACAATCCCATGTTCTCGCTCCTGCTCTCTTTTACTGCATTAAGACAACACGATTCAAACTGCTGTGTGCTACGGTAGTTGAACCCATTTCCTCTGCATGACCTGTCATTGCCACAGTAACTAGATGAAACCCACTAGCATGTGTAGGAGTTGATTGAGCCATATGTATGTGTTGTTCCTACCTTGCTATGCCTGCTATGCTTAGAGTCGTGTCAGGTCTGGTTCATCTGGGTGATGGGCTAGAGTGAAATGATTATGTCGGTAATGAGAGTGGTGTGGTGAACACGATTTGGTAAAGGTATCAATGAGAGGCCATGTAGGAGTACATGGTGGGTTGTTTCATTGAAGCCGACCTTAAGCACTGAGATCTGTATGCGTGATTTAAGATACAGCTACTACCATGCATTGGGCCCTGAAATATGACCCCGCTCGACTTCTTATTCACCCTAGCTCTCTGTCCAGGAGTTGCAAGTAGTTTCTGGTGTTTGTAGGCTACTGGAGGCCGTGGACAGCGCTGACCGTAGGGGTGGGCTGTGATGCGGTAGGTACGTGGCCGGGTGTACCGAATACCCGTTAGGTATCTCGGGAACCCTGTTCACATCGTTCGGGGCCGTATGGGAAACCCCGGCCGGACTCCCTGCAGATGGAACCTGAATAGGCGATAAACCTGGACTAGAGGCTTAAGTGTTTAGGTAGGTCGTGGTCTACACCCACGTCGGCTTTCGCTTGAAGTCTGCCGAGCACATGTCGTGTGCAGACGCTAAGTGGTGGAAACATGTATGAAGAAGTACACCCCTGCAGGGTTATCATAATCTATTCGAATAGCCGCGTCCGCGGTAAAGGACTACTTGGTTGCCTATACAGTTCATAGACAAGTAAATGGAAACTGTTAAAAGCCTCAAGATAAGTGTGAGTGCCGAGGATGGCTCTTCCGTAGGAAGACGGAGGTGGATCCTCGGTAGTGTATTGAAGTGGTGAGTAGTGGACTCGTGTGCGCAAAACCATTTCAAGTTGGAGTATCGTAGGATAGCCTAGCCAAGAGTCAAAGCTGGCTTGCTGCAATAACTCCACCAACCCTTCTTGATACTATGCATGTATGTAGGATCTGATGTAAGTCTTGCTGAGTACCTTTGTACTCATGTTGCTATAATCTACATTTTTACAGAAGACGCTGCAACCCCTTCTGATGGGTTCTATGTAGACGTTGACATCAACGAATAGGCTAAAGACCCAGGTGGTGACCCTGAGCTTGTGAAGGACCACGTAGTATAGCTAGGCTTTCCAAGCCTCTTTTATTTTACTAGTTGTCTGTACTCAGACAAGTTACTTCCGCTGCTGGTTCGTATGACTGTATGACTTGTATGTGGGGTCGTGAGACCTGTACCTTTGTGTATGTTATGTATGGCTCACTGAGCCTTAAATAAAGTACTTGTGTCATAGAGTCATGTTGTGATGCTTCGTTGTATCTGCACATATCGAGCATATTGTGTGTATGATTGAAATGCTTGGTATGTGTGGGATCTGACTATCTAGTTGTTTATCTTTAGTAGCCTCTCTTACCGGGAAATGTCTCCTAGTGTTACCGCTGAGCCATGGTAGCTTGCTACTGCTCTGGAACACTTAGGCTGGCCGGCATGTGTCCTTCTTCGTTCCTGTGTCTGTCCCTTCGGGGAAATGTCACGCTTTGAGTACCGGAGTCCTGTTAGCCCGCTACAGCCCGGTTTACCGGAGTCCTGTTAGCCCAGTGCTACAGCCCGGACCCACTTGCTGATGACCGACACGTTCGAAGCTGGGTCATGGATGCCTGTCCCTGTAAGTCTGTGCCACTTTGGGTTTACGACTAGTCATGTCAGCCCGGGCTCTTTATCATATGGATGCTAGCGACACTATCATATACGTGAGCCAAAAGGCGCAAACGGTCCCGGGAAAAAGGTAAGACGACACCCGTGGGGATACCGTGCGTGAGGCCGCAAAGTGGTATGAGGTGTTACCAGCTAGATCGATGTGACATCGAGTCGGGGTCCTGACAGCGTTGGCATCAGAGCCGGACTGCCTGTAGGTTCTCCAAGCCAAACTGGTCGATGTTGAGTCTAGAAATTCTTTAGTTATATGTAGGGGAATTGTTTGTGGGATGGAACGTAAGGCTCTTTTTACTCCTTTATCTTATGACATTCTGATCTGAGTCAGTCCATTCTTCCACCGGGGGTTAAGGAATTAGGATCTGTTCTCTCTATCAGGATCACGAGTTACTAATCAGTAGTACCTTATAAGTTTGATGGTTACCAGCCTAGTTCAGTTCTACTACCACATTATGTTGCCAGAATGGTTTCAGAACTTTGATATGGTGATGTTGTGTGTGTACGAAATCCTTTGTCAAATGTCTCAAATCCTTTTGAGCATTTACAGCTGTCATGCTGCCGAAATTTTGCTAGAAATTCTAATGCCTTTGCATTATGATTGTGCTTTCAGATGGCCACTCGCGACCTCAATCAAGTGGTTCGCCTGACTCGATGCCTAGATGTACCCGGCCATACTGCTAAGTTGGTCAGGGTAATGACTGAGGCTGGATACCGCTGGTATCCCGAGTACACGGTCGAAGAGCAATTCCGAGATTTTAATCAAAGTCAGTATCTCTGCACTGTCAGGATATTTCCATCTTATCCTGGATCCACCGAGCCTCTTCACTGCTCTTATGGACTCGGGGTTACCATTGAGATGGCTGTGCAGGACGCCGCCTACTCTATGATGACCATTATGCGAGTCAGATCTGGGTTATTTCGGGACTCTGATTTCCGGTATATGCCAGGATCACTTCCGGGAGCGCAAGGGTATCTCCAGGCTATCTATGCTGACCCCACTCAGGAGGATTCACGGACTCGCACCACTGCTGAGATGCTCGAGGATAAGGACCGTGAAAATCGGGCCTTAAGGCTAGAGCTCTTCAACACCCGTGCTGACCACTGGGCCACTTTGACTCGGTTCGCACCGGCGGTGCAGGCTGGATATTCAGATATGCGCGATCTCTATCCTGTGAGATCTGCTCTGCCAGACGTGATGGTTTGGCGTGATGTAGGAGGCATCACCCCACCTCGCGGTCCCCGCAGGCCACCATTGTTGGTCCAAGGCCTCATCCTAGCCCCTATGGTCCACAAGCTCCGCGAGACCGTCTGTTTCCAGATGATCATGTTGAGCTCCCAGGCTATGGAGGTGACTTTTACGAGGACTACTACGGATCGGTCTGAGTTAGTGGTAGTATCACTAGTTCGCACTAGCTGTGTCGTCTATCGTCCCGCGTGACTCGTGGGATATGACCTAGTTTGTACTCCTTCCGGAGGTGTAGAAAAATAATGTATAGGAGCTTGGAATGCCTCCGATGAGATGTAATCCTCTTTCACCGTAATAGTACTTTGTTTGGTCTTGTACTAAACCCTGTATGGTGTGTATGATGATGGAATAAAAGAAGCAGTTTCTGTATCTACCATGTCATACGGATGATCATCTTGCATTCCGAGTTATTTCTTACATTATGAATCCTATGTCGGAATTTTACCATCCGGACTAAATCATTGTCTTGTTTACCTAGGATGGTCAACACGCGCGCTAACCCTGCTTCTCAAGAGCAGGCCGAAGGCAGTGAAGCCAGGGATGTAAATCTGCCTCATCCTCCTTCACTAGCCGAGGTGATGATGGAAGCTGAGAGAAACAAGCGGCAGACAAACCGTTTGCTGGAGCGTATTGAACAGAATACAGCACACCACCAGAGGGCTAACGTGGTGTCACTCAGTGATTTTATCAAATTGCATCCACCCACGTTCCACCACTCCGTCGAGCCCCTCGACGCTGATGACTGGCTTCGCAGTATCTCTCACAAACTGCGCTCCGCGCTGGTAGCGGAGGCTGACAAGGTCACCTTTGCTGCATATCATCTTGAAGGCCCCGCCAGTCTATGGTGGGAGAATTATGGAGCTATGCACCCGGCGGGCCATGTCACTACTTGGGCTGAATTCAGCGAGGCTTTCCGTGAACATCACATTCCGGAGGGTCTCATGGACCGTAAACGTGAAGAATTTTGCAGTTTCACCCAAGGCCGACTCTCTGTGGATGCTTACAGCAGGGAGTTTGGTAATCTCGCACGATATGCAACTGAGGAAGTGTCTACCGATGCCAAGAAGCAAGCAAGGTTCCGTAAGGGCCTTAGTCCTGAGCTTCGCCGCGACCTCCGTCTGCATGAGTGCACATCTTTTTCGAAACTTGTCAACAAAGCCATCAGTGCCGAAACTGGTCAGACTGACTATGACGCAACACGCAAGCATGGACGTGACATGGGTTCCTCATCCGGTGCTGGTCCTCAGAAGCGCCGCGTGTGGGTACCCAACACCGCCCTGCCACCCAGGTTCACACCGAGGCCATCTTTCCAGGCGCCTCGCCCCGTTCAACAGTCTGCTCCAGCCAAGCCCTATGGGGGTCCAACTAACAATGCTCCTCCACGTACCAGTTCCGTGACTTGTTTCAAGTGTGGGGAATCTGGTCACTATATGCGTGAATGCCCCCAGACCAACCCCAATCAATCTGCTAAAGCTGTTGGCCGTGGCAAGCCGACAGGAAAAGTTTTCCACGCCAAGCCGGTCACCGCTTCACGTGGCCATGTCAACTGTGTCTCTGCCGAAGAAGCTCAAGAGGATCCCAACGTCGTTCTCGGTACGCTTCTTGTTAATTGCCACCCGGCATCTGTTCTTTTCGATACAGGAGCCTCTCATTCTTTTATATCCGAAAGTTATGCTCGTCTGCATAACGTTGCATTCTGTGACATGCCATCCACTATGGAAATCTCTACCCCTGGTTCTAGATGGCAGACCTCTAGGGTAAGTTATGGAAATGAGATCCAAGTCGACAGACTTGTTTTCCTTGCGTCTTTGATAGCCCTTAAATCTTCAGATATTAATATCATTCTGGGTATGGACTGGATGTCAGCTCATCATGCCCAAATTGATTGCTTCTCTAGGACTGTTCAACTCACCCATCCTTCGGGGAAGATAGTCAATGTCTTGACCCGAATAGCCAAGCGACAATTATATTCTCTTAACGCCAGCCCTTTGCCAGACCTTGAGGACGTTCCGGTAGTCCGTGACTTCCCGGATGTCTTTCCAGAGGAATTGCCAGGTGTTCCACCTGACAGGGATGTTGAGTTCGTAATAGACCTCATTCCAGGAACCGTTCCGATTGCCAGAAGACCTTATAAGATGGCACCACTAGAACTAGCCGAGCTTAAGAAACAACTCGATGAGTCCTTGAAAAAGGGTTTCTAGCTCATCTCCGTGGGCTTGCCCCGTCCTATTCGTCAAGAAGAAGGATGGTACGGACCGGATGGTTGTAGATTACCGACCTGTCAATTTGGTCACAATCAAGAACTAATATCCACTTCCCAGGATCAACGACCTGTATGATCAGCTCGCTGGATCCTCAGTCTTCTCCAAGATGGATTTGAGGTTGGGCTACCACCAAATCAAAATCAGAAACGGGGACATTCCTAAAACGGCCTTTGTTACTCGTTACGGCCAATACGAGTACACCGTCGTGTCCTTCGGTTTAACCAACGCTCCAGCCACCTTTTCTCGGTTAATGAACTCAATCTTCATGGAGTATTTGGATAAATTCGTCGTGGTTTACCTCGATGATATACTCATCTACTCCAAGAACGAGGAAGAACATGCCAAACATCTAAGGCTAGTGTTGCAGAAACTTCGAGAGCATCGCCTTTATGCCAAATTTTCTAAATGTGAATTCTGGTTGTCAGAAGTGACCTATCTGGGTCATGTAATATCTGGTAAAGGTATTGCTGTTAACCCTGAGCGAGTTCAAGCCGTCCTTAACTGGACTCCACCTGAATCAGTCAAGCAAGTTCGGAGTTTTCTAGGCTTAGCGAGCTATTGTCGTCGCTTTGTCGAGAACTTCTCCAAGGTTGCCAAACCTCTAACCGAACTCCTCAAGAAAGATAAGAAGTTCGAATGGACTCCACAATGTGAGCACAGCTTTCAGGAACTGAAAAGACGCCTGACTTCTGCTCCCGTACTGGTACCGCCAGACTTCTCCAAGGACTTTGTTATCTACTGCGACGCTTCGCGACAAGGACTAGGTTGCATTCTCATGCAAGATCGACACGTAATTTCCTACGCTTCACGGCAATTGCACCCACATGAGGAGAATTATCCTACTCATGATCTAGAGCTTGCAGCCGTAGTCTATGCACTTAAGACCTGGCGACATTACCTCCTCGGTAATCGTTGTGAAATATTCACTGATCACCAAAGTCTGAAGTATATTTTCACCCAACCGGATTTGAATCTCAGGCAGAGACGTTGGGTTGAATTGATCACTGACTTCGACTTAGGAATAACCTACACCCCAGGGAAAGCCAACGTCATGGCTGATGCGCTAAGTCGTAAATCTTATTGTAACAACCTGATGTTACAACAAAGTCAACCGCTTCTCCATGAGGAATTTCGGAAGCTTAACCTTCATATTGTTCCTCAAGGTTTTCTCTCCACCATGGTGGCAAAACCTACCCTTACGGATCAAATTATCAAAGCACAGAAGGTAGATCCGGGAATCTCCCGCATCAAGAGGAACATTCAGAAAGGAATTGCGAATTGTTTGTCCATTAATGATCAAGGAGTCGTATACTTCGGGAATCGATTAGTAGTTCCCAAAGTGCGCAACCTAAGGCGATTAATCCTTAAGGAAGCTCATGAATCTCCTCTCACTATTCATCCCGGTAGTACTAAGATGTATCAGGACCTACGCCAGAGGTTCTGGTGGACTAGGATGAAGAGAGAAATTGCTCAGTATATTGCTAACTGCGACGTCTGTCGTCGTGTAAAAGCAGAGCACCAACGGCCTGCTGGCACCCTTCAACCCTTAGCTATTCCTGAATGGAAATGGGATAAAATTGGTATGGATTTCATTACCGGTTTTCCCAGGACCAAGAGAGGGAATAATGCCATTTTCGTCGTGGTCGATCGTCTTTCCAAAGTAGCCCATTTCCTACCTGTTCGAGAGAGTATAACCGCTAGTCAGCTGGCAGACTTATACATCTCCCGAATAGTGTCCCTTCATGGTGTCCCTTTGGAAATTAACTCGGATCGAGGAAGTCTTTTCACCTCTCGATTTTGGGAAAGTTTCCAAAATGCTATGGGAACCCGTCTTTCCTTTAGCACCGCTTTCCACCCTCAGTCGAGTGGTCAAGTGGAATGCGTCAACCAAATTCTAGAAGACATGCTTCGAGCCTCTGTTATCTCATTCGGAATGGACTGGGAGAAGTGCCTTCCATTTGCCGAATTCGCTTACAACAACAGCTATCAATCTAGCTTGGGTAAAGCCCCTTTTGAAGTTCTCTATGGACGACGATGTCGAACACCCCTTAACTGGTCAGAGACCGGGGAAAGACAATTCTTTGGCCCGGATATGATTCAGGAAGCAGAAGAGCAAGTTCGTATCGTTCGTGAAAAGTTGAAAACAGCCCAATCTCGTCAAAAGAGTCAATATGACCGAAAACATAAGGCTATGACTTTCGAGGTTGACGAGAAGGCTTATCTTCGGGTCACCCCTCTGAAGGGAACCCATCGTTTCGGTATCAAAGGCAAATTGGCTCCTCGTTACATTGGACCTTTTCGCATTCTTGCCAAACGAGGAGAAGTTGCCTACCAGTTGGAACTACCTCCGCACCTCTCCAGAGTTCACGATGTCTTCCACGTTTCTCAACTCAGGCGTTGCTTCTCGGATCCTATCCGTGAAGTGGACCACGAAACGCTTGATCTCCAAGATAATCTTACATATTGAGAGTACCCCGTTCGTATCCTCGATCAGGCCGAACGTACCACCCGACGTCATAATATCAAGTTTCTCAAGGTTCAATGGTCGCACCATTCTGAGGATGAAGCAACTTGGGAAAGGGAGGATCGTCTTCGACTCGAGTACCCCGCCTTCTTCCCGGAGGAACCCAAATCTCGGGACGAGATTCTTTTGAGTGGGGGTGAGTTGTCACAACCTAGCTAGTCATGCATTAGAGTGTTGCATCATGTTTACTCTTTCATCAGAAACTTGAAATGGGGATGACAGAACCCCCAGTCCCCTCTGAAACCAACTAGGGTTTACTAAAATAATTTTCAATGAACCTGAAATGCCCTTCTAAAATGCCCATCATTTTTGTCTTGGTTCAGAACCTCTGCCAAAAGTGGTGCACATTTTCCTAGGCCATCTTAGGGTTTTTGAATTAATTCATAAATATTTGAATTTGGGCATTTAAAATTATATAAAATATTTAAATGCTCAAATACCTCCAAACTAAAATGTTTCATGTTGGAAATAATCCAACTATGGACCAGGAGTGATTTGGTGATTTTTGAAGTTGCCTAGGTATTTTATTTAATTCAACAAAGTTGCAGAAGTATTAAAAAAACAGAAAACAGAAGAAAATGAAAAAAACTTACCTGGCGCCTGCCCCGGCCCACCTGCCGGCCCAGCCCAGCACCGCTCCAGCGAGCTGCTTGCCGGCCAGGCCGGCAGGCAGGTGCCCGACGGCGACCGCGGCGTGCGCCACGCACCTGCTCGCCGCCTCGCCGCTCCCCTCGCCAGGTGACGTCGTGGATCGGTCTCTCTCTCTCCCCCGAACCCCCCAGACACCCCCTCTCCTCTCCAGCTCCTCCCCCTCGCACGCCCCAGCCATGGCCGACGCCATCGCCGCCACCCCCTCGCCGTAGCCACGCCCTCCGACCACCCCACGCCGTCTCACCGTGTCCAGGAGCTCCGCCGCTGTCCACTTCATCGAGCAGCCGAGCCCCGAGCGCTCGCAACGCCCGAGACCACTGCACCGACCTCGCCCGAGCTCACCGTCGCCGGAGATCCCCTTCAACGCCGTCGTCGCTCCGGTCCATCTTCGGCCGCACCAAGGACTCCGTCGCACTCACTGTGAGCTTAGCCATCTTCCCCTCCCTTCCGTTCTTGCTCCCGAGCCGTGTAGCAACCTCCCGGAGCTCAACCGCACCCACCGCCGTGGAGCTCGTCGCCGACGTGCTCCCGGTCATCCTCCGGCCACAAGATGGTGTCCATCTTACTCACCAAGTTCCGCAGCACCTAGCTAGCTACTCCACGAGCCTCACCGAACCCTCTAGCGCCAAGTTCACCTCCGACCGAACCCCGGTGGCCGCCAAGGTCGTCGCCGGCGCCAACTCCGGCCACCCCGACCCCAACGGACTCCGCCAAGAGCTGCGGTTTGTCCTCAGCTCCACTCCGGTGGTCTCCGCGGCCCATTTGGTGGCCGGAATAGCCAAAACCACTCCCGCCGCCGCGTCGGGCTCGCCGGCGGCTAAACGCCGGTGCAGCCGACCGGGTTTGACCACGGGTGGGCCCTGGTTGACTCCCCTGAGTCAATGACAGGTGGGGCCCAGCCCTGTTAATTAAACAGGATTAGTTTTAATTAAGTTTTAATTAAAATAATCACCCTGACATGCGGGACCCACTGTCAGGTTTGACCTGGACCAGTTCCGTTGACCTGCTGACGTCACACTGACGTCAGGCTGACGCAGTAATTGATTTTCTGGATTTAATTTAAATCAGGAAATTCCAGAATATTATTTAAACTTCAAAAATTCATAACTTTTATTCTGTAACTCCAAATTGGACAAATTATATATGAAAAGTGATCAGAAAAATCCAATCTATCCATCTGTACTATTTTCATGCATGATCAAACAAGTTAAATTGATGTTTTAAGCAGAACAAGGAAAAGCACTTTAAAAGGCCATATTTGAATTTGAAATTTGAATCCTTGATTCAAATTTGTTCAAACCCTTCTGGTTTTAGTTGCATTAGCCCAATACACTCATATTGCCATGTTTCATGCATGCATCATATTGTTGCACATTGTTTGGTGATGTTTGTGTATCGGTGCTCTCTGCGGCAGGTTCTGTCCCCGAAGAGTACCCTGATTACCCTAACGAAGAACCGTATCAGTGCATCGAACCATCAGGCAAGCAACCAACCATTTGATCATATCGATACAATCCCATGTTCTCGCCCCTGCTCTCTTTTACTGCATTAAGACAACGCGATTCAAACTGCTGTGTGCTACGGTAGTTGAACCCATTTCCTCTGCATGACCTGTCATTGCCACAGTAACTAGATGAAACCCACTAGCATGTGTAGGAGTTGATTGAGCCATATGTATGTGTTGTTCCTACCTTGCTATGCCTGCTATGCTTAGAGTCGTGTCAGGTCTGGTTCATCTGGGTGATGGGCTAGAGTGAAATGGTTATGTCGATAATGAGAGTGGTGTGGTGAACACGATTTGGTAAAGGTATCGATGAGAGGCCATGTAGGAGTACATGGTGGGTTGTTTCATTGAAGCCGACCTTAAGCACTGAGATCTGTATGTGTGATTTAAGAATCAGCTACTACCATGCATTGGGCCCGAAACCAATGGACCCTCTCGGCTTCTTATTCACCCTAGTTCTCCGTCCAGGAGTTGCAAGTAGTTTCTGGTGTTTGTAGCCTACTGGAGGCCGTGGACAGCGCTAACCGTAGGGGTGGGCTGTGATGCGGTAGGTACGTGGCCGGGTGTACGGAATACCCGTTAGGTATCTCGGGAACCCTGTTCACATCGTTCGGGGCCGTATGGGAAACCTCGGCCGGACTCCCTGCGGATGGAACCTGGATAGGCGATAAACCTGGACTGGAGGCTTAGGTGATTAGGTAGGTCGTGGCCGACACCCACGTTGGGCTTCCGCTTGAAGGTTGCCGATTACATGTCGTGTAAACGACGGTAAGTGGTGAGAGCGTGTATGAAGAAGTACCCCCTGCAGGGTTAACATGATCTATTCGAATAGCCGCGTCCGCGGTAAAGGACTACTTGGTTGCCTATACAGTTCATAGACAAGTAAATGGAAACTGTTAAAAGCCTCAAGATAAGTGTGAGTGCCGAGGATGGCTCTTCCGTAGGAAGACGGAGGTGGATCCTCGGTAGTGTATTGAAGTGGTGAGTAGTGGACTCGTGTGCGCAAAACCATTTCAAGTTGGAGTATCGTAGGATAGCCTAGCCAAGAGTCAAAGCTGGCTTGCTGCAATAACTCCACCAACCCTTCTTGATACTATGCATGTATGTAGGATCTGATGTAAGTCTTGCTGAGTACCTTTGTACTCATGTTGCTATAATCTACATTTTTACAGAAGACGCTGCAACCCCTTCTGATGGGTTCTATGTAGACGTTGACATCAACGAATAGGCTAAAGACCCAGGTGGTGACCCTGAGCTTGTGAAGGACCACGTAGTATAGCTAGGCTTTCCAAGCCTCTTTTATTTTACTAGTTGTCTGTACTCAGACAAGTTACTTCCGCTGCTGGTTCGTATGACTGTATGACTTGTATGTGGGGTCGTGAGACCTGTACCTTTGTGTATGTTATGTATGGCTCACTGAGCCTTAAATAAAGTACTTGTGTCATAGAGTCATGTTGTGATGCTTCGTTGTATCTGCACATATCGAGCATATTGTGTGTATGATTGAAATGCTTGGTATGTGTGGGATCTGACTATCTAGTTGTTTATCTTTAGTAGCCTCTCTTACCGGGAAATGTCTCCTAGTGTTACCGCTGAGCCATGGTAGCTTGCTACTGCTCTGGAACACTTAGGCTGGCCGGCATGTGTCCTTCTTCGTTCCTGTGTCTGTCCCTTCGGGGAAATGTCACGCTTTGAGTACCGGAGTCCTGTTAGCCCGCTACAGCCCGGTTTACCGGAGTCCTGTTAGCCCAGTGCTACAGCCCGGACCCACTTGCTGATGACCGACACGTTCGAAGCTGGGTCATGGATGCCTGTCCCTGTAAGTCTGTGCCACTTTGGGTTTACGACTAGTCATGTCAGCCCGGGCTCTTTATCATATGGATGCTAGCGACACTATCATATACGTGAGCCAAAAGGCGCAAACGGTCCCGGGAAAAAGGTAAGACGACACCCGTGGGGATACCGTGCGTGAGGCCGCAAAGTGGTATGAGGTGTTACCAGCTAGATCGATGTGACATCGAGTCGGGGTCCTGACAGCGTTGGCATCAGAGCCGGACTGCCTGTAGGTTCTCCAAGCCAAACTGGTCGATGTTGAGTCTAGAAATTCTTTAGTTATATGTAGGGGAATTGTTTGTGGGATGGAACGTAAGGCTCTTTTTACTCCTTTATCTTATGACATTCTGATCTGAGTCAGTCCATTCTTCCACCGGGGGTTAAGGAATTAGGATCTGTTCTCTCTATCAGGATCACGAGTTACTAATCAGTAGTACCTTATAAGTTTGATGGTTACCAGCCTAGTTCAGTTCTACTACCACATTATGTTGCCAGAATGGTTTCAGAACTTTGATATGGTGATGTTGTGTGTGTACGAAATCCTTTGTCAAATGTCTCAAATCCTTTTGAGCATTTACAGCTGTCATGCTGCCGAAATTTTGCTAGAAATTCTAATGCCTTTGCATTATGATTGTGCTTTCAGATGGCCACTCGCGACCTCAATCAAGTGGTTCGCCTGACTCGATGCCTAGATGTACCCGGCCATACTGCTAAGTTGGTCAGGGTAATGACTGAGGCTGGATACCGCTGGTATCCCGAGTACACGGTCGAAGAGCAATTCCGAGATTTTAATCAAAGTCAGTATCTCTGCACTGTCAGGATATTTCCATCTTATCCTGGATCCACCGAGCCTCTTCACTGCTCTTATGGACTCGGGGTTACCATTGAGATGGCTGTGCAGGACGCCGCCTACTCTATGATGACCATTATGCGAGTCAGATCTGGGTTATTTTGGGACTCTGATTTCCGGTATATGCCAGGATCACTTCCGGGAGCGCAAGGGTATCTCCAGGCTATCTATGCTGACCCCACTCAGGAGGATTCACGGACTCGCACCACTGCTGAGATGCTCGAGGATAAGGACCGTGAAAATCGGGCCTTAAGGCTAGAGCTCTTCAACACCCGTGCTGACCACTGGGCCACTTTGACTCGGTTCGCACCAGCGGTGCAGGCTGGATATTCAGATATGCGCGATCTCTATCCTGTGAGATCTGCTCTGCCAGACGTGATGGTTTGGCGTGATGTAGGAGGCATCACCCCACCTCGCGGTCCCCGCAGGCCACCGTTTGTTGGTCCAAGGCCTCATCCTAGCCCCTATGGTCCACAAGCTCCGCGAGACCGTCTGTTTCCAGATGATCATGTTGAGCTCCCAGGCTATGGAGGTGACTTTTACGAGGACTACTACGGATCGGTCTGAGTTAGTGGTAGTATCACTAGTTCGCACTAGCTGTGTCGTCTATCGTCCCGCGTGACTCATGGGATATGACCTAGTTTGTACTCCTTCCGGAGGTGTAGAAAAATAATGTATAGGAGCTTGGAATGCCTCCGATGAGATGTAATCCTCTTTCACCGTAATAGTACTTTGTTTGGTCTTGTACTAAACCCTGTATGGTGTGTATGACGATGGAATAAAAGAAGCAGTTTCTGTATCTACCATGTCATACGGATGATCATCTTGCATTCCGAGTTATTTCTTACATTATGAATCCTATGTCGGAATTTTACCATCCGGACTAAATCATTGTCTTGTTTACCTAGGATGGTCAACACGCGCGCTAACCCTGCTTCTCAAGAGCAGGCCGAAGGCAGTGAAGCCAGGGATGTAAATCTGCCTCATCCTCCTTCACTAGCCGAGGTGATGATGGAAGCTGAGAGAAACAAGCGGGAGACAAACCGTTTGTTGGAGCGTATTGAACAGAATACAGCACACCACCAGAGGGCTAACGTGGTGTCACTCAGTGATTTTATCAAATTGCATCCACCCACGTTCCACCACTCCGTCGAGCCCCTCGACGCTGATGACTGGCTTCGCAGTATCTCTCACAAACTGCGTTCCGCGCTGGTAGCGGAGGCTGACAAGGTCACCTTTGCTGCATATCATCTTGAAGGCCCCGCCAGTCTATGGTGGGAGAATTATGGAGCTATGCACCCGGCGGGCCATGTCACTACTTGGGCTGAATTCAGCGAGGCTTTCCGTGAACATCACATTCCGGAGGGTCTCATGGACCGTAAACG
Source organism: Triticum dicoccoides (assembly GCF_002162155.2). NCBI lineage: Eukaryota > Viridiplantae > Streptophyta > Magnoliopsida > Poales > Poaceae > Triticum > Triticum dicoccoides. The sequence goes on from NC_041391.1 coordinate 565,079,312, forward strand.
TGAAGAATTTTGCAGTTTCACCCAAGGCCGACTCTCTGTGGATGCTTACAGCAGGGAGTTTGGTAATCTCGCACGATATGCAACTGAGGAAGTGTCTACCGATGCCAAGAAGCAAGCAAGGTTCCGTAAGGGCCTTAGTCCTGAGCTTCGCCGCGACCTCCGTCTGCATGAGTGCACATCTTTTTCGAAACTTGTCAACAAAGCCATCAGTGCCGAAACTGGTCAGACTGACTATGACGCAACACGCAAGCATGGACGTGACATGGGTTCCTCATCCGGTGCTGGTCCTCAGAAGCGCCGCGTGTGGGTACCCAACACCGCCCTGCCACCCAGGTTCACACCGAGGCCATCTTTCCAGGCGCCTCGCCCCGTTCAACAGTCTGCTCCAGCCAAGCCCTATGGGGGTCCAACTAACAATGCTCCTCCACGTACCAGTTCCGTGACTTGTTTCAAGTGTGGGGAATCTGGTCACTATATGCGTGAATGCCCCCAGACCAACCCCAATCAATCTGCTAAAGCTGTTGGCCGTGGCAAGCCGATAGGAAAAGTTTTCCACGCCAAGCCGGTCACCGCTTCACGTGGCCATGTCAACTGTGTCTCTGCCGAAGAAGCTCAAGAGGATCCCAACGTCGTTCTCGGTACGCTTCTTGTTAATTGCCACCCGGCATCTGTTCTTTTCGATACAGGAGCCTCTCATTCTTTTATATCCGAAAGTTATGCTCGTCTGCATAACGTTGCATTCTGTGACATGCCATCCACTATGGAAATCTCTACCCCTGGTTCTAGATGGCAGACCTCTAGGGTAAGTTATGGAAATGAGATCCAAGTCGACAGACTTGTTTTCCTTGCGTCTTTGATAGCCCTTAAATCTTCAGATATTAATATCATTCTGGGTATGGACTGGATGTCAGCTCATCATGCCCAAATTGATTGCTTCTCTAGGACTGTTCAACTCACCCATTCTAGGACTGTTCAACTCACCTAGCCAGGGTGTGGGCCCCCTCCGGTACTTTCTTTGCCCATAAAATCTTATTAATTCCAAAAATGACTTTCGTGGAGTTTTAGAACTTTTGGAGATGTGCAGAATAGGTTTCCAATATTTGCTCCTTTTCCAGCTAGAATCCCAGCTGCCGGCATTCTCCCTCTTCATGATAAACCTTGTAAAATAAGAGAGAATAGCCATAGTATTGTGACATGATGTGTAATAACAACCCATAATACAATAAATATTGATATAAAAGCATGATGCAAAATGGACGTATCAGCACTGAACTACTTATTCTACGCGTGCGATTATTGCATCTCCATTGGAGCTCCCGAAGTGGTTGCGCGCGCGCAAGAAACTTAAAATTTACAGTGCGGCGCTTATATAGGGCGGCTGTTAGAGCATCTCCAGCCGCGCGCCCAGAACAGCCTCCCCAGGCGCTTTTTTTCACGCTGGCGCCGAAAAAACGGCCCAGTCGCACCCCCAAAGACCCATTTTTCGCTGACTCGGACCGAAATTGGCGTCGACGGACCCAAGCCAAACCCGACGCACTTGGGGCACTTGGGGGCGCCGGCCGAAACTTTTTTGGCTGGAAAGCCGGCGGGCCCTCCTTGGCAGCGACTCGGCTCTTCTCGCCGCTTCATCGTCCTCATCGCCTCGGTTCCCGCGACGAATCAATGCCAAAGCTGCCGCGCTGGTCAGCCTCCTCCATTGATGCCTCACGGGCCGTGTAGTGAAGACCGGGCGACGCGCGTCCCTCGCCCACCACGCATACGCACGGCGGCCACGCGTACGTGCGGTGCCTCCGCCTATATAAGACGCCCCCAGCACGCCGGTGAACGCACAGACAGTGCATCGCCACTCCTCCCCTGTTCCTCCTTCTCCCCTTGCCGTCTCCACAGCCATGGCTGAGTGTTTCCCAGGCGACAGTGCGGCCGCGAACGGCTTCGGCCGCCGCCACCTCCACGAGGACGAAGCTTGACTCCTCTTTGAGGCCAAGTACCCGGTCCCGCCGGACATGCGGGTGCCCGGGGCATGGAGGATCAGCGTCGGCGGGGTCCCGGTGCCACCACCGTCCATCGGGGCGGCACGGTGCGCGGAGATCGCGCGCATCCGTGCCTCTCTACCGCTGGCAGCAAGGGAAGGGCCAAGGTACGTCCTAGACAGCCCGCTGTGGGAGCCGTACTTCCGTCGCCGCCACGCCGAGTAGCTCGAGGCCACCAACGGTGTCGTGCCCTCCAGGAGGCTCAACTCCGAAGGCCGTCGCCGATGGTGGGGCGCGCCCGGCCGCACGCAAGAGGCCATCCTTGAGTACATCGAGGGCGGCAACATGCCCAGGCTGGAGTACCCCGCTCGCCAGCGTGGAAGCTCCTGGACGCCGAGGCAGGGGGCGTCCTCCTCCTCGTCCGGTCGCTCGACCGGCTCCCCTTGTCTCCCCCCCGTCAAGCCGGACCCCAGGACATGCCGGTCAGCCAGTGCACCCGCAGCTCCAGCGTCTGCATCACCAACCCCTCCCCTGCCTCTGGACACCTCGTCCTTGTCAGGCCGAAGCCAGAGCCCGGCCTCCCCGCGGAGTACGAGGCCATAACCCGGCGTGCCTTCTCCGATGAGGAGGCCCTAAAGTGGGCGCGGGACGACTACCTCCGCGACGAGATGGTCCAGCAGCGCCGAGCCCTGGAGGAGATAGCCGCCCGCAGGCGTGGGCGCGAGGACGAGCACGGCGTGGTGATCCTCGACATTGACGAGGACGAGGACGCCCCCGGACCGTCCAACCCGCCGTGCCAATCTGGGGAAGGGTGCAGCAGGGACGGCGGCTGCGGAAGAGGCAACGACGATGACGACAACGACGACGACGACGATGGTGACTACACGCAGTTCTACAGCCGCCTCGACATGTAGAGCTTCAAGGGCAGTGGGCGGCGAGGAGCGGCGAGGCGACGGCGGGCCTAGTAGCGTTTTTTTCCTTTGTGTAATTTTTTTTAAATATGTATGAACTAGCCGAAGTTTGGATGAATTTAGCCGTGTTTTAAAAAAACTTGCCGAATGTTTTCTTTTTTTAAACAATTTGACGCGCCTGGGGGCAGCTCTGGGGCCGGCGACAGGGGGCCAACTCGCCCTGAGGCCGGTTTTTTGCGCTGACTCGCCTCCGGGTGGCGATTTTAGGCGCCTCCTAGGAGGCCAACGGCTGGAGATGCTCTTAGAGATGCTCTTGCTATCTTACACACGTCTAGTCTGTTCACTGCATTGTGCTGGCATGGGAGCATGGGATCACTGAATTTTCAGAAGCTGAGGCTGAGCTGATCCAGTTTCGGGATCCTCCTTTGATTTGGACGGGGATACACTATTGCTCTGTTTTTATAGTAGGAGTATAAACTTTGAGGCATTGGTATCAGTGTAGATTCGCGAGCTGCCATGTGCTGCACATGCGAGAGGGTTGCAGGCTTATTTTATTTTTATTTATTTTTTCGAGGGAAAAGGAATTTTGTTCCCTATTGAGAGAGTTACAGTTGAGAGGTAAAATATCCTCAATACATGATGGTCTTACATGCATTCACACAGCCGTGATACACTCTACGACTATAATTCGCCAAATAATCGGCAACTCTATTTTTATTCCTATTCATCTTCCAAGGAATAAACTTCCTATGTCTCATCAACTCCTTAATTTCAGCCACGAGATGACCATGGGCAGAACGAAGAAATCCGTTCCCCGATAGATAGAACAACACCTCACTTGACCATCATGCCATCGAAGAATCATTCCTGCCGCCGTCGCGCCGGATTCCACAGAGAAAGAACCATCAACTCATAGAGCAACATACTCGGTAAGCAGGGGAGGCCAAGGTTTAGGACCAGGGGCAGGTCTTACCTCAGGCAAAGCCCAATCAGCAACCGGCATTTTACCTTTAATTATTTCCTCTGTACTAAACATTCTAGCATCTTGAATAGACTTCATATAACTATCCAAAAAATCAACCGTAGTGGCCACCGGGGGAACCTCTTTATCATGAGTAAGATCATTTCGTAATTGCCAAATCTCTACTCCTAATGTCTCAGTTGGTAGGTCGCATTCCGGGTTTTTATTTTCGTCCCACCTTATTCGGTTTTTTCCGTCCTCGATCCCACCTCCCGCATCCCCTCAATTCCAACCTGTTCCACGATTTTTTTTCGTCGGTTTATTTTCGTCGCTTTTTTCAATCTCTGGCGCCCCTGCCCACTCACGTAGCCAAAAAAACCACCCCACGCACGAACCGCTCCCCTCCCTCTCCTCGCGCGAGCATCCTCTCCTCGTACCCTTGCACGCGCTAGGGTTCCTGCGCCACCGCCAAGAGCTCGTCGACCAGCCCAGCGTCCTGTTGCTCCGTGCCCGCTTTCCTCGTCGCTCGCCTTCGGACTCCTCGCTTCCCTTAGGCGATCCGTCGCTTGTCCGCAAGGGAAGCCGCCGCCTCTCCGCCGAGAAAGAGGGCTCGCCTCGCCACCGGTCATCGCGCCGCCGGCGAGCTCTCCTGGCTCCCCCACTCCCCCCTCCTGTTTCTCTCTCTCACACACAAGGACAGACTTTCCCCTTCTTCTACAGGAGCAGCCATGGCCACCAATGACCGCTGCCTCGCCCTGATCCGGTAGGTATCGACCTCCTGCGGCCGAATCCGCCCCATCCCGACCTCGTTGGCCCTCCTCCCGGTCTTTGTCACGATCCACCGCCAGGCTCTAAGACCAGTGCCTCCCTCTGAATTTTAGTACGTTTTGTATGTCCGTCCCACAATCCCATTATCTAGCAGCAACTGCCGCCGCCGCCAGGAGCAGCCGCGCCCGGAGATGCCCTCGTGGGCCGGCGCCGGCCAAGGAAGTCGCCAACTCGGACACCCCGCTCACCTTCCCCGAGGACGAGGAGCACGACGAGGCGGCGGTGGAGGACGAGGCCAAGGCATGTGTACAGGACAAGGTGAGCCGCTATTCAGTTGCCATTTTAGTAGGATGGATGGCTGGCCGAACCGGTGATATGTCGAGCTTTTTTTAAGACTTTGTGATTGGAAGCTTACTCTGTTTCCTTTGCAGCCGAGGACGAGGCCCTAGATTTCATCGTCGAGGAGGAGCTGGTGGTTGAGGTGAAGGAGGAGGTCGTGGTGGTGTGGAGGAGGTCGAGGAGTATGTGGAGCCGTTGGAGGAGGCCAAGGTGTACGTGTTCAACCTTCCCTATGATGTCAGCAGCGAGCGCCGAGCGCAGCTCTTCGATCAGGCCGGTGTCGTTGAGGTTGCCGAGGTGAGCATCTCTTCCTCTTAGACCATCCTGAATGCTGGATGCTAGCAAAAGTTGTTGGGATTTGTTTCCCAGTCGATCGGCCTGGATGCATCAAGCGCTTGGATATTTTCCTCTGCAGGAGGTAGAATACTGAAGGCGTTAGCATCATGCATTGACAGAGAGGGCATTTAAACGATTCTTTTTATTTTGACATCTTATCTATTTTCTTAATCTCTAAGCGTCTACACAGGTGACCCACGTTTGTCGGTATTTAATTTTTTTAAAAGTCCTGTGTCACAGCATTGGAATTTAAGAATATCATTGACACATACAGACCATAGCAAGTCGATGTATACCAATAATGTCAATGAAGAGTCAATGTACTTAGCATGAGGATATTATTTGGTTGATGCATACAGACCACAACAAGTGGATGCAATTTTTGACCCTGATACTATCTTTGAGCAGGCCAGCGCCGTCGAGGTTATCGTGGTGAGCAGCTCTTCCTCTTAGACCATCTTCAGTGCTGGATGATAGTTTCACAGTTGATATGTGGCATCGGTGACAAAAGATGCATCAAGTTTGCACAAGGTAAAATACTGAAGGTGTATTCAATCTGTAATTAGCACCCATACTTAGCATCAAGTGGTTACAGAGTTACTTAAAAAAACGGTGACAGAGAGGACGATTAGATGGTTTTTAATTTTACGGTATTTATTTTCTTGTATTTTTGAGCATCTACACAGGCGACCCACATTATAGATGATGTTAGTGTGCTGCCGCTGTCATTCCTTTTTAGACACACGCACATTTTGTCTGGTGAAGGGAGTGCCTCAAATCATCAGACCACTGATTATGTGTCATGTTCTTGCAAGACTGAAACTGTAAATGATGACTGATTTAATGTGGTGGTTGTGTTGTTGAACCTCATATGATGGAGCAACCAGCCGTGGTGCAGAGGCTAGATAGTTTTAGTATTCAGACTTTCAGTTGCTGCTAGCTCTACTCTGCTTTGTTCTTTCGTAATGGCAATGTAGCGGCTGTGTGATACGATTGCAACGCCAAGTCTTCACTGCATATTACCTACCGGAACTGATATGTTTTTGTCGACACAAAAATCTAACCTGAATTTGCTATTCAGGTGGCAAATCCAACAATTTATGTACTGTATTTGCATTTTGCAAGATAATTTGGCTGCCAAAGTGCCACATCGTATCTCACTAGACCTATTGAGTAAGTGGTAATGTTTCCTTTATATATCATTCAGATTTCTATATGCACTCTTCATAGATTCCTTGTATTGTTCAGTTACCAATTTTCGTAAGGGTCATACTTATTGGACAAAATAAACTGTATTGGTTTTCAGTTTATATCTGTCCATGGTTTTCAGTTTATATCTGCCCGAGGACGACGAGCACGACGAGGCGGCGGCGGAGGACGAGGCCAAGGCATGTGTACAGGAAAAGGTGAGCCGCTATTCAGTTGCCATTTTAGTAGGATGGATGGCTGACCGAACCGGTGATATGTCGAGCTTTTTTTAAGATTTTGTGATTGGAAGCTTACTCTGTTTCCTTTGCAGCCGAGGACGAGGCCCTGGATTTCATCGTCGAGGAGGAGCTGGTGGTTGAGGTGAAGGAGGAGGTCGTGGTGGTGTGGAGGAGGTCGAGGAGTATGTGGAGCCGTCGGAGGAGGCCAAGGTGTACGTGTTCAACCTTCCCTATGACGTCAGCAGCGAGCGCCGAGCGCAGCTCTTCGATCAGGCCGTTGTCGTTGAGGTTGCCGAGGTGAGCATCTCTTCCTCTTAGACCATCCTGAATGCTGGATGCTAGCAAAAGTTGTTGGGATTTGTTTCCCAATCGATCGGCCTGGATGCATCAAGCGCTTGGATATTTTCCTCTGCAGGAGGTAGAATACTGAAGGCGTTAGCATCATGCATTGACAGAGAGGGCATTTAAATGATTCTTTTTATTTTGACATCTTATCTATTTTCTTAATCTCTAAGCGTTTACACAGGTGACCCATGTTTGTCGGTATTTAATTTTTTTAAAAGTCTTGTGTCACAGCATTGGAATTTAAGAATATCATTGACACATACAGACCATAGCAAGTCGATGTATACCAATAATGTCAATGAAGAGTCAATGTACTTAGCATGAGGATATTATTTGGTTGATGCATACAGACCACAACAAGTGGATGCAATTTTTGACCCTGATACTATCTTTGAGCAGGCCAGCGCCGTCGAGGTTATCATGGTGAGCAGCTCTTCCTCTTAGACCATCTTCAGTGCTGGATGATAGTTTCACAGTTGATATGTGGCATTGGTGACAAAAGATGCATCAAGTTTGCACAAGGTAAAATATTGAAGGTGTATTCAATCTGTAATTAGCACCCATACTTAGCATCAAGTGGTTACAGAGTTACTTAAAAAACGGTGACAGAGAGGACGATTAGATGGTTTTTAATTTTACGGTATTTATTTTCTTGTATTTTTGAGCATCTACACAGGCGACCCACATTATAGATGATGTTAGCGTGCTGTCGCTGTCATTCCTTTTTAGACACACGCACATTTTGTCTGGTGAAGGGAGTGCCTCAAATCATCAGACCACTGATTATGTGTCATGTTCTTGCAAGACTGAAACTGTAAATGATGACTGATTTAATGTGGTGGTTGTGTTGTTGAACCTCATATGATGGAGCAACCAGCCGTGGTGCAGAGGCTAGATAGTTTTAGTATTCAGACTTTCAGTTGCTGCTAGCTCTACTCTGCTTTGTTCTTTCGTAATGGCAATGTAGCGGCTGTGTGATATGATTGCAACGCCGAGTCTTCACTGCATATTACCTACCGGAACTGATATTGTTTTTGTCGACACAAAAATCTAACCTGAATTTGCTATTCAGGTGGCAAATCCAACAATTTATGTACTGTATTTGCATTTTGCAAGATAATTTGGCTGCCAAAGTGCCACATCGTATCTCACTAGACCTATTGAGTAAGTGATAATTTTTCCTTTATATATCATTCAGATTTCTATATGCACTCTTCATAGATTCCTTGCATTGTTCAGTTACCAATTTTCGTAAGGGTCATACTTATTGGACAAAATAAACTGTATTGGTTTTCAGTTTATATCTGTCCATGGTTTTGCTCATATCACAAATATTGACAGCTAGACAGTTCCCGAGTTTGGTGCAACCGAAACACTTATAATCCAGTCCAACATAGATAGTATACTCCTATTGGAACATGCATTTATCTTCCTCGATGAGTATGGCAGAATCCAACATCCGTTCGTCCTCTAAATTGGGGCTCCATGGCTGCCAACCGACGGAGCAAGAAAAGAGACCACCCTCTCCTCCTCCTGTTTGGAGCTCCATGGCCGCCATTCGACAGGCGCACTTCGTCATTGCCTCCTCACCGCCTCACCTGGTAGACCGCAGGTGCCAACATCGCCCACAACCTGCCTCATGTTCGGTCAACAAGCTGTAGTTCAATTAGGTACATTGCTCCTCTTACATGAAGAGCCTAGCAAGATCATGGTCTTCTCTCATTCTCTTCTGAACAATATATACACTGTAGGTATGTGAGAAAAAATATTGTATTGCTTGGAAAAAGCATGCAAAATTAGCAGGCATCTCACATGGCACCTGAATTGGCGACATGTAGATCCAGTTCTTTGGCGACATGCAAAGCTGCCGGTGGTTGTTTGATCAATTGTATGAGGTATCTCACATGGCACCTGAATGCATATTCATGGTGTCAATCTGTATCTACATGTCGTGTGGTACAAAAGCCAAAAAGGAGCAGCAGGATGGCCGGTCCAAGCTTGAGCAGATTCTGTGATGGGGTTCGATGCTGAAATTCATTAGATTTCAGTTCTGTATAGTTTCAGGTTGGTTGCCAATGAAATAGACTATCCAAGGCGCCTGAAGAAAATGTAATCCAATGGTAACACAATTAATTACTTGAAGTTGATTAAAAAATACAGAGAGGGCGGCGTGGACCAGTAGGTTCAATTTCATCTTTTATGTAATCTTTGTGTTGATTTCTTTTGAATTGCAAAATCATTTGTTGATACCTTTCTTCCCTTTCAGTCATAAAATGTAAGCATCACGCTGTTTTATAAGGTGACCTTCCACATTTAGTCCGAGATTTTGTTCATACCTTGATTTTACTTTCGAACCGCCTTCTCTTTTAAGATTATCAAATGATATCTTTAACTATTTTATAAGGTACAGTTTTAAATTTAGTCCGAGATATTTTTTTTTGTACATTGAGTTTAGTTATATGTTATAATTGATATAGTTCTTACCTAATTTGACAAACAATGATGGCTCCAATGCCTATGTCGCTTGTTTGCTACAAAATGTAACATGTGATTTATCTTTTGCCGATCTTCGTCAAAGTGTTTTTGTTTATACATTGCAGGAACCTATAAGCCAATAGTATTAGCTTTAGATGGCTTTCCAGGGATTGAAGTGGTTGGAGCTGCAGGCCGAACTCAAATTATTTGTTTTTTCAATACCATTTGTTAATTCAATTGCAAACATTGTGGTACACGTATTATGCTAATAGGTAAAGCTTCTATTATTTACACCTTTTTTTATTTAACAAAATTGAATGTACAATTAGACGTTTAAGTAAGTTTTCTTTGTGTAGATACACCATCTAGCCTTACTCACGCCCAACTCTTTTTATCATTCACTTCCAACTATATTTTTCACTTTGTGTAGATAAAGACATGTCCCAATCTTCTTTGTCTGCTCATGTATGGTATGCATGAATCTCTAAGAATAATGTGGAATCATCTCATCTTCATGCTACTTCGCCAAGCAAGCTTACATATTTTTTGATCTATAGTTCATTTTTAATACATGAGGCGATCTGAATTTAAGGAAGAACTCTATGTTGTCTGCTTGAATCAATTGTTCATCTCTACATTAACGAATAGGTATGGAGTTGCTTATTGTTACTTCAAATTATCAAGATTGTCTAATACTTGGTATTTAGTGATTAACATACCACTAAATATAATATCTCATGGTATGGAGAAATACAGAAGATTTGTTCAGACTTCAGAAATGTGTGGTTGAGGAGACAGGAACACATAGCAGTCTGCACTACACACTTGACATACATGCAAAGGTGAAAATTTCCCTTTTCTTGGTGCTTCTAATTATTGATCTCTCATGGTTAGGATAATAAGTATGTACTTTGTGATGCTTTTGTTTTGATACAGTTTGCATTATATATTATAGTTATATTTTGTCAGATGACATTTGTTTTGTTTCTGATTAGAGCTTGTTGTGTCCATGTATAAATATTTTTCGGAACGTACTATGACATTTTCTGTGCCACGACACATTTGGTTTAATTTTTTCAGAGGAAATAGGTGTATATATCATGACAACCATTTTCTAAGCATGTTTGTGAAAATTACGTTTATGCTGCTGAATTTTACTAACCTTGCCGGTAATGCATCTGTGCATGATCTTAATTGTTTGAATATTATCATTCAACATGAATGGGTGGCCTCACAACCAATATATAGTTGTACCCCAGTGGAACAACTTCATGTTAAACTGACGTACCAATCTGGCATATTGGCCCATCTGTACGTGGGAGGTTTTTGGTGATATGATCATGCAGGTTAACCATCCATGCAATTGAAGTGACACGTCTAGATATTTGGGGAAAAGCTGTTGTATATTCCCCGCATCTGCTCTTCATTGTCATAGCTACTTTGCTACCTCCCTGCAATCTGTATAAGTTGTGCGGTCTGATGCTTTGAGTGAGAACACGCCTGATATGATTTACTTCTTTCTGCTCTGAATTAACAAGATGCTCAGTAACATTGTCTTGAAAAATAATGGTTGCGAATGTGGATGTCAGATTGTTTCAAGGATTTGATTATTGTAGTTTTACCTATGACAATAACAAAATACAAAAGACGCGCACACACACACACGAGTACTACTGAATTATGTTTTTCTATAGGTCATCAGATATGTTTGTGGAGGCTTTGGCTAGCAAATTTGTTAATTTTTGCACATAGTATCCAATTAGGTTTGCCAGATTTATTTTTTCATTCTATTAGTTGCAGGCCTCATATGATTAACTTGCTTTCCTTTTGCCCGCAGGATCTTCACTAAGATATATCAAGCAGAGCTCATCACAACATCCTGTGATGTTCTCAACCATGTTATCCTTCACGATAAACATATTTTGAGGGAGACAAGAGAGCATCCAAGCACGACCATGTTGATCTTGATGTCTTGCTGCAGTACAAGCGGCTGTTGTCCCTTGATCCAGGTATGATTTCTGAAGATTATTTCACTAATTAGCTATACCCAGTGTATATCTGGCACGTCCACTTCTAAATGAACAAGATATTTCAAGGTGATGCATCTTGTCGTGGTCTTTGTCTGTGCTATCCGTCTTCCTCATTTGTGCTAATTTGATTACTCTTTTTTGAAGGCTGCATCGTCGGGTTTCTCATAACATGTTGGTAGATTTTATCTATTGTCTTCTTAAGAAATAGATCGACCCAAAACATTGTTCATATTTACATGTTGATTATTTTCGTAGATTTATGATCCAAATACATGACCCAGTACAAGATTACGAGCTTGGAGTCGTCCTTCTTGTTTGGGAGGGCAGATTTGGTACTAAACACTTAATTGGTGTTGATAGACTTGTACTATGAAAAATAATGGTAATATGAACAGACTGATAGTGGTACACATAGGGTGACAAGGAGTTATTATTTTCATTCCTATATGCAACTTTTCTGGCACTAACCAATAGTATTGTGCTGCCAGAACACCATATGCTTGGTAATGATTAAATTTTATTATCAGCAAGTCATATGCCTTGGTTTGGTGGTGCACACCGCAAGAGCTCCTTAAATTTAGGACCCATCAAGCCACAGTTTCATGGTTCTCAAGAACATTTATCTCGAGAAAATTCTAAATATTTTGATACCAAATTTGTCTTTTCGTCATCCCATTTTTCTGATGTAAGTTGGATGACCTTCATTCAGTTAGAAGTATAAGAACTGCAACAGCTGCTGAAGGGTTTTATTATGTTAGAAAAAAACTTCCACAAAATCTTGTCACCAATAAAATTTACCTATAAAGGAATCATTTTAGAAAATAAATACAAGATCCTTATCAGTTTGAGATGTTCAACTCCCAACTTGTCTTCTTTGTTCTGTTCTGTGCAAGTGTATCTTGTTGATTATGTGGATGATGTACTTGTACATACTAAAATTGTGGGCAAAACAAAGTGATGGATGGTCTACAAGATGATATTGATGAATTAATCTTCAGGGTAAAATATGCTAACCAACATGCATCTATTTAGTTTGAAATAATATTGCCTTCAAAATGTATTAGTGCAGTCTTCGCATCTAATGTTGTAGAATCAAATATTGATGTTGCCTTACTAAGCATGTATGTAAATTCTCTTGGGGATAAAAAGTATTAACTTGCAATTTGCAACATTGTCCCGAAAATACATGAGGTTCACACATATAATCATCTGTTTTATGTGGTTTGTTATTTGTGATCAATGCAAATGCTTAGAATTTTTAAAAGCGTGATCAATGATCTTTATATCAAGATAACTAATGGAAAACTGTCTTCGACAACTTTAAACCTAACTCTCGGCACATTCTAACTTAAAAAGTATGGTATCATATAATGAATATTACTTTGGCGCACACCTCGTCCCCCTTGATAGCGCGGTGGATCGACATGAACACTAGGGGAGGGGATCAAGGCGGTGGATCGACATGAACACTAGGGGAGGGGATCAAGGTGGAGAGCGGGGCGGTTGGCGGGGGACTCCGCCTTGGCTGTCTGTACGGAAGTACGGTGTGAAGGACATAGGGCGCCATGGTGACGATGAGGTGGGCGCCATCTGATTTTGAAGGAGTGAGCTTCAGGAAGAAATGTCCTGCTATGTCGGAAAACCAAGCGGGAAGGGGAGGGTTCGACGGGAAAAGGGAAGGGTATGTTGTGGGGTGAGTTTTTTTGTAGGACCGAGTGCTGGAGACAATATGGTAGATAGTTTGGACAACCATATTTCTCCGTCACATATGGCTTAGATTTAGGGGAGCTTGGACTGTCCAGATGGTTGGATTTTGAGGAGCCTGCTGGAAGCTTGTTTGATATCTGTACACGTTAGGACGTATGCGGGAAAAGGGAACTTCAACCTTGGAGACGACCTAATCGTTTGGTTGATTCATTTATGTGAATCATAGCCCGTAGCAACGCACGGGCATTTTACTAGTAAGCATAATCATACGGTCACGCTCTGGATTGGTACAATTAAGTTCAGTAGCCATTCTTTGCCACTATTAATAAGTAGCTGGTCCTAGGACCTTCCTCATGGTCTCCCAGATTGCACGTGCATGGCTGCACACAATCAAAGCATGGTAGCTGTCCTCATCAACAATACCACAAATTGGGCACGTACTGCGCGTTGCTAGATGCCTATATCGAATGCACGTAGCAGTAGCGAGTGCTCCTGAAGCCGCTCGCCACGCCTTATGCTTCATCCGCAGCGTACCCGAAGATTGCCATATCAGGTTCCAGATGGATTGGTTCTCGTCAGGGTTAGCGTTGGACGCCCCTTCGGCTATTGGTCATCATGCACTGGCATCGCCAAGTGGTACACGCTTTTCAGAGAGAACTAGCCATTCTTCTCCGGATGCCAGGCAAAGCAATCTTGACGTTGCCTCGATGAGGTATGGATTTTGAGGATTTCACGTTCGGCCAAAAGTGGTCGTTCAATAGTTGCACCATCCATGAACTGTTCTCATCAACAAAATCAGACACCCGATTGAATCAACAATTCCTTTTAGGTGTAACAGGACGAAAATTATGGCCATGGGGAATCCCACGGTCCCTCCATGTCCGTATCAAAGAACCATTTCCAACCCGCCAAATGATACCTTTTTTAACCAAATCTAGACCATGTTCAATACCCTTCCATACAGTTGAAGGATTTGCAGTAAAAATGTATCCAACATGTTCCTAGTGGGGTAGTACTTCGCACGTACTAAGCGAGAACACAAACTGTCTGGATCATCAAGTAGTCGCTAGGCCTGCTTTGCAAGCAACGCCTGTTTAAATGCACACATGTCACGAAAACCCATACCACCTTTAGAATTTGGGAGTCTCATTTTATCCCAACTCAACCAAGCCATCTTTCTTTTTCCTTTCTCCACTCCCCACCAGTATTGATGTGTGAACCGTGTGAGATAATCCAGAATAGACACCGGTAACTTGAACATACTCATTGTTGGGGAACGCGGTAGTTTCAAAAAATTTCCTACGATCACGCAAGATCTATCTAGGTGATGCATATCAACGAGAGGGGATAGTGTGTCCACGTACCCTCGTAGACCGAAAGCGGAAGCGTTATGACAATGCGTTGATGTAGTCGTACGTCTTCACGATCCGACCGATCCTAGCACCGAAGATACGACACATCCGCGATCTGCACACGTTCAACTCGGTGACGTCCCACGAACTCTTGATCCAGTTGAGGTCGAGGGAGAGTTCCGTCAGCATGACGGCGTGGTGACGGTGATGATGAAGTTACCAGCGCAGGGCTTCGCCTAAGCACTACGACGATATGACCGAGGTGTGTAACTGTGGAGGGGGGCACTGCACACGGCTAAAACAATTGTCAACTTGTGTGTCTTTGGGGTGCCCCCTCCCCCGTATATAAAGGAGGAGAGGGGAGGCCAGCCAGCCCTCATAGGTACGCCAAGGGGGGAGGAATCCTCCTCCTAGTAGGAGTAGGTCTCCCCCCTTTCCTAGTCCTACTAGGAGAAGAAGGAAGGAGGGGGGAGTAGAAGGAAGGAGGGGGCGCTGCCCCTCCCCCTAGTCCAATTCGGACTAGGACCATGGGGGGCACGCGGCCAGCCCCTGGACGCTCCTCTCTCCCTCTCCCCTAGGTCCAATAAGGCACATTACTTCTCCGGTGGTTCCGATAACCCTTCCGGCACTCCGGTTATATCCGAAACTTCTCCGGAACACTTCCGGTGTCTGAATATAGTCATCCAATATATCAATCTTTATGTCTTAACCATTTTGAGACTCCTCGTCATGTCTGTGATCACATCCGGGATACCGAACAATCTTCGGTACAACATATCACATAAACCCATAATACCAATCGTCATCGAACATTAAGCGTGTGGACCCTACGGGTTCGAGAACTATGTAGACATGACCGAGACACGTCTCCGGCCAATAACCAATAGAGGAACCTGGATGCTCATATTGGTTCCTACATATTCTACAAAGATCTTTATCGGTCAAACCGCATAACAACATACGTTGTTCCCTTTGTCATCGGTATGTTACTTGCCCGAGATTCGATCGTCGGTATCTCAATACCTAGTTCAATCTCGTTACCGGCAAGTCTCTTTACTCGTTCCGTAATACTTCATCCCGCAACTAACTCATTAGTCACAATGCTTGCAAGGCTTATAGTGGTGAGTATTACCGAGAGGGCCCAGAGATACCTCTCCGAAACATGGAGTGACAAATCCTAATCTCGATCTATGCCAACCCAACAAACACCTTCGGAGACACCTGTAGAACACCTTTATAATCACCCATTTATGTTGTGACGTGTGGTAGCACAGAAAGTGTTCCTCCGATATTCGGGAGTTGCATAATCTCATAGTTTGTGGAACTTGTATAAGTCATGAAGAAAGCAGTAGCAATGAAACTAATACGATCATAATGCTAAGCTAACGGATGGGTCATGTCCATCACATCATTCTCCTAATGATGTGATCCCATTCATCAAATGAAAACACAGGTCTATGGTTAGGAAACATAACCATCTTTGATTAACGAGCTAGTCAAGTAGAGGCATACTAGGCACTATATATTTTGTCTATGTATTCACACATGTACTAAGTTTCCGGTTAATACAATTCTAGCATGAATAATAAACATTTATCATGAATTAAGGAAATAAATAATAACTTTATTATTGCATCTAGGGCATATTTCCTTGAGTCTCCCATGTGCTCTAGAGTCAATAATCTAGATTACATAGTAATGATTCTAACACCCCTGGAACTTTGGTGTTGATCATGTTTTGCTCGTGGAAGAGGCTTAGCCAACGGTTCTGCAACATTCAAATCCGTGTGTATCTTCCAAATCTCTATGTCCCCTTCCGACACTTGATGACGGAAGGAATTGAAGCGTCTCTTGATGTGCTTGGTTCTCTTGTGAAATCTGGATTCTTTTGCCAAGGCAATTGCACCAGTATTGTCACAAAAGATTTTCATTGGACCCGATGCACTAGGTATGACACCTAGATCGGATATGAACTCCTTGATCCAAACTCCTTCATTTGCTGCTTCCGAAGCAGCAATGTACTCCACTTCACATGTAGATCCCGCCACGACGCTCTGCTTGGAACTGCACCAACTGATAGCTCCTCCTTTCAATAAAAATATGTATCCGGTTTGCGACTTAGAGTCATCCGGATCAGTGTCAAATCTTGCATCGATGTAACCATTTATGACGAGCTCTTTTTCACCTCCATAAACAAGAAACATATCCTTAGTCCTTTTCAGGTATTTTAGAATGTCCTTGACCATTGTCCAATGCTCCACTCTGGGATTACTTTGGCACCTTCCTCCTATGCTTATAGCAAGACATACATCAGGTCTGGTACACAACATTGCATACATGATAGAACCTATGGCTGAAGCATAGGGAATGACTTTCATTTTCTCTCTATCTTCTGCGGTGGTCGGGCATTGAGTCTGACTCAACTTCACACCTTGTAACACAGGCAAAAACCCTTTCTTTGACTGATCCATTTTGAACTTCTTCAAAACTTTATCAAGGTATGTGCTTTGTGAAAGTCCAATTAAGCGTCTTGATCTATCTCTATAGATCTTGATACCCAATATGTAAGTAGCTTCTCCGAGGTCTTTCATAGAAAAACACTTATTCAGGTATCCCTTTATGCTATCCAGAAATTCTATATCATTTCCAATCAACAATATGTCATCTACATATAAGATTAAAAATGCTACAGAGCTCCCACTCACTTTCTTGTAAATACAGGCTTCTCCAAAAGTATGTATAAAATCATATGCTTTGATCACACTATCAAAGCGTTTATTCCAACTCCGAGAGGCTTGCACCGGTCCATAAATGGATCGTTGGAGCTTGCACTCTTTGTTAGCACCCTTTGGATCGACAAAACCTTACAGTTGCATCATATACAACTCTTCTTCCAAAAATCCATTCAGAAATGCAGTTTTGACATCCATTTGCCAAATTTCATAATTATAAAATGCAGCAATTGCTAACATGATTCGGACAGACTTAAGCATCACTACGGGTGAGAAAGTCTCATCAAAGTCAACTCCTTGAACTTGTCGAAAACCTTTCGCAATAAGTTGAGCTTTGTAAACAGTAACATTACCAGCTGTGTCGGTCTTCTTCTTAAAGATCCATTTATTTTCTATGGCTTGCCGATCATCGGGCAAGTCCACCAAAGTCCACACTTTGTTCTCATACATGAATCCCATCTCAGATTTCATGGCCTCAAACCATTTCGTGGAATCTGGGCTCATCATTGCTTCCTCATAGTTCGTAGGTTCACCATGGTCTAGTAACATGACTTCCAGAACAGGATTACCGTACCACTCTGGTGCGGATCTTACTCTGGAAGACCTACAAGGTTCGGTAGTAACTTGATCTGAAGCTTCATGATTATCATCATTAGCTTCCTCACTAATTGGTGTAGGAATCACGGGAACTAATTTCTGTGACGAAGTACTTTCCAATAAGGGAGAAGGTACAACTACCTCATCAAGTTCTACTTTCCTCCCACTCACTTCTTTCGAGAGAAACTCCTTCTCTAGAAAGGATCCATTCTTAGCAACAAAGACTTTGCCTTCGGATCTGTGATAGAAGGTGTACCCAACAGTTTCCTTTGGGTATCCTATAATGACGCACTTCTCCGATTTGGGTTCGAGCTTATCAGGTTGAAGCTTTTTCATATAAGCATCGCAGCCCCAAACTTTAAGAAACGACAACTTTGGTTTCTTTCCAAACCACAGTTCATAAGGTGTCGTCTCAACGGATTTTGATGGTGCCCTATTTAAAGTGAATGCAGCCGTCTCTAGAGCATAACCCCAAAACAATAGCGGTAAATCAGTAAGAGACATCATAGATTGCACCATATCTAATAAAGTATGGTTACGACGATCGGGCACACCATTTCGTTGTGGTGTTCTAGGTGGCGTTAATTGTGAAACTATCCCATGTTGTTTCAAATGAAGACCAAACTCGTAACTCAAATATTCTCCTCCACGATCAGATCGTAGAAACTTTATTTTCTTGTTACGATGATTTTCCACTTCATTCTAAAATTCTTTGAACTTTTCAAATGTTTCGGACTTATGCTTCATTAAGTAGATATAACCATATCTGCTCAAATAATCCGTGAAGGTAAGAAAATAATGATACCCACCATGAGCATCAATACTCATTGGACCGCATACATCGGTATGTATTATTTCCAACAAGTCATTAGCTCGTTCCATTGTTCCGGAGAACGGAGTTTTAGTCATCTTGCCCATAAGGCATGGTTCGCAAGCACCAAGTGATTCAAAAAGTCCATCAGCATGGAGTTTCTTCATGCGCTTTACACCGATATGATCCAAACGGAAGTGCCACAAATAAGTTGCACTATCATTATTAAACTTCAATCTTTTGGCTTCAACACTATGAATATGTGTATCACTACTATCGAGATTTAACAAAAATAGACCACTCAGCAGGGGTGCATGACCGTAAAAGATATTACTCGTATAAATAAAACAATCATTATTCTCTGATTTAAATGAATAACCGTCTCGCATTAAACAAGATCCAGATATAATGTTCACGCTCAACACTGACACCAAATAACAACTACTCAGGTCTAAAACTAATCCCGAGGGTAGATGTAGAGGTAGAGTGCCGACCGCGATCACATCGACTTTGGAACGATTTCCCACGCGCATCATGACCTCGTCCTTAGCCAATCTTCGCTTAATCTGTAGCCCCTATTTCGAGTTGCAAATATGAGCAACTGAACCAGTATCAAATACCCAGGCGCTACTGCGAGCATTAGTTAAGTACACATCAATAACATGTATATCAAATATACCTTTCACTTTGCCATCCTTCTTATCCGCCAAATACTTGGGGCATTTCCGCTTCCACTGACCAGTCCCTTTGCAGTAGAAGCACTCAGTTTCAGGCTTAGGTCCAGACTTGGGTTTCTTCTCTTGAGCAGCAACTTTTTTGCTGTTCTTCTTGAAGTTCCATTTCTTCCCTTTGCCCTTTTTCTTGAAACTAGTGGTCTTATTGACCATCAACACTTGATCCTCCTTTGTGATTTCTACCTCCGTGGCCTTTAGCATCGCGAAGAGCTCAGGAGTAGTCTTGTTCATCCCTTGCATATTATAGTTCATCACGAAGCCTTTATAGATTGGTGATAGTGATTGGAGAACTCTGTCAATGACACAATCAACTGGAAGATCAACTCCCAGTTGAGTTAAGTGATTATGGTACCCATACATACTGAGTATGTGTTCACTGATAGAACTATTCTCCTCCATTTTGCAGATTTAGAACTTGTTGGAGACTTCATATCTCTCAACTCAGGCATTTGATTGAATATTAACTTCAACTCTTGGAACATATCATATGCTCCGTGACATTCAAAACGTCTTTCAAGTCCCGATTCTAAGCCGTAAAGCATGGCACACTGAACTATCGAGTAGTCATCAACACGCGTCTGCCAGGCATTCACAATGTCCGCAGTTGCGGGCACGGGTGGTATACCTAATGGTCCTTCCAGGATGTAATTCTTCTGTACAGCAATGAGGATAATCCTCAAGTTACGGACCCAGTCCGTGTAGTTGTTGCCATCATCTTTCAACTTAGCTTTCTCTAGGAACGCATTAAAATTCAAAGGAACGGTAGTACTGGCCATTGATCTACAACAACATAGTCATGCAAAATACTATCAGGTACTAAGTTCATGATAAATTAAAGTTCAATTAATCATATTACTTAAGAACTCCCACTTAGATAGACATCCCTCTAATCATCTAAGTGATCACGTGATCCAAATCAACTAAACCATGATTGATCATCACATGAGATGGAGTAGTTTTCAATGGTGAACATCACTATGTTGATCATATCTACTATATGATTCATGCTCGACCTTTCGGTCTCAGTGTTCCGAGGCCATATCTGCATATGCTAGGCTCATCAAATTTCACCCGAGTATTATGCGTGTGCAAAGCTGGCTTGCACCCGTTGTATGTGAACATTGAGCTTATCACACCCGATCATCACGTGGTGTCTTGTAACACCCGGATAATTAAGCTATAGTGAAACTCTGCTAATGATGCCACGTCAGCTCTGTTACTGTTGCTAATCTCTCGTTAGTTCAAAGCCGGTTGAAAAGTCAAATTCAAATTATGTCAAACAACAAAAAATTTCAAACTTTAAAACTAAAATGTTCGGCGTGTGCCAATTAATGTTTAGGAATTTAAGGTGAAGGAAACACACTTTTACAGAATGCATAAATATTTTAAATTGAATTAAAACGGAAAAGGAAATAAATAGATAAAAAGGAAAATGAAAAAGAAAAACTAAAACTAACAAAAAAGGGAACCTCCCCCCCATGGCCCACTGGCCCAGCTGGCCGGCCAGCCCACCTGGCCCACCCGCCCCCACTCTCTCCATAACCTCCCCAGCGAAACACTAACACCCACCCCGCCCCCCCACTCTCCCCTCGCCTCTCCTCTCCTTCCCCTGATCCAGATCGGATCGGGGCTTGGGGGCTCGACCCCGATCCCGCCAACCGCCGCCGCGGCCACCTCGTCGCAGGAGCCTCCCCACCGGCCTGCTTCCCCTCCACCACATTGTCTCCGTCCTCCTCCTCACCCCCGTTGCCCTGGATCCTACGCCCCCCCTGTGAGCACCTCTCCTCCTCTTCCCCGTGTTGCTGGCTCGCGCCTGCTGCGTCCTCCACTACAAAAAAAAGACACATCCGTGACATTTTGGGCCGAACCAAATTTTTTCTGTCATACATATGACACTTCTATGACGATAATTGTGACAAAACACGGTATCATCATAGATGTGGTGGGCTCCTACTTCTATGAAAAAAATCATGACAGAAAATGGGCTTTTCGTCCTGGGCGGGCCGGAGACGCAGCTGCATGACATTCTTTGGGCCGTCCATGACGGAAAAAAACATGGTAGAAGCGAGGGCGAGGAAAATTTCGGGGAGTTCCCGGTTACGGTGGGTGGTCAGGGGCCGAGCGATGCGCGTTTCTCTCGTACACGTACGCGCGTGTGTGCGAGGCATCGGATCTAACTGAACCCGAGTGAGGCGTTGGGCTCTAACTGAACCCGAGCGATTGCACTGCAGGCTACGCGTTACTGAACCCTAGCGATCGATCGATGGCTGTTAACTGAACCTGATCGAGTGATTCCTTCGCTACTGCTGCTAACTGAAG
>NC_041391.1:565101427-565133002 GCF_002162155.2 Triticum dicoccoides
TTGCCTCTGGATGAATAGGACCCCGTGGTGTGGTGGAGGGCTGGATGAACAGTAGACGGTGGAGGGGTGCCCGTGGAGGGGTGGTTGAACAGGACCCCGTGGTGTGGAGGGCTGGATGAACAGTAGACGATGGAGGGGTGGTTGAATAGTAGCCGGTGGAGTAGCACGTGGTGGAGGCTGGATGAACAGGAGCCTGTGGAGGCTGGAGGAGGTCGATGATGGAGATGAACAGTATCCCGTGGAGTCCCGTTTTGCGGTACGCCACACCCCTCCCGATGAACAGGACCCCTGTTTCGACCGAAGGAGGTCCGTTTCATCCGTTTTGCGGTATGCCACAACGCTCCCGATCAATAGGACCCCCGTTTCGACCGTAGGAGGTCTGTTTCGTCCGTTTTGCGGTACGCCACACCCCTCCCAATCAATAGGACCCCCGTTTCGACCGTAGGAGGTCCGTTTCGTCCATTTTGCGGTAAGCCACACCCCTCCCGATCAACAGGACCCCCGTTTCAAACGTAGGAGGTCCATTTCCTCCGTTTTGCGGTACGCCAGGCCTCGTTTCCATCGCCTGTTCCGTGCAAGCCCTCCCGATGAACACGACGACGCATTCCGTTCCGACCCAGCCGGTTGGCTCCCACGCGTTCTGTTGCCTCCCGATGAACACGATGCATTCCGTTGCCTCCCCATGAACACGACGCATTCCGTTGCCTTCCCATGAACACGACACATTCCGTTGCCTCCCCATGAACACGACGACGACGTTGTTTCTCCGTTCCGACCCAGCCATGTACGTATGCGCGAGTAGGCGTTCGAGACCCTGCCCTTATGTACGTAAGTGGCCGTATTTTCTTTCTTGCACCCTGGCCATTGTACATACGTGTACATGCTACGTGCGCGCCTCTACTACGACACGTGTGCGCCTCTACATCGACCAGTATGTACATACACGTTCGCGACCAGAATGACAACGCTATGTACGCTTCGACTAGGTGGGTCCTGACTGTCAGGCACTTCCTTGCGTGCGAAGATGTAGCTGGTGGGTCCCAGCAGTCAGGGGGCGAATCGTTTTTTTTTGCCCGAACGCACTTCCTTGCGTGCGAAGATGTAGCTGGTGGGTCCCAGCAGTCAGGGGGGCAAATCTTTTTTTGCCCGGACGCACTTCCTTGCGTGTGAAGGTGTAGCTGGTGGGTCCCAGCAGTCAGGGGAGAAATGTTTTTTTTGTGAAATACAGTGGCCCATCCGGTGGGTCCCAGCTATCAGGTGGAGGAATAATTATTTGCGCGTAATAAGGAGGCACTTCCTTGCGGCCGCCGTGGACCCAGCTGTCAGCCTCTCCACGCACAGTACTCTTCTGATGGAAGCCGTTCCTTGACCACATTGACCACGCCGCGCCTAGAGCACCACCGCGGTGGACGACGGCGAGGCCTAGGAAGGGGACGACACGGAGCCGGGGAAGACGCAGCAGTGGATGCCCATGCGAAGAGGAGTATGAGGGTTCACTGGTTCGGCTGCGATGTGAGGCTGCCGTCGCCGCAGAATAACAGGGGGTGTGGGTGAGTAGAGGGATGGCCTGGCTAGCGGTGGGAGTAGGGGGATGGTGAGGCCTCCGCGGTATCACAGGCGGCCACGGGAGGCAGGAGCATGCGGCAGGACCGGCGCTGCTTTGGGCGGCTGGAGAACGAAGACTAGAGGTTGAAGAAGCACTACGACCATTGGATGGACATCGTACGGTCACTGGAGTATTGACTAAGTTGACAAAGCCCTCCGTCCCCGTCAACTTAGTAAGCCCACAAGTCAGCCTGTCAGTATACTGGGTCCCAGCTAGCAGGGGGAGTATTCATTTTTTTGCGTAATAAGGAGGCACTTCCTTGCGTGTGAAGATATAGCTGGTGGGTCCAAGCTGTCAGCGGCGGTAACGTTTTTTTCGCGAAATACAGAGGCCCTTTCGGTGGGTCCTAGATGTCAGGTGGAGGAATCATTATTTTGCGCGTAATAAGGAGGTATTTCCTTGCGTGCGGCCGTGGACCCAGCTGTCAGCCTCTCCACGTACAGTCCACTTCAGATGCATGTCGGTCATTGACCACATTGACCAGGCCGCGCCGAGAGCACCAGGGCGATGGACGACGGCGAGGCCTAGGAAGGGAACGACATGGAAGCAGGGAAGATTCGACATTTGTTTCCCACGTGGAGGGGAGTACGATTGTACGAGGGTTTACTGGTTCTTTTGTCGTCGCCGGAGAATAACAGTAGGTGTGTGTGAATAGAGGGATGGCTAGGCCAGCGATGGGAGTATGATGGGGCGGTGAAGCCTGCGCGGTAGCACAGCCGGCCGCGGGGAGGAGGGCGCAGGCAGTCCCGCCGGCACTTGTTTGAGCGGCTGGAGCAGGAAGAGCAGAGATTGAAGAAGCATGACGGCCGTTGGATGGACATCCAACAGACACTGCTTGTGCGTCAACCTTTTTTTTACGAAAGCCTCAAATCTCTGGAAAACTGCATACATCCCATCTGCCATTATTTCTAATAATTTACAGCCCATTTGCTAATTCTTAAGGTTTTTTAGCCCATATTCTTTTTGTTAGCATTACATCCCATATTGTGGCCACGGTTAAAAAATTATATGAAATTTTGCATATTTCGGTGCGGTCCGAACTGTTTTTAATCCCGAAATTTCGACTCACATTCAAACTGATTTTAAAAATAAATGTATATCAATATAAAATCCAACAAATTCTCCACGCATAAAAATTAATGTAATTTAAAATCTCGAAATGAAAAAAAGATATTTGAAACTAATTCCCGGTTTGATGTGTTTTAAAAATGTACAACCCATTTCTCATTACTGATGGGCCATTTTCTCGGCTAGCCGAATGAAAGCTCTCCTCGTCTTGAAAGATTTGCAGCCCAACAGGCCTGACAAAGCGACTTACTTGGCAAATCACAAAAAACTGGCTGTGGCCATGGACCCAGCTGTCGGCCTCTCCACGTACATCACTCTTCCGATGGAAGTCGTTCCTTGACCACGTTGACCACGCCGCGCGGAGAGCACCGTGGCGATGGACGGCGGCGAGGCCTAGGAAGGGGACGACATGGAGCCGGGGAAGACACGGCAGTGGAAGCCCGCGCGGAGAGGAGTACGAGGGTTCACTGGTTCGGCTGCAGTGTGAGGCTGCCGTCGCCGTAGGGCCTGGCCAGCGGTGGGAATAGTAGGGGGCGGTGAGGCCTCGCGGCAGCATAGCCGGCCACGGGAGGCAGGAGCATGCGACACGACCGGCGCTGCTTTGGGCGGCTGGAGCAAGAAGACCAGAGGTTGAAGAATCACTACGGCCGTTGGATGGACATCGTACGGTCACTGGAGCTAGAATCGTTCATATTGACTAAGTTGACAAAGCCCTTCGTCCCCGTCAACTTAGTAGGCCCACAAGTCAGCCTCCCACCAAGGTGGGTCCCAGATAGCCGGGGGGGAGGGGGGGTACTCATTTTTTTGTGCGTAATAAGGAGGCACTTCCGGTGGTTCTGAGCTGACAGCGGGGGGAATGTTTTTTCGTGAAATACGGTGGCCCGTCAGGTGGGTCCCAGCAGTCAGGGGGCAAACGTTTTTTTTCGCAAAATGCGGTGGCCCGTCCAGTGGGTCCCTGCTGTCAGTTGGAGGAATAATTATTTTCCGCGTAATAAGGAGGCACTTACTTGCTACGGCCGTGGACCCAGCTGAGACTCTCCACGTACAGTATACTTCCGATGGAAGTCATTCCTTGACCACGTTGACCTTGCCGCATTCTGTTGCATGCATGCGTCCATGGGCGTGGTGCGTCCCCACTGTCAGCCTCTCACGTACAGTCATCTTCCGATGACTCTCGGTTGTTGACCATGTTGACCACACCGTGCCAAACGCACCCAGACTGGAACGGCCCGGAGATGGGGAAGACGGGGCAGTGGAGTCGCAGATGGAGAGGAGTGGGAAACTTCACTAGTTCGGGTGCGCGGCAGCACAGCCGCGGTGCCTCCCACGGGAGATAGAAGCAAGAACAGAGGTTGAAGAAGGAGCACGACTGTTGGATTAACATCCAACGGTCTAGCTGCTAGAATCATTTGTTGATTAAGTTGACAAAGTCGTGCGTACACGTCCGCTTAGTAAGCCCACAAGTCAGTCACAAAATCTGACGGGTCCCAGCTGTCAACGAGATGAATAATTTTTTCGCAAAACAAGGAGGCACTTCCTTCCATGCGAAGATACAGCCGGTGGGTCCCAGCTGTCAGGTGGAGGAAACATTTTTTTTCAGCTTAATAAGGAGGAACTTTCCTTGCGTGCGACCGTGGACCTCGTGGGTCCCTGCCGTCAGGCTCTCCATGTACAGTCCTCTTTCGATGACTCTCGTTTGTTGACCATGCCGCACCGAACGCAGCGAGGCGGTGGACGACGGCGAGGCCCCGAACGGGAACGACTCGGAGATGGGAAAACGCGGCAGTGGAGTCGCAGATTGAGAGGAGGAGAAGGGTTATAACTAGTTCTGTTGCAGCGTGGGGCTGTAGTCTGTGGAGAATAACAGGATTATTAAATTGGTCCTTAAAATCTTCGCAAGCTTTTGTACGCAACCACCAGGATTTTCCTTGCCTGTGAGTCAAAAACAACCAGGATTTTCCTTGCCAACTTCCGTTAAACATTTACTTTTATAAGTTAATAACACGTGGGATGTTTCTATAATATATATATATATATAAGCCTCTATAAAATATACGATAATAGTAATAATATAAATATATATAATGTGGTTAGAAGGGAAAACATAAATTGGACACAACATTACTTTTATAAGAGACCTGCTTTTTATACCACACAGTAGGCATCCTAACAAGTTCACACACAAATACAACAGAAAAGGTAAACATTCATATCAAACTCAGGTTCACAGGACACGTTCATATTCATAGCCAACATTCACTATCAACAACTCAAAAGATTCATATATACATAAGCTCAACATATCTATGCATCCAAATGATTGATAGATCACACGATAATATTCATACATAATTCACAAAAAGATTCTGATATACACATGTTCAGTATGTTTATGCATCCAAATGATTGAGATCACAACCAATATGATCCATGGATGAACTTTAATTACCTTGGGTACAGACTGGTAAATGGTGTTCAATCGGAGGTACTTCTTGCTAAAATTCGTTCTTGTACGAGTAAACTTTCGAGTACATAAGAGGCAGCATAGACAATCTGAACTTTGCTTGTAGGTTTATCCTCAAATAGTGGCCTCGTGCCGAGGGAGGTTTGAGCAAATTGGCCACTACTTTCACCCAACTAGTTTACTGGCTCATCTTGGTCCTGTATCTCGCCAAAATTCTACATTGCAGATGAGAAAGGAGGCGGTTGAGAAAATGAACCACCCAAATTTTTTGTGCAGTTCAACTGAAATGGAGCATCCTTGGCATGCAGACTGATTAAGTGCCAGATGAATATACGGGTCAACCAACTTGTCTGGAATCTTTAGACTCCATGCCATATAGTTCGCTACCATATGTGCCAATAACCAAAAGGCACAAGTTGGGACCAAAGACTGGACTGCGTTTTTCTGGGCTATGCACCAAGCAATATTTTTGGCGTTCACTCTCCTAATACTTGAAGTTTGACAATTGGTTGACGCCGGTTGATACTCGAATGAATATATGCACTTCTTGTCAACATCGATGCTTGTCTGATTAACTTTGGAGTACATAGCAGCAACATAAGTACCTGTCCATCTGATCATTTTGTGCAGTTCTACTAAAATCACCCGATGTAATGATTTGCCTGCGAATTCAGGCTCCAAATTACTCCTTTATGAAATTGGCAAACAGTAGCACAATACCAAATTACCAATACATATGACATGCACAATAATTAGGATAACGACCAGTACCAACCTGTGTGAGGTAGCATATCAATTACTATTTCCTTTGACTGGAAACTGAGATAAGCCAAGCGACTGACAACACAGGAAGAAAGCAAGCAGAGATTAGCGACTAACAGGAAAGGACGGAAGCTGTCGAGGCAATGAAGCACCCAAAGTTTTTGTGCAGTTCCACCAAAATCGAGCATCCATGTTGGCACATATATTGAGAGAGTGAGATTACTGTAATAGTGGGACTAGTTAATGAAACATACACTAACAAATAGAAGCATCCTCATTATCTTAATGGGTAAAGTTAGCAACATAGTAGTCTTGCTTAAAGAGAGGTATTAGTTTATTTAATCAGTGCCAATTAGCTCAACTCAACACTCAAAGCATTACCATTTATCATAGGTTGCAAAACTTTAACGTGCAAAGATAAAGGAGTTTCTCATGATAGTAGCACGATACAAATAAAGATGACAAGAAACTAATATGGATGAAGGCCTTAGGCCCGTACCAACCTGGAAAAAAAAGCTTATTCATGTAGTCCCATAAGAGATGATAAAGCAGTCACCGGAATCACACAATAGTATATATTTTTGTGCACTTCAAATGTATGGTTGAAATCACTCTTGTTTATCAGTGCTGAGATTATATCGAAAGATTATCAAGAACTTCCAGTAGAGTTAAAGCACTGGCTGGGACATAGTTCATTGTATTGTCTTGTGTAGTTCCACTAAAATGTATGATTGGTACAACATGATCCCTGTTTGCACAAGTAGGAACAAGGTGAAACCTTCATTAGCTTAGTGAGAAAGGATAGGAAGACATTAGCATATTACTCAAACAGTAGCATCAAATTCATGATGGACAATACGCAAAACATTGTCTCATTGAACCAATGGCAATAAATTGACATGCAAAACAGTAGCACTATTATGTCATGACACTAATAATATTCCCTCCCTGCTCCACCACATGATTCACCTCCATAGATAAACATACACACGTACATGATTCAGCATAGGGTCCTACTAAAGATTTGTTTAACTCCAACAGGAAAATTAGGCAGTAATAAATTAGTGGTACTTAAGTACTCCTAATTAATTAAGTGAGACAACAAAAGTGGAAGGGCTCCCTGGAGGATCGTCTCACATGTAAGTTAGTCGTTGCCGGAGCCCTTGAATGGCCTCGACTGAGGCCTCTGGCGTCAGCAAGATCGCCTTGGCACTGTTTATTCTTCTTCTTCTTCCTCTTCATGCTATGTTTCTCTTTCTCCTCTCCAGTTGGTGAAACCAAGTACATGATTGGCCTTCTAATTCAGAATTGGTTTTGTCAGTGAGGGAGTACAAGTGTACTAGTAAAAAACAGCATTATTTACTCATGGCAGTCGGAAAATAGAGATGAACACATGCATTAAATATCA
Source organism: Triticum dicoccoides (assembly GCF_002162155.2). Taxonomy (NCBI): domain Eukaryota; kingdom Viridiplantae; phylum Streptophyta; class Magnoliopsida; order Poales; family Poaceae; genus Triticum; species Triticum dicoccoides. Next base: position 565,108,736 of record NC_041391.1, read on the forward strand.
TTCTTACCTAAAGGAAGGTTATGGCGCCAATATGGATGATGTGGATTGGAACACAGATCTCCCTTTGTGCAGTTCCACCAAAATGAACCAAGTGTTCCATTCTGACATTCCAGTTAAACAGCACAAAAGTCACTTCTTTTAAGAAGAGTTTTGTGTAGTGCACCAAAAGGTCACAATAGCAACCAAGTCAATTGGATATCCCTGTTTGCACAAAAAGGCACAGAAGAGACAGTCAGAGTCTCAAACAATTACAGGCAAAAACATTTGTCTAAACATGTCATGGCTTATAACAGTGGCATGGCTCCATTTTTACTAGGGACATTAGATTAAGAACAACTAAGGCTGCGTTCGGTTCACAAGTTTGGTGCAGGATTTTCGTAGGAACACGGTTCCTACGGTATTCTTTCCCTTCCAACCGTTCGGATCACAGGAGAGGTGAATAGCGTTTCATAGGAAAGCTGGTCTGGTAGTACTGATTCCATAGGATTAGAAACATCCACGCGCAGCTCATTTTTTGGGCGGAAGCCCGAGGCAGGCGCTCGCTACCATGCGTTAGACATGTTGCTGTGTTGTGTTTGCCGGAATAAAAAAATCAATCTATGTGTGGTACGTGAGGTGAGGACAAGAGTAGTCACTGTGCAGCTGAATAAACAAATAGCATCTCATAATGCCAAGCATGCTACTCTAAAAAAACAAATATGTACATTTCGTAGTCCATCCGAACACATTCTCTTGAGAGTTTCCTCCGGTTCGCTGTTCCATAGTTTTATACCTACATCCTTTCCTATTCCTCTATTTTCATCAAGACCTATTGTTAGGACCCCGATACTAAGTCACACTGATCTAGCATGTAACACATCATATCACTTTGCGGCCTCATGCACGGTATTCCCACGGGTGCCACCTTACCTGGCCCGGGACCGTTTGCGCCTTTTGGCTCACGTATATGATAGTGCTGCTAGCATCCATATGACAAAGAACCCGGGCTGACATGGCTAGTCGTGAACCCAAATTGGCACTAACTTACAGGGACAGGCATACATGACCCAACAACGAACGTGTCGGCCATCAGCGAGTGAATCCGGGCTGTAGCAACTAGGCTAGCAGGACTCCGATAAACCGGGCTGTAGCAGGCTAACAGGACTCCGGTAGACACCGTGTGACATTTCCGCGAAGGGACAGACACAGGAACGAAGAAGGACACATGCCGGCCAGCCTAAGTGTTCCGGAGCAGTAGCAAGCTACCAGGGCTCAGTGGAAGCACTAGGAGACATTTCCCGATAAGAGAGGCTACCAAGGATAAACAACTAGATAGTCAGATCCCACACATACCAAGCATTTCAATAACATACACACAATATGCTCGATATGTGCAAATACAACATGGCATCACAACATGACTCTACGACTCAAGTATTTTATTCAATAGGCTCCTAGAAGGGAGATATTACAAACATGAGTCTCATGACCCAACATTCAGAGCATACAAGTCAAAGCACAAGCGGAAGCTTAACATGTCTGAGTACAGACATCTACAAATGAAACAGGCTGAGAAGCCTGACTATCTACCAGATCCTGCCGAGGGCACAAGATCGTAGCTGAGGTAACAAGCTAAACGTCGAAGTCCACGTGGAACTACTAGCGAGACTGAAGTCTCTCTGCAAAAACATAAATTAAGCAACGTGAGTACAAATGTACCCAGCAAGACTTACATCAGAACTAACTACATATGCACCATTATCAACAAAGGGGTGGTGGGGTTTAACTGCAGCAAGCCAGCTCTGACTCGGTGGCTATCCTAAACTACGATTGCAAGTAACACTTTTGAGGTGGCGCACACGAGTCCACATATTCACCATATCAATACACCACTATGGATCCGCTCCCGTCTCCCTACGAGAACGCCATCCATAGCACTCACACTTATCTTGCGTATTTTAGAGTATCCACTTTCACTTGTCTATGAACTGTACAGGCAACCCAGAAGTCCTTTTTCGCGGACACGGCTATTCGAATAGATGATGTTAACCCTGCAGGGGTGTACTTCTTCAAACACGCTCTCACCACTTACCGCTGTTTACACGACATGTACTCGGCAACCTTCAAGCGGAAGCCCAGCGAGGGTGTCGGCCACGACCTGACTAATCACACAAGTCTCTCGTCCAGGTTTATCGCCTATTCAGGTTCCATCCACAAGGAGATCCGGCCGGGGTGTCGCTCATGGCCCCAAACGATGTGTGCAGGGTTCCCAAGCCCACCTCGACGGGTGGATCTACGCTTGGTACACCGTGCCACGGTGCCTAGTCTGTCCCAAGCCCACCTGTACCGGGTGCCACTTGGTAGACTACTAACACTACCTACAAACACCAGAAACTAGTTGCAACTCCTGGACAGAGATCAAGTTGATTAATAAGTCGAGAGAGCTTGGAGTGCCCGGAGCCCAATGTGTGGTAGTAACTGTTCATGGATCACAAACACAGAACTCAGTTCCTGAGGACGGTTTCAATGAGACAACCCACCATGTACTCCTACATGGCCTCTCACCGCTACCTTTACCAAATCGTGTTCACACACTTAGCTCAGACACAATAGGACATGTTCACACACCTCTGATTCATCCCCGATGAAGCAGACCTGACTCAACTCTAAGCAGTAGCAGGCATGACAAACAAGCATGAATGAGTAGGCACAATAGGCCTCAAACAACTCCTACTCATGCTAGTGGGTTTCATATATTTACTGTGGCAATGACAGGTCATGCAGAGGATAAAGGGGTTCAACTACCGCAGCAAGTAACAGATGAATCGTTGTTGTCCTAATGCAGTAAAAGAGAGCAGGAGCGAGAGAGTAGGATTGTATCGGAATGAACAAAGGGGTTTTGCTTGCCTGGCACTTCTGAAGATAGTATAGTTCTTCATCGGTGTCATCGATCACATCGTCGATACACGTCTATCGAGGGGGGACAATTACCAGCAAACAAGGAAGAACACAATCAATGCAATGCAACAATATGATGCATGATCATGACATGTCAATATGCTGTGGTTGGAGCTAATGCAACTAGCAACAATTTAAATGAAGTTGGTTTGAACCCTAGGTTGAAATTCAAACTCCATATGTGCAGGTTTAAATTGCCATTTATATGATTTGTCCTAAACAGCAGCCATAAGTTATGCTAACATGCATGAAAATGGTACAGATGGATAGATTGGATTTTTCTGATCATTTTTCATATATAATTTATCTCATTTGGAGTTACGGTTCAATTTCTATGAATTTTTAGAAGTTTATACTATTTTCTGGAATTTCCTAAAAAGAATAAATCCAGAAAATGATTTACCGCGTCAGCCTGACGTCAATGTGATGTCAGCAGGTCAACAAAGCCGGGTCCAGGTCAAACCTGACGTGTGGGGTCCACACGTCAGTGACTAACTAACTAATCTAAATTAGTTAGTGTTAAACTACTACTAACTAAAATGTTAGTGGAGTAATTAAACTTAATTAAAAACTAATCTAGGATTAGCTGGGGCCTGGGCCCACTCATCAATGACTCAGGGGAAGTCAAACTAGGGTCAAACCGGGTCAAACTTGCTAGAGTTCACCCGGGGCTCGTCGCCGGCAGGGCCAGGGACGGTGGAGAGGTGCGGGTTTCCTCCTCCGGTGACCAAATCGGCGGCGGAGAGCGGCTACGTGGAGATGGAGCTCGCGCGCATCGAGTGGTGGCGGTGGGAGATGCTGGGGTGGCCAGAAACGTCACCGGCAACGACCTTGGCGGTCGCCAGAGTTCGGGCGAGGTCGAAGCCGTCGCTATGAGGCACGGCGAGGCGCGTGAGGAGGTTCTATGGGCTTCTGCGACTGCGTTGAAGACGATGGCGTGCTCGGAATCAAGCCAACATGGCTGTGGCCATGACGGCGACGTGCGGTGGCGGCGGCGGGTGCGGTCGAGCTTGGTGCGGTCGCTGTGGTGCTCGAGAGCAAGAACGGAAAGGGGAAGGAGGAAGAGGAGCTCACGGGTAGTCGGTTGAAGCAGACGGCGAGCTCGGGGAGGGGCCAGAGCAAGCGGGGTGGCGATGGCGATCTCGGCAGACCGAGGTTGAAGAAGACGGCGGGGACGGCGATTCGGGGCTTCTGGCGTCGCTTGGATCAGTGCAGAAGGTCTAGGGCGATGAGGCGGAGCTCTTGAAGCGGTCAGGGAAGCGAGGGGAAGACGGTGGCCGCGGTGGTGCACGTCAGCGGTGGCAGGCGCGTTCGAGTGGTGCAAGGGAGAGAGCCAGAGGAGGGGAGGAGCACGGTCCAGGGGGGTGCGTGGCGTCGTCCAAAATATCGGGGAGGCCAGGCAGGCAGGGAGGAGCTGGCGCGGCTCGCCTGCGCGCCGGGCACGCAGCTGCTTCTCCTCCTGGCAAGAGGAAGAAGACAGTGCTGCCCCTGGTGGGCCGGGCTGGCTTTGCCCGGCTGGGCTGCTACAGTGGTGGGCTGGCTGGGCTGCCAGGTTAGTCCTTCTCTCTCCCTTTTAAATTCCGTTTTTCTATTTTTCTTTAAGTTTGTGGCTTTATTAAAAATAGTTAGACACCTTCAAAAATCCTGAAAATAATCATAGGCTCTATTTAGATTAATTCCAACAGCCCACACTTACTTCTAGAATTATTTGAGCATTTAAAATATTTACTAGCATTTAAATGCCCAAATGCAAAGTACATATGATTTAATCCAGTGACCAAATATGTCATGGAAAAATGTGCAACACCTCTGGTTATGGTTCTAGCATTTTCCAGAAATGATGAACATTTTTGAAAGCCATTTGGATTCACTGAAAATATTTTTAGGTTGAACCTATTTGAATTCCGTTTGGTACTAGGGTTTGGACATCCCCATTTCAAGTTTCTTTCAAAGTTTAAACATGATGCACACATGAAGTTAGCCTAGCGCAATGCCAGAAGCTAGGGATGTGACAACTCACCCCTACTAAAAAAGAATCTCGTCCCGAGATTAAGGCGTAGGGTAAGATGAAGGGGAAAACGCAACTAACGCAATCTTCACGATCCAGGTTGCACTTCAAATGAACGTTGATCCAATCACCATATTTGTCTTGTCGTCTTGCTCTGAGAACTCCAGCCAACATGACAATGAGAGGAGAAGGAGACTCTAGAAGGATCGATCTTCTCAAAGAACGAACAACTTATGATCAACTCGCGGAATGAGACATAGCAACACCACTCGAGCTGAGACACAAAACACACATCTAGAGGGATGGAGTGGAACAAATGACGAGGGTTCACTAGGTAGACAACAATTCCACGCTTAAAAAGGTGGTGAACGGTTGTCAACATAGCGAGGAGTTGAGTTGCCATGATGCCACAGCGGGACATCCTGGAGGAGGGTGATTCGTAGATTATTACCTTAAGTGGCAAAAAGAATTACCTTTGATATAAAGATCATTGAGACTCTCTATACCAGCCTAGGGCAAATCTCGAGCGATCGTTTGGAGGGGTTCAGTAGAATGGCATACCCGGATTAGAATGGATGATGTGGATTACCTTGTTGAAATCACCACAAAGGACAATTTTAGTAATTGGGGAAAAGCTCAACAGTAGAGAGTGAGTCCACTGTTTGAAAAGTTTTAGCATAACCGAAGAAACTAGGAGCAATCCCAGTTAGTGCCGATGATAACACCTAGTGCTTTTGCGAGCTCTCAAGAACTTGAGCATCTCCATATTCATCAAGGTTTTACCAATATCCGTGTCAAGAATCCTGGCAACACAACGTACTACCACGATGAACAGCGATGGACGATGCAGATGCAAAGGAAGATAACCTTCTCGGATTTTACCTTAGCGAGGCCAAGGGATGAAATCTAAATGATCAACCGAGAGACATTTAGCACTCCGCTTCTAATGTTCTCCTTGATGTGCTAGTGTATCCCATTCATAGATATGGTTTGATATCTAGAACATCAAGTAAAAGGTCGGACTTCGGGAGCACAAAATCCATAAGGATCAACTTCTAGAATAAGTCATGCGAGATCCTCATGGGAGGTGACCAAACGACTTAAACAAGATACTACAATAATAGTGCTTCCAGCTACGTGCGTCCACTTCACTGGAACCTATATCATAGTTCTTGGGAGAAGTTCCAACCATCATATCTGCCTAAGATTCAGATCTGGTTGGTGTTAGGATATTCCAGACTCACCGAGTCTAGAAAGAAAAATGAAAGTTTGCAACACAAATCGACGAGATGACGTTGCGAGATTCTCGGGGAATGAACTACAATAGCAAGCTCCAAAACATGAGCTGGTTCTGCTACAACATGTGGACACGTTGTCCGAGACAAGCATGACCACATGGTAGTCTTACAATAAAACACTACCGAGTTCAGGTTAGGAACCATCATTGCGGAGAGCGAAGTCCTGCGCATGTACCTTTGGGTCCTTAAGGATTAGCACTTAAGAACTTCTTTTCCTTGAACAAATCAATCAGTGGCTTGGTGTGCTAGGGATTACACATGGAGTGGAGGTAGCGATCCTATCAAACCATGGAATACTTCGCACATGTATGACTGACTTGGGATGATTCCGGAGAAAGCAAAAACAATCTTTCTCAATTCACGGCGGCTACTTGCACCTAATGCACGTGAACTTGGACAAAGTCACTTCTTACACCAAACATGTATTTCATGAACGGGACATGAAGATAATGCTTACAAAAGTTTCCAATACTAGCTTGGTGTTCAACATGAGTCATGGAGGAGACAAGATGCTGCTGATGGGATCAATAGCAACTCATCGGAATTTCCATATCACTGGACTTCCTCCATTATGTGAACAATGTGATAGTATTGGTCAGACCAAAAGATGTAATGGTGTGTGCTCAAGGAATCAACCACGAGTAAGACAACATTACGAATACCGTTGGTTCTAACTTGATTTGATGATGGCCCATACTCAAATCAAGGTTTGGGCAAGACGATAGGTTCAACATCTGATCACGAGGACCAATCAGTGAAGAAATCATCTTTCTACAACAAACACTCAAACACAAGATATCCCTTTGAAATGAACTAAGTTAGGCAAGCTTTTATCTTCTAACTCTCCAAGTTGTTGTTTGGCTTAACCAACTAGCTCAGGGGTATCCAACATAGATTCCTGGAGAAGGGGTGGTTACAAGAAACCAACTTGATCACGAACTCAACTTAGCGGTCAGGTGACAACCTGGTAACACTTCCGAGAAGACATTCGTAACATCACGAACCACCGAAATGTTATTAAGCTCGGGAGCAATCTTGCTTTTCAGAGCAAGACGATATGATCACAAGAGCGAGGCATTGGCACAATCCTAACTCATTGATCGAGGGGCGCTCCGGAAATAAGGACTAGGTAGCATGATCTATCTTGGAACGACGATTCAAAAACCAACACGCTAAGAATGAAATTATTGTCCATTAACTACCAAGCAACAAGGTTTCTAGGAGTATTGAATTCACACATCATGGTTCACTTGTCGGCATTCTGGTTACAACAACACAGGAACCGATGAATGAAGAACGATGGAAAGAAGTATCATTGCATCAAGAATTCTTAAGAGGGTGTGCAAATCTCACGATACTCTTGCTATGAAAGAGGGTGATACTTCGAGGTAGAACAGAACAAAAGCTGGATTGGCATTTTGATCTGCGGAATACAACTATTTTGAACCAATCCTGGATATGGATGAGGTACTGGAGTTTGTTTCTCCTAGTCATCCTGAATAGAGTGGCTTGACGGACCACAAGATTAATACGCATCGATAACACGAATGCACAATTACTCCTGACTATCAATTGATAGACGAAGATCGGAATACGACTGAAGAGGGACAACTCAAAGGAACATATATCTTTCTGAGTTGTGGATGCATAGATTAGTATGTCAAGCAAAGCTCAACATTTCTTTTGGATAACCCATGCAGAGAAGGTAGAACTGGCAGAATATCAACATAGAATCGAGTACTCATCAAGAGCACTGTGGTTGTGATCTATTGGTTCAAAGAACTTCTGCCACGAATGGTTCATGGTATTTGGAAGAAGGAAATACCACGGCCTCGAGGACTATCGCAAAGGTTACTAATAACCTAAAGGAACTAGCAAACACTATCAACATGAAATAAGTAGGGTGAATCTCGGGTTCAGAAACCCAGGAGTAGAATACCTACTACTAGGTAGCATCACAGGATGCTTTCGAGAATGATGGCCAGAATCATCACACTAGGAACACAAAACATGGCTAGATTACCTGGCGATCCTCTAAGACACCTAGGGTCATAATACTAGCTCCAACATATATGTCGAGGAAACATAGTACCTTAACTCAGCAATTTAGTGTGGTTAACCTGGCCAAGGAGACAGTGGAAACAGGAGGAAGGGATTTTCAAATGCATCAGACTATTTGGAAACCTGGGATGACTCGGACAACATAACGACTGTAAATGCTCGAAAAGATTTGAGACATGCTACAAAAATGGTGGCATAACCACTCGATCATCATAATATCAAGGTTTTGAGATCAACTATGAACGTAAAGAAGATAGTAGGAGCTGAACTGAGGCTTAAATCCATCAATCTTACAAGTCTATAGATTAGTAACACGTGATCCTGATAGAAAGAGGAGATAGCCTAGTTCCTTAACCCCGTAAGAAAGATATGATGACTCAGATCAGAAGGTCATAAGGTAAAGGAGTAAAAAGAGCCTTACGTTCCATCCCACAATCAATTCCCCTACATATAACTAAAGCATTTCTAGACTCAACTTCGACCAGTTTGGCTTGGTAATCCTACAGGCAGTCAAGCTCTGATACCAAAGTTGTCAGGACCCCGATACTAAGTCACACCGATCTAGCATGTAACACATCATATCACTTTGTGGCCTCACACACGGTATTCCCACGGGTGCCACCTTACCTGGCCCGAGACCGTTTGCGCCTTTTGGCTCACGTATATGATAGTGCCGCTAGCATCCATATGACAAAGAACCCGGGCTGACATGGCTAGTCGTGAACCCAAAGTGGCACTAACTTACAGGGACAGGCATACATGACCCAACAACGAACGTGTCGGTCATCAGCGAGTGAATCCGGGCTGTAGCAACTGGGCTAGCAGGACTCCGGTAAACCAGGCTATAGCAGGCTAATAGGACTCAGGTAGACACCGCGTGACATTTCCCCGAAGGGACAGACACAGGAACGAAGAAGGACACATGTTGGCCAGCCTAAGTGTTCCGGAGCAGTAGCAAGCTACCAGGGCTCAGTGGAAGCACTAGGAGACATTTCCCGGTAAGAGAGGCTACCAAGGATAAACAACTAGATAGTCAGATCCCACACATACCAAGCATTTCAATAACATACACACAATATGCTTGATATGTGCAAATACAACATGGCATCACAACATGACTCTACGACTCAAGTATTTTATTCAATAGGCTCCGAGGAGCGAGATATTACAAACATGAGTCTCATGACCCAACATTCAGAGCATACAAGTCAAAGCACAAGCGGAAGCTTAACATGTCTGAGTACAGACATCTACAAATGAAAAAGGCTGAGAAGCCTGACTATCTACCAGATCCTGCCGAGGGCACAAGATCGTACCTGAGGTAACAAGCTAAACATCGAAGTCCACGTGGTACTACTAGCGAGACTGAAGTCTCTCTGCAAAAACATAAATTAAGCAACGTAAGTACAAATGTACCCAGCAAGACTTACATCAGAATAAACTACATATGCACCATTATCAACAAAGGGGTGGTGGGGTTTAACTGCAGCAAGCCAGCTCTGACTCGGTGGCTATCCTAAACTACGATTGCAAGTAACACTTTTGAGGTGGCGCACACGAGTCCACATATTCACCATATCAATACACCACTATGGATCCTCTCCCGTCTCCCTACGAGAACGCCCTCCATAGCACTCACATTTATCTTGCGTATTTTAGAGTATCCACTTTCACTTGTCTATGAACTGTACAGGCAACCCAGAAGTCCTTTTTCGCGGACACGGCTATTCGAATAGATGATGTTAACCCTGCAGGGGTGTACTTCTTCACACACGCTCTCACCACTTACCGCCGTTTACACGACATGTACTCGGCAACCTTCAAGCGGAAGCCCAGCGAGGGTGTCGGCCACGACCTGACTAATCACACAAGTCTCTCGTCTAGGTTTATCGCCTATTCAGGTTCCATCCGCAAGGAGATCCAGCCGGGGTGTCGCTCACGGCCCTAAACGATGTGTGCAGGGTTCCCAAGCCCACCTCGATGGGTGGATCTATGCTTGGTACACCGTGCCACGGTGCCTAGTCTGTCCCAAGCCCACCTGTACCAGGTGCCACTTCGTAGACTACTAACACTACCTACAAACACCAAAAACTAGTTGCAACTCCTGGACAGAGATCAAGTTGATTAATAAGTCGAGAGAGCATGGAGTGCCCGGAGCCCAATGTGTGGTAGTAACTGTTCATGGATCAAAAACACAGAACTCAGTTCCTGAGGACGGTTTCAATGAGACAACCCACCATGTACTCCTACATGGCCTCTCACCGCTACCTTTACCAAATCGTGTTCACACACTTAGCTCACACACAATTGGACATGTTCACACACCTCTGATTCATCCCCGATGAATCAGACCTGACTCAACTCTAAGTAGTAGTAGGCATGAAAAACAAGCATGAATGAGTAGGCACAACAGGGCTCAGACAACTCCTACTCATGCTAGTGGGTTTCATCTATTTACTGTGGCAATGACAAGTCATGCAGAGGATAAAGGGGTTCAACTACCGCAGCAAGTAACAAATGAATCGTTGTTGTCCTAATGCATTAAAAGAGAGCAAGAGTGAGAGAGTAGGATTGTATCGGAATGAACAAAGTGGTTTTGCTTGCCTGGCACTTCTGAAGATAGTATAGTTCTTCATCGGTGTCATCGATCACATCGTCGGTACACGTCTATCGAGAGGGAACCATTACCGGCAAACAAAGAAGAACACAATCAATGCAATGCAACAATATGATGCATGATCATGACATGGCAATATGCTGTGGTTTGAGCTAATGCAACTAGCAACAATTTAAATGAAGTTGGTTTGAACCCTAGGTTCAAATTCAAACTCCATATGTGAAGGTTTAAATGCCATTTATATGATTTGTCCTAAACAGCAGCCATAAGTTATGCTAACATGCATGAAAATGGTACAGATGGATAGATTGGATTTTTCTGATCATTTTTCATATATAATGTATCTCATTTGGAGTTATGGTTGAATTTCTATGAATTTTTAGAAGTTTATACTATTTTCTGGAATTTCCTAAAAAGAATAAATCCAGAAAATGATTTACTGCGTCAGCCTGACGTCAGTGTGACGTCAGCAGGTCAACGAAGCCGGGTCCAGGTCAAACCTGACGTGTGGGGTCCACACGTCAGTGACTAACTAACTAATCTAAATTAATTAGTGTTAAACTACTACTAACTAAAAATGTCAGTGGAGTAATTAAACTTAATTAAAAACTAATCTAGGATTAGCTGGGGCCTGGGCCCACTCGTCAACGACTCAGGGGAAGTCAAACTAGGGTCAAACCGGGTCAAACTCGCTGGAGTTGACCCGGGGCTCATCGCCGGCAGGGCCAGGGACGGCGGAGAGGTGCGGGTTTCCTCCTCCGGCGACCAGATCGGCGGTGGAGAGCGGCTACGTGGAGCTGGAGCTCGCGCGCGTCGAGTGGTGGTAGTGGGAGATGCTGGGGTGGCCGGAAACGTCACCGGCAACGACCTTGGCGGTCGCCGGAGTTCGGGCGAGGTCGAAGCTGTCTCTATGAGGCACGGCGAGGCACGTGATGAGGTTCTATGGGCTTCTGCGACTGTGTTGAAGACGATGGCATGCTCGGAATCAAGCCAACATGGCTGTGGCCACGACGACGACGTGCGGTGGCGGCGGCGGGCGCGGTCGAGCTCGGTGCGGTCGCTGTGGTGCTCGAGAGCAAGAACGGAAAGGGGGAGGAGGAAGAGGAGCTCATAGGGAGTCAGTTGAAGCAGACGGCGAGCTCGGGGAGGGGCCGGAGGAAGCGGGGCGGCGATGGCGATCTCGGCGGTCCGAGGTTGAAAAAGACGGCGGGGACGGTGATTCGGGGCTTCTGGCGTCGCTTGGATCGGTGCAGAAGGTCTAGGGCGACAAGGTGGAGCTCTTGAGGCGGTCAGGGAAGCGAGGGGGAGGCGGTGGCCGCGGTGGTGCACGTCGGCAGTGGCGGGCGCGTTCGGGTGGTGCGAGGGAGAGAGCCAGAGGAGGGGAGGAGCACGGGAGAGAGTGAGAGCGGTCCAGGGGGGTGCGTGGTGTCGTCCAAAAGATCGGGGAGGCCAGGCAGGCAGGGAGGAGCTGGCGCGGCTCGCTTGCGTGCCGGGCACGCAGCTGCTTCTCCTCCTGGCAAGAGGAAGAAGACAGTGCTGCCCCTGGTGGGCCGGGCTGGCTTTGCCCGGCTGGGCTGCTACAGTGGTGGGCTAGCTGGGCTACCAGGTAAGTCCTTCTCTCTCCCTTTTAAATTCTGTTTTTCTATTTTTATGTAAGTTTGTGGCTTTATTAAAAATAGTTAGACACCTTCAAAAATCCTGAAAATAATCATAGGCTCTGTTTAGATTGATTCCAACAGCCCACACTAGAATTATTTGAGCATTTAAAATATTTACTAGCATTTAAATGCGCAAATGCAAAGTACATATGATTTAATTCAGTGACCAAATATGTCATGGAAAAATGTGCAACACCTCTGGTTATGGTTCTAGCATTTTCCAGAAATGATGAACATTTTTGAAAGCCATTTGGATTCACTAAAAATATTTTTAGGTTGAACCTATTTGAATTCCATTTGGTACTAGGGTTTGGACATCCCCATTTCAAGTTTCTTTCAAAGTTTAAACATGATGCACACATGAAGTTAGCCTAGTGCAATGCCAGAAGCTAGGGATGTTACACCTATGTTTTCTGCCCCTTTATTCTGAACGGAGCCTAAATATTTGGTATAAGGGCATGGGACAGTGGGTGCACCAGCAGTCCAGCACCAAGTACGTAAACAGGGGCATAAAGTGGTGATTTATAGTTTGTTGCCCCGAGAAACAAACATCCAAGAAACATATCTGGGTTGGTCCCATTTTTGTTCACTCTAGCCACCTACTCCTATGTGTGGATAGCAAATCTAGTCCTGGTCATACCACTGTGTACAGCGTTACCCCTATATTTCCCTTTTCGACCAAGAGACCGGTTGGATGACCAGTCTGTACTACTTTCACCCCCTTTCCTTCCTGTTTGTACCAAGTCCATGTACATACTAAATTCCCTCACCCCCACTTTATGTCTTGTTTGAACCAAGTATACAATATTCGACTCCATGAAGTAGCTTTACCTCTAACAATAGAAGGAAAAAAATAGGTGACGTTGGACCATCCGATCGAGAGGGGCTGAGAGGTAGAAAATGATGCACATGCAATGACGTAGCGAGCTGGGGAAGTAGAGCTAAGGCGGTTTCGAACAAAGATATACCTGAAGGTCGTCGGGATGTGGATAGGTGGGCGGCGGGAGGCCGGATCCGCCCACAGGCAATGACGAAGGGATCGGAGGACCTCCCGCGCCGGCGCTCGGCCAGAGGTAATGGTGCGGCCGGCAGTCTGTCTCGTCCCTCGCTGTCGACGACAGCCTAAACGCTGCCCCTCCTCCCCTTCACCGGCGGAGGGGGATATGTCCGGATCTGTAACCAGCGGTGAGGATAGAAAGGTAGAGTTTTTTGAAGGGAGAAAGACAGTGTTACTACCCCTATCTTGTTTAGATCTGGATAGGATGAGAGTGTGTGAATAGAGCAACCCTAGCAAGCAAGCGCGGAGGCTCCGGCCTATATATACGTAGTGGGGTAGTTTTCCTTTTTCACTCCATCAAAACAATCATTTAAAATTGTGTACTAATCCACTACATGCCAGGTCGCGGTTTTTTTAGTTGTTGATTGTTTATTGAGATAGCTACCCGCTTGTTCCAAGTGGTGTTACGGTGTGCCAGGTCGCACTTTGTATCGTTCAAGTCTGGTACTACAAGTCCCTCCATTAAATGAACAATCACCCCCTCGTAAAAATTGTGAACAAGCCCACGGCTAAAATTAGCGGAAACGTGGTTGCCCCAACATGCATTATTATTTATATTTTCTACCCCCTCCATTCCTAAATATAAGTCTTTTTTATTAGCCACACCTAAGACAAGAATTTTTTTATTAGCAGTGAACCCCACATGTCATAGACACAAAAATTGTGGCAAGATTCCCTTAGGCAAGCCAAAGTGTGTCTAACAATCTGAGCAACTCAGGTTAGGCAAGTGTGGGAAGTGTGGGAAAAATAATGTGGCAACATAAGACAAACATAGTCACAATCCAAACAGCCCCGTAATTTTTTGTGGCATGCATGAAAATTTGGTTAGTTAAATTTATAGTCAAAATTTGGCAAGGTGCATCAAATCAACACATGCAAGTATCAAAAGGAAAGTCACGGCATGCACGCATGCATTGTACTCCCTCCGTATCCAAATATAAGTCTTTTTAGAGATTGCAACAAGTGACTACATACGAAGCAGAATATGTCTAATCCTACATACGAAGTAGCCCATTTGAAATGTGTAAAAAGACTTATATCGAGTGCAGTGCTTTGATGTGTCACGTCAACTCGTACAAGACCGAGAAATTTGATTACTACAACGCCCTCTCCCTCGCGGACTGAGCTCCGGTGCCTTAACTGCACCTGCCTTTGGCTACATGACAGGAGGGCCAACCACCTGTTGGGCCCACCTGTCATGGACGCAAAGGCAGGAGCAGTAAGTAGAAGCTTTCGCTACATGCTATCCCTCCCGCACGAGGTGGACGGACATGCAGCAGTGGATTCGATATTGTAGAAGTAGGAGTAACATCATTGTTCGTCTTCTCGAAGAGGCGAAGAGCCAAGTGCAACCCGAACGTGGTAGTTGCGAACGCTCGCGTGGTGCGGTTCCTTGGAGCACGCATATACTAGCCAGGCTCTTGCATGAGACAAAATTGCTATTGTTTAACAATTAAACTCCATTATCCATTGGTTGATACTCATTCTACATAGGTCGACGCACTTAGCACCGTTTCCTCCTGGGGTCACCAATGTTTATTTGCTAATTAATAGCATTGCATGCAATGAACTAGCCATTGCAAGTCATTAAAAGCATGCACACCTCTAATCTCTTATTGGTTGATATGTCAAGAAACAAGAAACAAGGTAGAAGTTAATGCACCGCACCTAAGTGTTTTGGGACTATTTGGTTTTTGTAAGATGACTTACACACCTAGACGGAGGGAGTAGTATTGCCATGTAAACCGGAAAGGAGTATTTGCCTTTCTAGAGATTTCAACAAGTGACTAGACTACACCGTGTGCAGTACTCCCTCCCTTCTGGTTTATAGGGCTCAAATCTCAAATCTCATGAACCAAGGCATTTTGCGATTGGAGGAATGTATCTCGTACTTTACAAAACTACCCTAATCAAACTCATGCATTAATTACGTAGTTCTCTCGTTTTCCTCTCTGCCTTGGTCGCGGTGCACAATATTGAGCACTCGTATATGACTAGCCGCTCTATCTACATGCGGGACATTTCAAAGCATCCGGGCCCGCGTGCCATCCACCAAATCATAGCAAGGTGCTACAGTCGAGACTCACCTATCACCCTGGTGTGGCCGTCATGACCCGTCATATCACAAAACCCACACCTTTACCAGCAGTGGTAAGGTGGCCTCCAAGTTGGACTAGATGAAGCAACCATCATTTCACAGCTGGAACGCTCGTTCAAGCCCTTTCTTCCCTTTCTTGAAGAAAACCTCACTCCAGGCTACTCACTTCTGCCATTTTTCTTCTGTACCGACGAAGGAAAGGTGGGCAAATCAGTTATGCAACTATATTTTCATTCCAATAATCTTATTTTTGCAAAGCACCGACCGATTCTCACATCCTATTCTTTTCCCGTTTTCATTGCGATTGTGGTTTCCTTTCGATTGCTTTTTGTTTGTCAGTTCATTGATGGATCCTGGAGCACTAGGCAAAGAGTTGCCGGTGGACAACCCACTGGAGACAGCGATCTCCAGGAAGCGAGCACCGACCATGGAGACGAAGAACTCCAAGAAACAAGCACTACCCAAAGAGTTTAGGACGTTGGCGGATGAACTCCTCAAAGAAAGTTGGAAGAATAGCAAGGGCCCCCACCATGCCTACCCCAGGAACTCTGATTGCCACCTATGTGAGGCTCAAGACCGAGTTGAGGAGATAGTCGCCGTTGAGAAGCAGTATTCCCCTGGCAAGGTGATGGCCCCCATCGAGGACAAGGAGATGGCCCCCGGAGGGATGAGATCCCCCGGTGAGCTGCACAAGGTAAAAAATGGCTTATTACCATAGTTGTGGTTTTTGATTATTTGCAATGTGCTTGCTAATATGTTAGGGTTGTGCAGGTGTCGGTGGTTGTCCTTGATGGTTCCGATGTCGTGGCCCGTCCTATTGGCATCGCCCCAGAGATCGATTCCGATGCCGCTGTCCATCCTGTGGACATCGCCCCAGAGATCGATTCCGATGTCGCGGTCAGTCCTGTGGACATCGCCCCAGAAATCGATTCCCATGCCGTTGTCTGTGCTGTGGTCATTGCCCAGAGATCGATAACAAGAAATAGTTGGTCACGCTAATCCTTCAGGGTATTTTGCATTGCCTTGTGTTTAATTACCAGAACGATGTGTGTTATCAAACCATCTTAGGGCTAGTGCACTATCTTGTGTGGGCGGATCTTGCTACTTTTGTTTGATAGTGAATCATGCGATGAATCATGTGAACCCTCTCCGAGTTATGGAAACATATGTATCCTCACCAGTTTTGGATGTAATATATGGCATGCTTAGATGTAAGTTTGAACTATTTATCATATCAGCAGGGCTTGTTTGCTGATTCTTGGTGTTAGTAGGCTAGCTACTATGCGAGCTATAGTACTTGCAAAACGCTCACCGAAGAGAAACGTTGGGGCTGATGAGCTCGTGGTACGCTTATACTTATCCCTCATCGATCGACCAATAGCCCTAGCTCCTAAAATTGTAGGCTTAGCGATAGATCAGACAATAGTCGACATACATTCAGGCCTCATTTGGTTCATAGGGTAGGAAAATAGTAGCAAAAGTACAGAGAACGTGCAACACAAAATCATAGCAGTGCAGAGACGTACTCCCTCCGTTCCAAAATAGATGACCTAGGCGGGCTAGTTCTGCCTAGTGGGTTTCAGTGATATGACGTGGTACAGTGTCGTCCAGTCTTCGCGTGTGGTAGCAATATTGCGGGTACAGTAAGTTTTCTTGAAGAAGCGGAATTCAACGAAGTCATGATGGTTCCTTCGTCCGAACAACTTATAGTGGGAAAGGTTGGGCCTGCGATATGACCGGGGTAGACCAGGATAATTTTGTGCATGGCAGGTGTACCAGGATGGTCGACGTCCCACATGTCGGTGAATAAAAGTATTCTTTCCTTTATAGAGGACGAGCAACGAGTATTCATTGTTTACTTTTTATGAAAGCTATTGTCTCCACTGTTACTCCTTGACTTTGTCAATGCCTCTCTCTCCTCCACATAAGCGGGGACTACTTGCTATGCATGCAACGGGCAGCTGGTGTCTTGAGGGGCCAGAGCGGGCTCCGGAAGCAGTCCGGACTCCAGCATGGCCCACCTCACATTATCACCATGTATTTCTTGGAGTCCGTGCGCGGCGGGCGGGCGATCTCTTCTCCCTCCCCCGTTTCTCTCTTCTCAGCCGACACCCGCCGAGTGATTAGATTTCGGCTATCGACGGTTTATTCAATTACAGTCCCACATGTCAGTGAAAATGCAAGACAACGTGTATCCCCTCTGGTGAGCGGCGTGCGAGCCGGACTGTCGGGGGTGCGACGCGTACTAGTCGCAAGTGTGCCACCTTTTCCTTTAGACTAGCCATAATGGAGAGTAACATACACTAGTAACATACACATATCTCTAGACTATGTTACTACCTCAATAGTGGGTAGTAACATAAGTGTGGTAACATGCAAAGCTTTATTTATTAGGTTATAGACTCATATTGCATTGGGAAATGTGATGTTACAGTAACTAGCTAAGTTACTAGTACTTCATCTCTCCTCATTAACTCATTGCCACATAAGAAAATTTGCTAAGTTGGACTCGATGTTACTACCGAAGTACTCCCACTGTGGCTAGTCTTAGAACTTGCGAAGCGTAACATTTTCGCGCGATCGATCGATAAAATGACAAGGGCAGTGCTTTCCCGCTTGTTAGGCGGGCTAGTTCGAGCGATATGACGTGCTACAGTGTCGTCCTCTTGCTCCATTTTTATGTAAGCAAGATAAAAAAAGGAGGATTGTTAGAGATTATAGCATGATAGTTAGGGCATCTCCAGCGCTGGCCCACTAATTTACACCGGCATCTGTATGAACTAACCGGATGAAATTCGTGCAAACAAAGAAAATTTCAACTTAGCCGGATGAAATTCATTACATTTTGAAAACTTTTCCTACAAACTGGACGAAATTCATTACATATTTCGCACAAACCGTACTAAAACCTACTGTAAACCTAATCTAAACAATCGCCAGCGTGCAACCACCATGTCCGGCCATGAACCCGAGAAAGCCGGCCATTGCCTTTGCCTCCTCCTCATCTGCCTCGATAACCTCCTCGTCCGGAGCACAAGGTTCTAAAGATTTCCGCCTCCACGTCACCGTCAAGCGGCTAATCGGCCGCCGATATTTACCCCACCAAGCTTGGCGTCGACTGAGTAGAGTAGCGGTGGCCTTCTCGGGACCAGAGCGGCGGCGACCTACCATGTACTACTCTTCCTCGCTGCCGGCTGCGCCCGCGCACGCGCGCCGGCTTCGTGGTCGTGGCGGCGGAGGGCTGCCGGGGGGGTGTCGGCGATCTCCTTCGTTTGCTCCTGCGACAGTACATCGAAGAGAGCTTTGGAGCGCGCCCGGAGCGGAGCCGCCGATGTCCCTCGTCTGCTCCTGCGACAATACGTCCAATAGAGCTTCGGAGCGCCAGGAGGCGATGGTTGAAGTGGTGCCAACAGAAGGAAGGGATCGGAGGAGAATAAGTGTGGGTCTTTGGCTATGGCTGGGAGCTGGGGCTCAAGTTAATATAGCGGGCGAATGGCAATGAGCCGCGGCAGACGGATGGACAACTGGCGTCGGAGTAGGTTCGTCGGGCGTGAATGCAGATGCTGTTTCAGTGACTTAACTGCAGATGCGTTTGGGTTAGTAACATGTGGGCCCAACGGGCATCTGGCCCGCATGTCAGTGACACACCAATTGCACCTGCAGTTAAGTTCGGTGAATGCGGCATTGACATTCTGGAGAGACGGTGACCGTTTCAGGCGAGAAGCGCGTGCTAGCGATGGAAGGGGTTTCGATGTGCAGTGGCACTAAGATCGGTCGCTCACGATAGTACATATTCCGTACCATACTACCATAGTACCCTCTCTAGCTTAGGCTGTTTTATAGATTGTCGTTGTGATGGACGATATACATGAGCAAGGCGGTCCGAGTATGACCGTTGGTGTTGAGCCAGGTGAATACATGCTCGGCGTTCGTGTAGGCCTCCATCAAATGTCTAAACAGTAATGTCAGGCACCGCCGGGGTGCGCAGGTGATGGGCTCGCCGTTTGTGTTGCGCCATGAGCAGGACTTTGATTTAGAGGGAGACGTGCATGCATTAGCATGCTTTGGCAGCGTGAGCATGAGTGTCTGACACGAAGTATTTCATTTTCATTTGGCTAACGAGGGTGCATTGCAACGACGAGTCCGTGGTTTGATTCCCCACATACGCATAATTTTGGTTTTTACAATATTTCTTTCTCATTTGACAGGTAGGCCTGCGTAGATAGATAAAGGACATGAGCTGATGAGGCGCATGCGGACTGTTTGACTGGTCAACCAGGCAAATATGGAGCTATACGCTGAGCCGGTGACCGTATAATCACCATATCTCATATACAATGATCAAAGTGAGCTATCAAGACAAGTTCGATGACCGCCAATGCATTTTACTCGGTAATAAATGACCAGGATTGAAGGGGAATCCAAATTTGCTTCGTCTTCTGTCCTGAGCTCTTGACAAACCAATGCACTATACGGTTGTCCGGCCACTCCACCCCAGAGCTCTCACCAAGCGTCGTTCATGCCACCGCGCCGCACACTAACCGGTAAGGCAGCGATGGCCTCCCGCCGCGCCGAGTTCCTCGCTGCCCACGACCACACACAAAATGGTAGGGAAGCGATGGCATCCCGCCATGCCGAGTTCATCGCTGCTCGTGACCTCACAACTATGTGCAAGGAATTTGAAGATACCAAGGCCGAATGGGCGGTAGAGCAAGAGGCGGCCAAAGCCGCACAGAGGGAGCGGACAAGTCAGAAAGCACTCAAGAAAAGAGAGGCCCGCCGCCACAAGAAAGAAAAGGATGCACGCGCTACTGCGGAGAGGTCGGCGGAGATCCAAGCACGGTGGGGTGTCGCCGACAAAGCCGGGAAGGAGAATGACGGTGTCTGGCCAGCATGTGAGAAGTAGTAGTACTAGTAGTTAGTGTGTGTGTCTGTGTCTGAGTACGAGCATGTACCAGTACTACTAGTTACTACTGTAGTTTTTAGAGCAAATTACTAGTACATTAGCCTAGACTAAATGAAAAAATTCCTATCCTAACCATCAAATGGCATCTCTTTCACTGTAGGAATTGAGATGCATGTCATCTCACTTCCTATGATTTTCATATTCCTATCCTATGAACGAAAGGAGGCCTCTGTTGGAGTAACTACTGTAGCTAGCAGTACTGCTGGTACAGTAGTTTTCTTCAAGAAGCGGAATTCAACGAAGTCATGATGGCTCCTTCGTCCGAGCAACTTCAAAGTGGGAAGTGGGCTTGTGATTTGACGGCTCATTAGTCATTGTTACTGCGGTGCGACGACCTGAGTGACTATCCCTTGGAGTTCTGCGTGCATGGCAAGTGGACCAGGATGGTCGACGTCCCACATGTTGGCGAACAAAGTATTCTTTCCGATATCGAGGAGCAAGGAAACCGCGTGGTATAGTATCACTGTTGTGGTTTGCAAAAAAAATAGTATCACTGACGATTTATAATTATTTTTTATTTCTGATGAATGCTAGCGTTTCAACTCTTACGATGAAGGGTGCCAAACACGGCACGTGCTGGATGTCCCACACGTCAGCGAAAGGAGTTGGACATGAACATCGTGGTAGAGCCCAGCGTTAAAAAACAGCGTGGTAGAGCGTCTCCACTTCTTCCACTTTTGGGTCGGAGACCACACGTAGTAGTACTTAGTGGTATGAACGATACAAAGTGCGACCTAGAGAGAAAGACACGTCTAGTTGGAAGGTCTCGGGGCATACACGTAAACAAATATAAAAGTTAATATGTGCCTCCAACTAATATAGTAGTAGTAGAGTACTTAGGCACGTACTCCATAACATCACCGTGCATTGCATGTACAACATTTAGTGGTAGTACGTAGTAAGAGACAAATGCCGCCCGAGAGTTCCCTTCTCGAGCTACTTTTGGGTGTTTGGTAGAGTGTATGGAGGGTGCATGAGTCCACACTAGTTTAGCACAAATACACTATAAGCATGCATGGAGAGATCAGGCATGAAGAGGGGTGTTGAGTTGAGCATGCATGAAGAGGGAACAACTATGCTGAGATGAGAACGCAACCAAACACACCCTATATTCCATGCATGTTCATACCATTTGTGCCTTTCTACTTCACTTACTGCGCTACATTACTCAGGTTCGTACGTCCACTCCTAGGTACATGTCCGTCTCGTAGTTCCAGTCCCACGTGTTCTTCATATAGATGGTACGATCCTTGCATAACACGTGCACCTTGATGCTAGATGTCTCGCGTGTTGGCAAAAGGATGAACAAAGCTCACGTAAAAAAATAGAGTGGAAGAACATAGATTCCGGACGACCGAGAAGGAGCAAGGAACCTCGTGGTGGAGCGTCTGCACTCATAATATTTAATATTATTCAGTGATATAAAATTAACCAATCATCTCCACAGTGGACTGGAAAAGTACGAAACACGACAGCCCAGTGTAGTTACATCATACTAGTACATGGCTAACCCACGCTATCACCATATTTCTTGGCTTCCGTGCGACACCTATCTCTAGTATCCAGCAGCCTGTATCGCTTCTCCCTCCTCGTCTCTATCAAAGTGCGGCGGGCTGGCGTTTCTGCCGTCTATTGAGGTCGGTTAACTATCACATGTTAGCGACATGCCAAGAGCATTCTAAAAAAATTCCTTTCGTGTTCCGTTTTCAAAAATAAAAAAATCCTTTCACGTACGAATTTGCCTGTATGCTTTGAGCAACTTGCATGTCCTATACTGCTCATGTTTGATACTCTAACTTAGCTAGAGGTTAAACTAACTCATGACTAACCCTGAACTAACTGTAGCCAAAGAGGTGTTTGGGTGACAGGGTTAGATTGACAATAAATGCACTTCATGGAGAGAGAAAAGTGATTTTTCAGTGGTCCTAATGAGAACTATCTCCAGTTAGCACCTCTTGGGTGGGATAGTTTTTTTTGGTGGGTTCGGTGCAACTTGCTCCAATTTAAACCCTCATGCTTGGATACTTTAGGGCTATTTGAGCCCCAACTAGCTCAAACTAACTCTAACCCATGGATCCAAACAGGGCCTATGGCCAGTCTCGACGCGGAGCAGTTGTGTGCACCGGGAAGCGGCGCTCTCTCGGCCGTCGCGCCACTTCAAAGCCGGCAACAGTGAGAGGTCTCCTCCGCTCTGGCCGGGCACTAATGCGGCACTGACGCTCCAGGGCGACGCTAACCGTTTCACGCGGGGAGCGCGCGCTGGCAAGGGAGTATAGGTTTTGAACCGTTTCAGGTGTAGTACTTTTAGTTTGCAAAACTACTCAATTACTGCACTCAGTTTCCTAAGAAATTGTGATAAAAACGTTACTCCACAGCCCGCTTCCCTTCTCCTTCCTCTTCCACCGCCCGCGCACGTCCGTGGGAAGCGACCGGTCAACCCTTATATAGGAGTGCTAGCACAAAAAGATGCATGCCTGACCACTAAAATTTCCATATTAAAGCGCCGCTCCGGCGGGAGTATGGTGTATGTGTTACCTTCGGCCGGCCCATGGCTACTGGGCGACGGCGACCAGAGAAGAGGCGGCGGGAGGGGAATGAATGCAGCTACTGTTTGGGTTCGCCTTCCGGCTTAAATAAATGCGCAGCATCACGTGTACCCGCGGGTGCACAAATTGTAACATACGTGTCTGCTTAAGTGGGCGTCACGTAACTAGTGTGTGTGTGAGAGAGAGATTCTGAGAGACAGAGTGCGTGTGTGTGACTCTACTCTTCGGACATGTACTCAACCTTTTGCATCGGGATATAAGTATAATGGTATTTACTTTAGCTAGTGATTTACGTGGCCATGTTAATGTGGTTGTGTCAAAACAATGTCACTTCCTGCTCGTGATTTGCGTTATATAATTACAAGCAAGATTCCCGTGCATTGCAAGGAACATCGATATGCATTTTTTTACAAAACACCTGTTGTGATTGACCCATGCAGGAGTAATCCCATGTGTAAAAACTAATGATATCTCGAGAATTTTATCGGAAAACCGGTATCTCGAGAATGTCATCGAAAAAAAATGAAAGATGAGAGATAAGGCGAGGAGGAGTGGAGCGTGGTGGTGACTGGTGGTCGGAATGGGCGGAGGCATGGGGATGGACGGCGCCGGCAGGCGGCAGCGGCCACCATGCATGCTAGATTGTTCCAGAGACTTATTCCTTTTTTAATTGCTGAGCAATGAGGTTGCGGAAGACAATGATGTGGAGATAGGTGTGGGTATCTTTTGTAAATTTATCATAGTTTGCTTTCTATCCGTCAGATATAGATCATACGGTCTGTATTATAAGATGGTAGGCACACCATCATCGCCAACTCGTTTTTTTATAAGTGTACAGATGATAAGTTTGCTGACTACTAAAGTAAAGTGGAATTTGCCCATGTTATGCAAGTAAATAAAGGTGATTGTTTATCATACGGGTAAGGTTGGATGAAGGGTGGTAGGAACAAATGCTCCACCTAGAGCATGTGTGTGTGAGATGGAGTCTTAGTGTGTGTGTGGGGTGTGTGTGTGTGTGTGT